>NC_139997.1:3095301-3145206 GCF_964263955.1 Coregonus lavaretus
GTAGTGTAATATACTGACTTCTACCTGCTGTAGTGTAATATACTGACTTCTACCTGCTGTAGTGTAATATACTGACTTCTACCTGCTGTAGTGTAATATACTGACTTCTACCTGATGTAGTGTAATATACTGACTTCTACCTGCTGTAGTGTAATATACTGACTTCTACCTGCTGTAGTGTAATATATGGACTTCTACCTGATGTAGTATAATATAATGACTTCTACCTGCTGTAGTATAATATACTGATTTCTACCTGCTGTAGTGTAATATAATGACTTCTACCTGCTGTAGTATAATATAATGACTTCTACCTGCTGTAGTATAATATACTGATTTCTACCTGCTGTAGTGTAATATACTGACTTCTACCTGCTGTAGCATAATATACTGACTTCTACCTGCTGTAGTATAATATAATGACTTCTACCTGCTGTAGTGTAATATACTGACTTCTACCTGCTGTAGTATAATATAATGACTTCTACCTGCTGTAGTATAATATACTGACTTCTTTCTACCTGCTGTAGTATAATATACTGACTTCTACCTGCTGTAGTATAATATACTGACTTCTACCTGCTGTAGTGTAATATACTGACTTCTACCTGCTGTAGTATAATATAATGACTTCTACCTGCTGTAGTATAATATACTGATTTCTACCTGCTGTAGTGTAATATACTGACTTCTACCTGCTGTAGTATAATATACTGACTTCTACCTGCTGTAGTGTAATATACTGACTTCTACCTGCTGTAGTATAATATAATGACTTCTACCTGCTGTAGTATAATATACTGATTTCTACCTGCTGTAGTGTAATATACTGACTTCTACCTGCTGTAGTGTAATATACTGACTTCTACCTGCTGTAGTGTAATATACTGACTTCTACCTGCTGTAGTGTAATATACTGACTTCTACCTGCTGTAGTGTAATATACTGACTTCTACCTGATGTAGTGTAATATACTGACTTCTACCTGCTGTAGTGTAATATACTGACTTCTACCTGCTGTAGTGTAATATATGGACTTCTACCTGATGTAGTATAATATAATGACTTCTACCTGCTGTAGTATAATATACTGATTTCTACCTGCTGTAGTGTAATATAATGACTTCTACCTGCTGTAGTATAATATAATGACTTCTACCTGCTGTAGTATAATATACTGATTTCTACCTGCTGTAGTGTAATATACTGACTTCTACCTGCTGTAGCATAATATACTGACTTCTACCTGCTGTAGTATAATATAATGACTTCTACCTGCTGTAGTGTAATATACTGACTTCTACCTGCTGTAGTATAATATAATGACTTCTACCTGCTGTAGTATAATATACTGACTTCTTTCTACCTGCTGTAGTATAATATACTGACTTCTACCTGCTGTAGTATAATATACTGACTTCTACCTGCTGTAGTGTAATATACTGACTTCTACCTGCTGTAGTATAATATAATGACTTCTACCTGCTGTAGTATAATATACTGATTTCTACCTGCTGTAGTGTAATATACTGACTTCTACCTGCTGTAGTGTAATACACTGACTTCTACCTGCTGTAGTGTAATATACTGACTTCTACCTGCTGTAGTGTAATATATGGACTTCTACCTGATGTAGTATAATATAATGACTTCTACCTGCTGTAGTATAATATACTGATTTCTACCTGCTGTAGTGTAATATAATGACTTCTACCTGCTGTAGTATAATATAATGACTTCTACCTGCTGTAGTATAATATACTGATTTCTACCTGCTGTAGTGTAATATACTGACTTCTACCTGCTGTAGTATAATATAATGACTTCTACCTGCTGTAGTATAATATACTGATTTCTACCTGCTGTAGTGTAATATACTGACTTCTACCTGCTGTAGCATAATATACTGACTTCTACCTGCTGTAGTATAATATAATGACTTCTACCTGCTGTAGTATAATATACTGATTTCTACCTGCTGTAGTGTAATATACTGACTTCTACCTGCTGTAGCATAATATACTGACTTCTACCTGCTGTAGTGTAATATACGGACTTCTACCTGCTGTAGTGTAATATACTGACTTCTACCTGCTGTAGTATAATATACTGACTTCTACCTGCTGTAGTGTAATATTCTGACTTCTACCTGCTGTAGTGTAATATACTGACTTCTACCTGCTGTAGTGTAATATACGGACTTCTACCTACTGTAGTGTAATATACTGACTTCTACCTGCTGTAGTGTAATATACGGACTTCTACCTACTTTAGTGTAATATACTGACTTCTACCTGCTGTAGTGTAATATACGGACTTCTACCTACTGTAGTGTAATATACTGACTTCTACCTGCTGTAGTGTAATATACTGACTTCTACCTGCTGTAGTGTAATATACGGACTTCTACCTGCTGTAGTATAATATACTGACTTCTACCTGATGTAGTGTAATATACTGACTTCTACCTGATGTAGTATAATATACTGACTTCTTTCTACCTGCTGTAGTATAATATACTGACTTCTACCTGCTGTAGTATAATATACTGACTTCTTTCTACCTGCTGTAGTGTAATATACTGACTTCTACCTGCTGTAGTGTAATATACTGACTTCTACCTGATGTAGTATAATATACTGACTTCTTTCTACCTGCTGTAGTGTAATATACTGACTTCTACCTGCTGTAGTGTAATATACTGACTTCTACCTGCTGTAGTGTAATATACTGACTTCTACCTGCTGTAGTATAATATACTGACTTCTACCTGCTGTAGTTTAATATACTGACTTCTACCTGCTGTAGTGTAATATACTGACTTCTACCTGATGTAGTGTAATATACTGACTTCTACCTGCTGTAGTATAATATAATGACTTCTACCTGCTGTAGTATAATATACTGATTTCTACCTGCTGTAGTGTAATATACTGACTTCTACCTCCTGTAGTATAATATACTGACTTCTACCTGCTGTAGTGTAATATTCTGACTTCTACCTGCTGTAGTGTAATATACTGACTTCTACCTGCTGTAGTGTAATATACGGACTTCTACCTACTGTAGTGTAATATACTGACTTCTACCTGCTGTAGTGTAATATACGGACTTCTACCTACTTTAGTGTAATATACTGACTTCTACCTGCTGTAGTGTAATATACGGACTTCTACCTACTGTAGTGTAATATACTGACTTCTACCTGCTGTAGTGTAATATACGGACTTCTACCTACTGTAGTGTAATATACTGACTTCTACCTGCTGTAGTGTAATATACTGACTTCTACCTGCTGTAGTGTAATATACTGACTTCTACCTGCTGTAGTGTAATATACGGACTTCTACCTACTGTAGTGTAATATACTGACTTCTACCTGCTGTAGTGTAATATACTGACTTCTACCTGCTGTAGTGTAATATACTGACTTCTACCTGCTGTAGTGTAATATACTGACTTCTACCTGCTGTAGTATAATATACTGACTTCTACCTGCTGTAGTATAATATACTGACTTCTACCTGCTGTAGTATAATATACTGACTTCTTTCTACCTGCTGTAGTGTAATATACTGACTTCTACCTGCTGTAGTGTAATATACTGACTTCTACCTGCTGTAGTATAATATACTGACTTCTACCTGCTGTAGTATAATATACTGACTTCTAACTGCTGTAGTATAATATACTGACTTCTACCTGCTGTAGTATAATATACTGACTTCTACCTGCTGTAGTGTAATATACTGACTTCTACCTGCTGTAGTATAATATACTGACTTCTACCTGCTGTAGTATAATATACTGACTTCTACCTGCTGTAGTATAATATACTGACTTCTACCTGCTGTAGTGTAATATACTGACTTCTACCTGCTGTAGTATAATATACTGACTTCTACCTGCTGTAGTGTAATATACTGACTTCTACCTGCTGTAGTGTAATATACTGACTTCTACCTGCTGTAGTATAATATACTGACTTCTACCTGCTGTAGTGTAATATACTGACTTCTACCTAATGTAGTGTAATATACTGACTTCTACCTGCTGTAGTATAATATACTGACTTCTACCTGCTGTAGTGTAATATACTGACTTCTACCTGCTGTAGTATAATATACTGACTTCTACCTGCTGTAGTGTAATATACTGACTTCTACCTGCTGTAGTGTAATATACTGACTTCTACCTGCTGTAGTATAATATACTGACTTCTACCTAATGTAGTGTAATATACTGACTTCTACCTGCTGTAGTGTGATATACTGACTTCTACCTGCTGTAGTGTAATATACGGACTTCTACCTGCTGTAGTGTAATATACAGACTTCTACATGCTGTAGTATAATATACTGACTTCTACCTGCTGTAGTATAATATACTGACTTCTACCTGCTGTAGTGTAATATACGGACTTCTACCTGCTGTAGTATAATATACTGACTTCTACCTACTGTAGTATAATATACTGACTTCTACCTGCTGTAGTATAATATACTGTCTTCTACCTGCTGTAGTATAATATACTGACTTCTAATTGCTGTAGTATAATATACTGACTTCTACCTGCTGCAGTGTAATATACTGACTTCTACCTGCTGTAGTGTAATATACTGACTTCTACCTGCTGTAGTATAATATACTGACTTCTACCTGCTGTAGTGTAATATACTGACTTATACCTGCTGTAGTGTAATATACTGACTTCTACCTGCTGTAGTATAATATACTGACTTCTACCTGCTGTAGTGTAATATACTGACTTCTACCTGCTGTAGTATAATATACTGACTTCTACCTGCTGTAGTATAATATACTGACTTCTACCTGCTGTAGTGTAATATACTGACTTATACCTGCTGTAGTGTAATATACTGACTTCTACCTGCTGTAGTATAATATACTGACTTCTACCTGCTGTAGTGTAATATACTGACTTCTACCTGCTGTAGTATAATATACTGACTTCTACCTGCTGTAGTATAATACACTGACTTCTACCTGCTGTAGTGTAATATACTGACTTCTACCTGCTGTAGTATAATATACAGACTTCTACCTGCTGTAGTATAATATACTGACTTCTACCTGCTGTAGTGTAATATACTGATTTCTACCTGCTGTAGTATAATATACTGACTTCTACCTGCTGTAGTGTAATATACTGACTTCTACCTAATGTAGTGTAATATACTGACTTCTACCTACTGTAGTTTAATATATACTGACTTCTAACTGCTGTAGTTTAATATATACTGACTTCTAACTGCTGTAGTATAATATACTGACTTCTACCTGCTGTAGTGTAATATACTGACTTCTACCTGCTATAGTGTAATATACTGACTTCTAACTGCTGTAGTATAATATACTGACTTCTACCTGCTGTAGTATAATATACTGACTTCTACCTGCTGTAGTGTAATATACGGACTTCTACCTACTGTAGTGTAATATACTGACTTCTACCTACTGTAGTGTAATATACTGACTTCTACCTGCTGTAGTATAATATACTGACTTCTACCTGCTGTAGTATAATATACTGACTTCTACCTGCTGTAGTGTAATATACGGACTTCTACCTACTGTAGTGTAATATACGGACTTCTACCTACTGTAGTGTAATATACTGACTTCTACCTGATGTAGTATAATATACTGACTTCTTTCTACCTGCTGTAGTATAATATACTGACTTCTACCTGCTGTAGTATAATATACTGACTTCTTTCTACCTGCTGTAGTGTAATATACTACCTTCTACCTGCTGTAGTGTAATATACTGACTTCTACCTGATGTAGTATAATATACTGACTTCTTTCTACCTGCTGTAGTGTAATATACTGACTTCTACCTGCTGTAGTGTAATATACTGACTTCTACCTGCTGTAGTGTAATATACTGACTTCTACCTGCTGTAGTGTAATATACTGACTTCTACCTGCTGTAGTGTAATATACTGTCTTCTACCTGCTGTAGTGTAATATACGGACTTCTACCTGCTGTAGTGTAATATACTGACTTCTACCTGCTGTAGTGTAATATACTGACTTCTACCTGCTGTAGTGTAATATACGGACTTCTACCTGCTGTAGTGTAATATACGGACTTCTACCTGCTGTAGTGTAATATACTGACTTCTACCTGCTGTAGTGTAATATACGGACTTCTACCTACTGTAGTGTAATATACTGTCTTCTACCTGCTGTAGCATAATATACTGACTTCTACCTGCTTAGTGTAATATACTGACTTCTACCTGGTGTAGTGTAATATACTGACTTCTACCTGCTGTAGTGTAATATACTGACTTCTACCTGCTGTAGTATAATATACTGACTTCTACCTGCTGTAGTATAATACACTGACTTCTACCTGCTGTAGTATAATATACAGACTTCTACCTGCTGTAGTATAATATACTGACTTCTACCTGCTGTAGTGTAATATACTGACTTATACCTGCTGTAGTGTAATATACTGACTTATACCTGCTGTAGTTTAATATATACTGACTTCTAACTGCTGTAGTTTAATATATACTGACTTCTAACTGCTGTAGTATAATATACTGACTTCTACCTTCTGTAGTGTAATATACTGACTTCTACCTGCTGTAGTATAATATACTGACTTCTACCTGCTGTAGTATAATATACTGACTTCTAATTGCTGTAGTATAATATACTGACTTCTACCTGCTGCAGTGTAATATACTGACTTCTACCTGCTGTAGTGTAATATACTGACTTCTACCTGCTGTAGTATAATATACTGACTTCTACCTGCTGTAGTATAATATACTGACTTCTAATTGCTGTAGTATAATATACTGACTTCTACCTGCTGTAGTGTAATATACTGACTTCTACCTGCTGTAGTATAATATACTGACTTCTACCTGCTGTAGTATAATATACTGACTTCTAATTGCTGTAGTATAATATACTGACTTCTACCTGCTGTAGTGTAATATACTGACTTCTACCTGCTGTAGTGTAATATACTGACTTCTACCTACTGTAGTGTAATATACTGACTTTTACCTGATGTAGTATAATATACTGACTTCTACCTGCTGTAGTGTAATATACTGACTTCTACCTGCTGTAGTGTAATATACGGACTTCTACCTGCTGTAGTGTAATATACTGACTTCTACCTGCTGTAGTGTAATATACGGATTCTACCTACTGTAGTGTAATATACTGTCTTCTACCTGCTGTAGCATAATATACTGACTTCTACCTGCTTAGTGTAATATACTGACTTCTACCTGGTGTAGTGTAATATACTGACTTCTACCTGCTGTAGTGTAATATACTGACTTCTACCTGCTGTAGTATAATATACTGACTTCTACCTGCTGTAGTATAATACACTGACTTCTACCTGCTGTAGTGTAATATACTGACTTCTACCTGCTGTAGTATAATATACAGACTTCTACCTGCTGTAGTATAATATACTGACTTCTACCTGCTGTAGTGTAATATACTGATTTCTACCTGCTGTAGTATAATATACTGACTTCTACCTGCTGTAGTGTAATATACTGATTTCTACCTGCTGTAGTATAATATACTGACTTCTACCTGCTGTAGTATAATATACAGACTTCTACCTGCTGTAGTATAATATACTGACTTCTACCTGCTGTAGTATAATATACTGATTTCTACCTGCTGTAGTATAATATACTGACTTCTACCTGCTGTAGTTTAATATATACTGACTTCTAACTGCTGTAGTTTAATATATACTGACTTCTAACTGCTGTAGTATAATATACTGACTTCTACCTTCTGTAGTGTAATATACTGACTTATACCTGCTGTAGTATAATATACTGACTTCTACCTGCTGTAGTGTAATATACGGACTTCTACCTACTGTAGTGTAATATACTGACTTCTACCTGCTGTAGTGTAATATACTGACTTCTACCTGCTGTAGTGTAAAATACTGACTTCTACCTGCTGTAGTGTAATATACTGACTTCTACCTGCTGTAGTGTAATATACTGACTTCTACCTGCTGTAGTGTAATATACTGACTTATACCTGCTGTAGTGTAATATACTGACTTCTACCTGCTGTAGTATAATATACTGACTTCTACCTGCTGTTGTATAATATACTGACTTCTACCTGCTGTAGTATAATATACTGACTTCTACCTGCTGTAGTATAATATACGGACTTCTACCTGCTGTAGTATAATATACTGACTTCTACCTGATGTAGTATAATATACTGACTTCTTTCTACCTGCTGTAGTATAATATACTGACTTCTACCTGCTGTAGTATAATATACTGACTTCTTTCTACCTGCTGTAGTGTAATATACTGACTTCTACCTGCTGTAGTGTAATATACTGACTTCTACCTGATGTAGTATAATATACTGACTTCTTTCTACCTGCTGTAGTGTAATATACTGACTTCTACCTGCTGTAGTGTAATATACTGACTTCTACCTGCTGTAGTATAATATACAGACTTCTACCTGCTGTAGTATAATATACTGACTTCTACCTGCTGTAGTGTAATATACTGATTTCTACCTGCTGTAGTATAATATACTGACTTCTACCTGCTGTAGTGTAATATACTGACTTATACCTGCTGTAGTTTAATATATACTGACTTCTAACTGCTGTAGTTTAATATATACTGACTTCTAACTGCTGTAGTATAATATACTGACTTCTACCTTCTGTAGTGTAATATACTGACTTCTACCTGCTGTAGTATAATATACTGACTTCTACCTGCTGTAGTGTAATATACGGACTTCTACCTACTGTAGTGTAATATACTGACTTCTACCTGCTGTAGTGTAATATACGGACTTCTACCTACTGTAGTGTAATATACTGACTTCTACCTGCTGTAGTGTAATATACTGACTTTTACCTGCTGTAGTGTAATATACTGACTTCTACCTGCTGTAGTGTAATATACGGACTTCTACCTACTGTAGTGTAATATACTGACTTCTACCTGCTGTAGTGTAATATACTGACTTCTACCTGCTGTAGTATAATATACTGACTTCTACCTGCTGTTGTATAATACACTGACTTCTACCTGCTGTAGTGTAATATACTGACTTCTACCTGCTGTAGTATAATATACGGACTTCTACCTGCTGTAGTATAATATACTGACTTCTACCTGATGTAGTGTAATATACTGACTTCTACCTGATGTAGTATAATATACTGACTTCTTTCTACCTGCTGTAGTATAATATACTGACTTCTACCTGCTGTAGTATAATATACTGACTTCTTTCTACCTGCTGTAGTGTAATATACTGACTTCTACCTGCTGTAGTGTAATATACTGACTTCTACCTGATGTAGTATAATATACTGACTTCTTTCTACCTGCTGTAGTGTAATATACTGACTTCTACCTACTGTAGTGTAATATACTGACTTCTACCTGCTGTAGTGTAATATACTGACTTCTACCTGCTGTAGTGTAATATACTGACTTCTACCTGCTGTAGTTGAATATATACTGACTTCTAACTGCTGTAGTATAATATACTGACTTCTACCTGCTGTAGTATAATATACTGACTTCTACCTGCTGTAGTGTAATATACTGACTTCTACCTGCTGTAGTATAATATACTGACTTCTACCTGCTGTAGTGTAATATACTGACTTCTACCTGCTGTAGTGTAATATACTGACTTCTACCTGCTGTAGTGTAATATACTGACTTCTACCTGCTGTAGTGTAATATACTGACTTCTACCTGCTGTAGTATAATATACTGACTTCTACCTGCTGTAGTGTAATATACTGACTTCTACCTGCTGTAGTGTAATATACTGACTTCTACCTGCTGTAGTGTAATATACTGACTTCTACCTGCTGTAGTATAATATACTGACTTCTACCTGCTGTAGTATAATATACTGACTTCTACCTGCTGTAGTATAATATACTGACTTCTACCTGCTGTAGTGTAATATACTGACTTCTACCTGCTGTAGTGTAATATACTGACTTCTACCTGCTGTAGTGTAATATACTGACTTCTACCTGCTGTAGTATAATATACTGACTTCTACCTGCTGTAGTATAATATACTGACTTCTACCTGCTGTAGTATAATATACTGACTTCTACCTGCTGTAGTGTAATATACTGACTTCTACCTGCTGTAGTGTAATATACTGACTTCTACCTGCTGTAGTGTAATATACTGACTTCTACCTGCTGTAGTGTAATATACTGACTTCTACCTACTGTAGTGTAATATACGGACTTCTACCTACTGTAGTGTAATATACTGTCTTCTACCTGCTGTAGTGTAATATACGGACTTCTACCTGCTTAGTGTAATATACTGACTTCTACCTGGTGTAGTGTAATATACTGACTTCTACCTGCTGTAGTGTAATATACTGACTTCTACCTGGTGTAGTGTAATATACTGACTTCTACCTGCTGTAGTGTAATATACTGACTTCTACCTGGTGTAGTGTAATATACTGACTTCTACCTGGTGTAGTGTAATATACTGACTTCTACCTGGTGTAGTGTAATATACTGACTTCTACCTGCTGTAGTATAATACACTGACTTCTACCTGCTGTAGTGTAATATACTGACTTCTACCTGCTGTAGTATAATATACAGACTTCTACCTGCTGTAGTGTAATATACTGACTTCTACCTGCTGTAGTATAATATACAGACTTCTACCTGCTGTAGTGTAATATACTGATTTCTACCTGCTGTAGTATAATATACTGACTTCTACCTGCTGTAGTGTAATATACTGACTTCTACCTGCTGTAGTTTAATATATACTGACTTCTAACTGCTGTAGTTTAATATATACTGACTACTAACTGCTGTAGTATAATATACTGACTTCTACCTTCTGTAGTATAATATACTGTCTTCTACCTGCTGTAGTGTAATATACTGACTTCTACCTGCTATAGTGTAATATACGGACTTCTACCTGCTGTAGTGTAATATACTGACTTCTACCTGCTGTAGTATAATATACTGACTTCTACCTGCTGTAGTATAATATACTGACTTCTACCTGCTGTAGTATAATATACTGACTTCTACCTGCTGTAGTATAATATACTGACTTCTACTTGCTGTAGTATAATATACTGACTTCTACCTGCTGTAGTATAATATACTGACTTCTACCTGCTGTAGTGTAATATACTGACTTCTACCTGCTGTAGTATAATATACTGACTTCTACCTGCTGTAGTATAATATACTGACTTCCACCTGCTGTAATGTAATATACTGAATCTACCTGCTGTAGTATAACATAATGACTTCTACCTGCTGTAGTATAATATACTGACTTCTACCTGCTGTAGTGTAATATACTGACTTCTACCTGCTGTAGTGTAATATACTGACTTCTACCTGCTGTAGTGTAATATACTGACTTCTACCTGCTGTAGTGTAATATACTGACTTCTACCTGCTGTAGTGTAATATACTGACTTCTACCTGCTGTAGTATAATATACTGACTTCTACCTGCTGTAGTATAATACACTGACTTCTACCTGCTGTAGTATAATATACAGACTTCTACCTGCTGTAGTATAATATACTGACTTCTACCTGCTGTAGTGTAATATACTGACTTATACCTGCTGTAGTGTAATATACTGACTTATACCTGCTGTAGTTTAATATATACTGACTTCTAACTGCTGTAGTTTAATATATACTGACTTCTAACTGCTGTAGTATAATATACTGACTTCTACCTTCTGTAGTGTAATATACTGACTTCTACCTGCTGTAGTATAATATACTGACTTCTACCTGCTGTAGTATAATATACTGACTTCTAATTGCTGTAGTATAATATACTGACTTCTACCTGCTGCAGTGTAATATACTGACTTCTACCTGCTGTAGTGTAATATACTGACTTCTACCTGCTGTAGTATAATATACTGACTTCTACCTGCTGTAGTATAATATACTGACTTCTAATTGCTGTAGTATAATATACTGACTTCTACCTGCTGTAGTGTAATATACTGACTTCTACCTGCTGTAGTATAATATACTGACTTCTACCTGCTGTAGTATAATATACTGACTTCTAATTGCTGTAGTATAATATACTGACTTCTACCTGCTGTAGTGTAATATACTGACTTCTACCTGCTGTAGTGTAATATACTGACTTCTACCTACTGTAGTGTAATATACTGACTTTTACCTGATGTAGTATAATATACTGACTTCTACCTGCTGTAGTGTAATATACTGACTTCTACCTGCTGTAGTGTAATATACGGACTTCTACCTGCTGTAGTGTAATATACTGACTTCTACCTGCTGTAGTGTAATATATGGATTCTACCTACTGTAGTGTAATATACTGTCTTCTACCTGCTGTAGCATAATATACTGACTTCTACCTGCTTATTGTAATATACTGACTTCTACCTGGTGTAGTGTAATATACTGACTTCTACCTGCTGTAGTGTAATATACTGACTTCTACCTGCTGTAGTATAATATACTGACTTCTACCTGCTGTAGTATAATACACTGACTTCTACCTGCTGTAGTGTAATATACTGACTTCTACCTGCTGTAGTATAATATACAGACTTCTACCTGCTGTAGTATAATATACTGACTTCTACCTGCTGTAGTGTAATATACTGATTTCTACCTGCTGTAGTATAATATACTGACTTCTACCTGCTGTAGTGTAATATACTGATTTCTACCTGCTGTAGTATAATATACTGACTTCTACCTGCTGTAGTATAATATACAGACTTCTACCTGCTGTAGTATAATATACTGACTTCTACCTGCTGTAGTATAATATACTGATTTCTACCTGCTGTAGTATAATATACTGACTTCTACCTGCTGTAGTTTAATATATACTGACTTCTAACTGCTGTAGTTTAATATATACTGACTTCTAACTGCTGTAGTATAATATACTGACTTCTACCTTCTGTAGTGTAATATACTGACTTATACCTGCTGTAGTTTAATATATACTGACTTCTAACTGCTGTAGTTTAATATATACTGACTTCTAACTGCTGTAGTATAATATACTGAATTCTACCTTCTGTAGTGTAATATACTGACTTCTACCTGCTGTAGTATAATATACTGACTTCTACCTGCTGTAGTGTAATATACGGACTTCTACCTACTGTAGTGTAATATACTGACTTCTACCTGCTGTAGTGTAATATACTGACTTCTACCTGCTGTAGTGTAAAATACTGACTTCTACCTGCTGTAGTGTAATATACTGACTTCTACCTGCTGTAGTGTAATATACTGACTTCTACCTGCTGTAGTGTAATATACTGACTTATACCTGCTGTAGTGTAATATACTGACTTCTACCTGCTGTAGTATAATATACTGACTTCTACCTGCTGTTGTATAATATACTGACTTCTACCTGCTGTAGTATAATATACTGACTTCTACCTGCTGTAGTATAATATACGGACTTCTACCTGCTGTAGTATAATATACTGACTTCTACCTGATGTAGTATAATATACTGACTTCTTTCTACCTGCTGTAGTATAATATACTGACTTCTACCTGCTGTAGTATAATATACTGACTTCTTTCTACCTGCTGTAGTGTAATATACTGACTTCTACCTGCTGTAGTGTAATATACTGACTTCTACCTGATGTAGTATAATATACTGACTTCTTTCTACCTGCTGTAGTGTAATATACTGACTTCTACCTGCTGTAGTGTAATATACTGACTTCTACCTGCTGTAGTATAATATACAGACTTCTACCTGCTGTAGTATAATATACTGACTTCTACCTGCTGTAGTGTAATATACTGATTTCTACCTGCTGTAGTATAATATACTGACTTCTACCTGCTGTAGTGTAATATACTGACTTATACCTGCTGTAGTTTAATATATACTGACTTCTAACTGCTGTAGTTTAATATATACTGACTTCTAACTGCTGTAGTATAATATACTGACTTCTACCTTCTGTAGTGTAATATACTGACTTCTACCTGCTGTAGTATAATATACTGACTTCTACCTGCTGTAGTGTAATATACGGACTTCTACCTACTGTAGTGTAATATACTGACTTCTACCTGCTGTAGTGTAATATACGGACTTCTACCTACTGTAGTGTAATATACTGACTTCTACCTGCTGTAGTGTAATATACTGACTTTTACCTGCTGTAGTGTAATATACTGACTTCTACCTGCTGTAGTGTAATATACTGACTTCTACCTGATGTAGTATAATATACTGACTTCTTTCTACCTGCTGTAGTGTAATATACTGACTTCTACCTACTGTAGTGTAATATACTGACTTCTACCTGCTGTAGTGTAATATACTGACTTCTACCTGCTGTAGTGTAATATACTGACTTCTACCTGCTGTAGTTGAATATATACTGACTTCTAACTGCTGTAGTATAATATACTGACTTCTACCTGCTGTAGTATAATATACTGACTTCTACCTGCTGTAGTATAATATACTGACTTCTACCTGCTGTAGTGTAATATACTGACTTCTACCTGCTGTAGTGTAATATACTGACTTCTACCTGCTGTAGTGTAATATACTGACTTCTACCTGCTGTAGTGTAATATACTGACTTCTACCTGCTGTAGTATAATATACTGACTTCTACCTGCTGTAGTGTAATATACTGACTTCTACCTGCTGTAGTGTAATATACTGACTTCTACCTGCTGTAGTGTAATATACTGACTTCTACCTGCTGTAGTATAATATACTGACTTCTACCTGCTGTAGTATAATATACTGACTTCTACCTGCTGTAGTATAATATACTGACTTCTACCTGCTGTAGTGTAATATACTGACTTCTACCTGCTGTAGTGTAATATACTGACTTCTACCTGCTGTAGTGTAATATACTGACTTCTACCTGCTGTAGTATAATATACTGACTTCTACCTGCTGTAGTATAATATACTGACTTCTACCTGCTGTAGTATAATATACTGACTTCTACCTGCTGTAGTGTAATATACTGACTTCTACCTGCTGTAGTGTAATATACTGACTTCTACCTGCTGTAGTGTAATATACTGACTTCTACCTGCTGTAGTGTAATATACTGACTTCTACCTACTGTAGTGTAATATACGGACTTCTACCTACTGTAGTGTAATATACTGTCTTCTACCTGCTGTAGTGTAATATACGGACTTCTACCTGCTTAGTGTAATATACTGACTTCTACCTGGTGTAGTGTAATATACTGACTTCTACCTGCTGTAGTGTAATATACTGACTTCTACCTGGTGTAGTGTAATATACTGACTTCTACCTGCTGTAGTGTAATATACTGACTTCTACCTGGTGTAGTGTAATATACTGACTTCTACCTGGTGTAGTGTAATATACTGACTTCTACCTGGTGTAGTGTAATATACTGACTTCTACCTGCTGTAGTATAATACACTGACTTCTACCTGCTGTAGTGTAATATACTGACTTCTACCTGCTGTAGTATAATATACAGACTTCTACCTGCTGTAGTGTAATATACTGACTTCTACCTGCTGTAGTATAATATACAGACTTCTACCTGCTGTAGTGTAATATACTGATTTCTACCTGCTGTAGTATAATATACTGACTTCTACCTGCTGTAGTGTAATATACTGACTTCTACCTGCTGTAGTTTAATATATACTGACTTCTAACTGCTGTAGTTTAATATATACTGACTACTAACTGCTGTAGTATAATATACTGACTTCTACCTTCTGTAGTATAATATACTGTCTTCTACCTGCTGTAGTGTAATATACTGACTTCTACCTGCTATAGTGTAATATACGGACTTCTACCTGCTGTAGTGTAATATACTGACTTCTACCTGCTGTAGTATAATATACTGACTTCTACCTGCTGTAGTATAATATACTGACTTCTACCTGCTGTAGTATAATATACTGACTTCTACCTGCTGTAGTATAATATACTGACTTCTACTTGCTGTAGTATAATATACTGACTTCTACCTGCTGTAGTATAATATACTGACTTCTACCTGCTGTAGTGTAATATACTGACTTCTACCTGCTGTAGTGTAATATACTGACTTCTACCTGCTGTAGTATAATATACTGACTTCTACCTGCTGTAGTATAATATACTGACTTCTACCTGCTGTAGTATAATATACTGACTTCTACCTGCTGTAGTGTAATATACTGACTTCTACCTGCTGTAGTGTAATATACTGACTTCTACCTGCTGTAGTGTAATATACTGACTTCTACCTGCTGTAGTGTAATATACTGACTTCTACCTACTGTAGTGTAATATACGGACTTCTACCTACTGTAGTGTAATATACTGTCTTCTACCTGCTGTAGTGTAATATACGGACTTCTACCTGCTTAGTGTAATATACTGACTTCTACCTGGTGTAGTGTAATATACTGACTTCTACCTGCTGTAGTGTAATATACTGACTTCTACCTGGTGTAGTGTAATATACTGACTTCTACCTGCTGTAGTGTAATATACTGACTTCTACCTGGTGTAGTGTAATATACTGACTTCTACCTGGTGTAGTGTAATATACTGACTTCTACCTGGTGTAGTGTAATATACTGACTTCTACCTGCTGTAGTATAATACACTGACTTCTACCTGCTGTAGTGTAATATACTGACTTCTACCTGCTGTAGTATAATATACAGACTTCTACCTGCTGTAGTGTAATATACTGACTTCTACCTGCTGTAGTATAATATACAGACTTCTACCTGCTGTAGTGTAATATACTGATTTCTACCTGCTGTAGTATAATATACTGACTTCTACCTGCTGTAGTGTAATATACTGACTTCTACCTGCTGTAGTTTAATATATACTGACTTCTAACTGCTGTAGTTTAATATATACTGACTACTAACTGCTGTAGTATAATATACTGACTTCTACCTTCTGTAGTATAATATACTGTCTTCTACCTGCTGTAGTGTAATATACTGACTTCTACCTGCTATAGTGTAATATACGGACTTCTACCTGCTGTAGTGTAATATACTGACTTCTACCTGCTGTAGTATAATATACTGACTTCTACCTGCTGTAGTATAATATACTGACTTCTACCTGCTGTAGTATAATATACTGACTTCTACCTGCTGTAGTATAATATACTGACTTCTACTTGCTGTAGTATAATATACTGACTTCTACCTGCTGTAGTATAATATACTGACTTCTACCTGCTGTAGTGTAATATACTGACTTCTACCTGCTGTAGTATAATATACTGACTTCTACCTGCTGTAGTATAATATACTGACTTCCACCTGCTGTAATGTAATATACTGAATCTACCTGCTGTAGTATAACATAATGACTTCTACCTGCTGTAGTATAATATACTGACTTCTACCTGCTGTAGTGTAATATACTGACTTCTACCTGCTGTAGTGTAATATACTGACTTCTACCTGCTGTAGTGTAATATACTGACTTCTACCTGCTGTAGTGTAATATACTGACTTCTACCTGCTGCAGTATAATATACTGACTTCTACTTGCTGTAGTGTAATATACTGACTTCTACCTGCTGTAGTGTAATATACTGACTTCTACCTACTGTAGTGTAATATACTGACTTCTACCTGCTGTAGTATAATATACTGACTTCTACCTACTGTAGTGTAATATACTGACTTCTACCTACTGTAGTGTAATATACTGACTTCTACCTGCTGTAGTATAATATACTGACTTCTACCTGATGTAGTATAATATACTGACTTCTACCTACTGTAGTATAATATACTGACTTCTACCTGATGTAGTATAATATACTGATTTCTACCTGCTGTAGTGTAATATACTGACTTCTACCTGCTGTAGTATAATATACTGACTTCTACCTGCTGTAGTGTAATATACTGACTTCTACCTGCTGTAGTATAATATACTGACTTCTACCTGATGTAGTAAAATATTCTGACTTCTACCTGATGTAGTGTAATATACTGACTTCTACCTGCTGTAGTGTAATATACTGACTTCTACCTGCTGTAGTGTAATATACTGACTTCTACCTGCTGTAGTATAATATACTGACTTCTACTTGCTGTAGTGTAATATACTGACTTCTACCTGCTGTAGTGTAATATACTGACTTCTACCTGCTGTAGTGTAATATACTGACTTCTACCTGCTGTAGTGTAATATACTGACTTCTACCTGCTGTAGTATAATATACTGACTTCTACTTGCTGTAGTGTAATATACTGACTTCTACCTGCTGTAGTGTAATATACTGACTTCTACCTACTGTAGTGTAATATACTGACTTCTACCTGCTGTAGTATAATATACTGACTTCTACCTACCTAAAGTAGTGTAATATACTGACTTCTACCTACTGTAGTGTAATATACTGACTTCTACCTGCTGTAGTGTAATATCTGCTGACTTCTACCTGCTGTAGTATACTATACTGACTTCTAACTGCTGTAGTATAATATACTGACTTCTACCTGCTGTAGTGTAATATACTGACTTCTACCTACTGTAGTATAATATACTGACTTCTACCTGCTGTAGTGTAATATACTGACTTCTACCTGCTGTAGTGTAATATACTGACTTCTACCTGCTGTAGTGTAATATACTGACTTCTACCTGCTGTAGTATAATATACTGACTTCTACCTGATGTAGTAAAATATTCTGACTTCTACCTGATGTAGTGTAATATCTGCTGACTTCTACCTGCTGTAGTGTAATATACTGACTTCTACCTGCTGTAGTATAATATACTGACTTCTACCTGATGTAGTAAAATATTCTGACTTCTACCTGATGTAGTGTAATATCTGCTGACTTCTACCTGCTGTAGTATAATATACTGACTTCTACATGCTGTAGTATAATATACTGACTTCTACCTGCTGTAGTGTAATATACTGACTTCTACCTACTGTAGTATAATATACTGACTTCTACCTGCTGTAGTGTAATATACTGACTTCTACCTGCTGTAGTGTAATATACTGACTTCTACCTACTGTAGTATAATATACTGACTTCTACCTGCTGTAGTGTAATATACTGACTTCTACCTGCTGTAGTGTAATATACTGACTTCTACCTGCTGTAGTGTAATATACTGACTTCTACCTGCTGTAGTATAATATACTGACTTCTACCTGCTGTTGTATAATACACTGACTTCTACCTGCTGTAGTATAATATACTGACTTCTTTCTACCTGCTGTAGTATAATATACTGACTTCTACCTGCTGTAGTGTAATATACTGACTTCTACCTGCTGTAGTGTAATATACTGACTTCTACCTGCTGTAGCGTAATATACTGACTTCTACCTGCTGTAGTGTAATATACTGACTTCTACCTACTTTAGTGTAATATACTGACTTCTACCTACTTTAGTGTAATATACTGACTTCTACCTGCTGTAGTGTAATATACGGACTTCTACCTGCTGTAGTGTAATATACTGACTTCTACCTGCTGTAGTGTAATATATGGACTTCTACCTGATGTAGTGTAATATACTGACTTCTACCTGCTGTAGTGTAATATACGGACTTCTACCTGCAGTAGTATAATATACTGACTTCTACCTGCTGTAGTATAATATACTGACTTCTACCTGCTGTAGTGTAATATACTGACTTCTACCTGCTGTAGTGTAATATACTGACTTCTACCTGCTGTAGTATAATATACTGACTTCTACCTGCTGTAGTATAATATACTGACTTCTACCTGCTGTAGTGTAATATACTGACTTCTACCTGCTGTAGTATAATATACTGACTTCTACCTGCTGTAGTATAATATACTGACTTCTACCTGCTGTAGTGTAATATACTGACTTCTACCTACTGTAGTGTAATATACTGACTTCTACCTGCTGTAGTGTAATATACTGACTTCTACCTGCTGTAGTATAATATACTGACTTCTACCTGCTGTAGTGTAATATACTGACTTCTACCTGCTGTAGTATAATATACTGACTTCTACCTGCTGTAGTATAATATACTGACTTCTACCTGCTGTAGTATAATATACTGACTTCTACCTGCTGTAGTATAATATACTGACTTCTACCTGCTGTAGTATAATATACTGACTTCTACCTGCTGTAGTATAATATACTGACTTCTACCTGCTGTAGTGTAATATACTGACTTCTACCTGCTGTAGCATAATATACTGACTTCTACCTGCTGTAGTGTAATATACTGACTTCTACCTGCTGTAGTATAATATACTGACTTCTACCTGCTGTAGTGTAATATACGGACTTCTACCTGCTGTAGTGTAATATACTGACTTCTACCTGCTGTAGTGTAATATACTGACTTCTACCTGCTGTAGTGTAATATACGGACTTCTACCTGCTGTAGTATAATATACGGACTTCTACCTGCTGTAGTGTAATATACTGACTTCTACCTGCTGTAGTATAATATACTGACTTCTACCTGCTGTAGTGTAATATACGGACTTCTACCTGCTGTAGTGTAATATACTGACTTCTACCTGCTGTAGTGTAATATACGGACTTCTACCTGCTGTAGTATAATATACTGACTTCTACCTGCTGTAGTGTAATATACGGACTTCTACCTACTGTAGTGTAATATACTGACTTCTACCTGGTGTAGTGTAATATACTGACTTCTACCTGGTGTAGTGTAATATACTGACTTCTACCTGGTGTAGTGTAATATACTGACTTCTACCTGCTGTAGTATAATACACTGACTTCTACCTGCTGTAGTGTAATATACTGACTTCTACCTGCTGTAGTATAATATACAGACTTCTACCTGCTGTAGTGTAATATACTGACTTCTACCTGCTGTAGTATAATATACAGACTTCTACCTGCTGTAGTGTAATATACTGATTTCTACCTGCTGTAGTATAATATACTGACTTCTACCTGCTGTAGTGTAATATACTGACTTCTACCTGCTGTAGTTTAATATATACTGACTTCTAACTGCTGTAGTTTAATATATACTGACTACTAACTGCTGTAGTATAATATACTGACTTCTACCTTCTGTAGTATAATATACTGTCTTCTACCTGCTGTAGTGTAATATACTGACTTCTACCTGCTATAGTGTAATATACGGACTTCTACCTGCTGTAGTGTAATATACTGACTTCTACCTGCTGTAGTATAATATACTGACTTCTACCTGCTGTAGTATAATATACTGACTTCTACCTGCTGTAGTATAATATACTGACTTCTACCTGCTGTAGTATAATATACTGACTTCTACTTGCTGTAGTATAATATACTGACTTCTACCTGCTGTAGTATAATATACTGACTTCTACCTGCTGTAGTGTAATATACTGACTTCTACCTGCTGTAGTATAATATACTGACTTCTACCTGCTGTAGTATAATATACTGACTTCCACCTGCTGTAATGTAATATACTGAATCTACCTGCTGTAGTATAACATAATGACTTCTACCTGCTGTAGTATAATATACTGACTTCTACCTGCTGTAGTGTAATATACTGACTTCTACCTGCTGTAGTGTAATATACTGACTTCTACCTGCTGTAGTGTAATATACTGACTTCTACCTGCTGTAGTGTAATATACTGACTTCTACCTGCTGTAGTGTAATATACTGACTTCTACCTGCTGTAGTATAATATACTGACTTCTACCTGCTGTAGTATAATACACTGACTTCTACCTGCTGTAGTATAATATACAGACTTCTACCTGCTGTAGTATAATATACTGACTTCTACCTGCTGTAGTGTAATATACTGACTTATACCTGCTGTAGTGTAATATACTGACTTATACCTGCTGTAGTTTAATATATACTGACTTCTAACTGCTGTAGTTTAATATATACTGACTTCTAACTGCTGTAGTATAATATACTGACTTCTACCTTCTGTAGTGTAATATACTGACTTCTACCTGCTGTAGTATAATATACTGACTTCTACCTGCTGTAGTATAATATACTGACTTCTAATTGCTGTAGTATAATATACTGACTTCTACCTGCTGCAGTGTAATATACTGACTTCTACCTGCTGTAGTGTAATATACTGACTTCTACCTGCTGTAGTATAATATACTGACTTCTACCTGCTGTAGTATAATATACTGACTTCTAATTGCTGTAGTATAATATACTGACTTCTACCTGCTGTAGTGTAATATACTGACTTCTACCTGCTGTAGTATAATATACTGACTTCTACCTGCTGTAGTATAATATACTGACTTCTAATTGCTGTAGTATAATATACTGACTTCTACCTGCTGTAGTGTAATATACTGACTTCTACCTGCTGTAGTGTAATATACTGACTTCTACCTACTGTAGTGTAATATACTGACTTTTACCTGATGTAGTATAATATACTGACTTCTACCTGCTGTAGTGTAATATACTGACTTCTACCTGCTGTAGTGTAATATACGGACTTCTACCTGCTGTAGTGTAATATACTGACTTCTACCTGCTGTAGTGTAATATATGGATTCTACCTACTGTAGTGTAATATACTGTCTTCTACCTGCTGTAGCATAATATACTGACTTCTACCTGCTTATTGTAATATACTGACTTCTACCTGGTGTAGTGTAATATACTGACTTCTACCTGCTGTAGTGTAATATACTGACTTCTACCTGCTGTAGTATAATATACTGACTTCTACCTGCTGTAGTATAATACACTGACTTCTACCTGCTGTAGTGTAATATACTGACTTCTACCTGCTGTAGTATAATATACAGACTTCTACCTGCTGTAGTATAATATACTGACTTCTACCTGCTGTAGTGTAATATACTGATTTCTACCTGCTGTAGTATAATATACTGACTTCTACCTGCTGTAGTGTAATATACTGATTTCTACCTGCTGTAGTATAATATACTGACTTCTACCTGCTGTAGTATAATATACAGACTTCTACCTGCTGTAGTATAATATACTGACTTCTACCTGCTGTAGTATAATATACTGATTTCTACCTGCTGTAGTATAATATACTGACTTCTACCTGCTGTAGTTTAATATATACTGACTTCTAACTGCTGTAGTTTAATATATACTGACTTCTAACTGCTGTAGTATAATATACTGACTTCTACCTTCTGTAGTGTAATATACTGACTTATACCTGCTGTAGTTTAATATATACTGACTTCTAACTGCTGTAGTTTAATATATACTGACTTCTAACTGCTGTAGTATAATATACTGAATTCTACCTTCTGTAGTGTAATATACTGACTTCTACCTGCTGTAGTATAATATACTGACTTCTACCTGCTGTAGTGTAATATACGGACTTCTACCTACTGTAGTGTAATATACTGACTTCTACCTGCTGTAGTGTAATATACTGACTTCTACCTGCTGTAGTGTAAAATACTGACTTCTACCTGCTGTAGTGTAATATACTGACTTCTACCTGCTGTAGTGTAATATACTGACTTCTACCTGCTGTAGTGTAATATACTGACTTATACCTGCTGTAGTGTAATATACTGACTTCTACCTGCTGTAGTATAATATACTGACTTCTACCTGCTGTTGTATAATATACTGACTTCTACCTGCTGTAGTATAATATACTGACTTCTACCTGCTGTAGTATAATATACGGACTTCTACCTGCTGTAGTATAATATACTGACTTCTACCTGATGTAGTATAATATACTGACTTCTTTCTACCTGCTGTAGTATAATATACTGACTTCTACCTGCTGTAGTATAATATACTGACTTCTTTCTACCTGCTGTAGTGTAATATACTGACTTCTACCTGCTGTAGTGTAATATACTGACTTCTACCTGATGTAGTATAATATACTGACTTCTTTCTACCTGCTGTAGTGTAATATACTGACTTCTACCTGCTGTAGTGTAATATACTGACTTCTACCTGCTGTAGTATAATATACAGACTTCTACCTGCTGTAGTATAATATACTGACTTCTACCTGCTGTAGTGTAATATACTGATTTCTACCTGCTGTAGTATAATATACTGACTTCTACCTGCTGTAGTGTAATATACTGACTTATACCTGCTGTAGTTTAATATATACTGACTTCTAACTGCTGTAGTTTAATATATACTGACTTCTAACTGCTGTAGTATAATATACTGACTTCTACCTTCTGTAGTGTAATATACTGACTTCTACCTGCTGTAGTATAATATACTGACTTCTACCTGCTGTAGTGTAATATACGGACTTCTACCTACTGTAGTGTAATATACTGACTTCTACCTGCTGTAGTGTAATATACGGACTTCTACCTACTGTAGTGTAATATACTGACTTCTACCTGCTGTAGTGTAATATACTGACTTTTACCTGCTGTAGTGTAATATACTGACTTCTACCTGCTGTAGTGTAATATACGGACTTCTACCTACTGTAGTGTAATATACTGACTTCTACCTGCTGTAGTGTAATATACTGACTTCTACCTGCTGTAGTATAATATACTGACTTCTACCTGCTGTTGTATAATACACTGACTTCTACCTGCTGTAGTGTAATATACTGACTTCTACCTGCTGTAGTATAATATACGGACTTCTACCTGCTGTAGTATAATATACTGACTTCTACCTGATGTAGTGTAATATACTGACTTCTACCTGATGTAGTATAATATACTGACTTCTTTCTACCTGCTGTAGTATAATATACTGACTTCTACCTGCTGTAGTATAATATACTGACTTCTTTCTACCTGCTGTAGTGTAATATACTGACTTCTACCTGCTGTAGTGTAATATACTGACTTCTACCTGATGTAGTATAATATACTGACTTCTTTCTACCTGCTGTAGTGTAATATACTGACTTCTACCTACTGTAGTGTAATATACTGACTTCTACCTGCTGTAGTGTAATATACTGACTTCTACCTGCTGTAGTGTAATATACTGACTTCTACCTGCTGTAGTTGAATATATACTGACTTCTAACTGCTGTAGTATAATATACTGACTTCTACCTGCTGTAGTATAATATACTGACTTCTACCTGCTGTAGTATAATATACTGACTTCTACCTGCTGTAGTGTAATATACTGACTTCTACCTGCTGTAGTGTAATATACTGACTTCTACCTGCTGTAGTGTAATATACTGACTTCTACCTGCTGTAGTGTAATATACTGACTTCTACCTGCTGTAGTATAATATACTGACTTCTACCTGCTGTAGTGTAATATACTGACTTCTACCTGCTGTAGTGTAATATACTGACTTCTACCTGCTGTAGTGTAATATACTGACTTCTACCTGCTGTAGTAAAATATACTGACTTCTACCTGCTGTAGTATAATATACTGACTTCTACCTGCTGTAGTATAATATACTGACTTCTACCTGCTGTAGTGTAATATACTGACTTCTACCTGCTGTAGTGTAATATACTGACTTCTACCTGCTGTAGTGTAATATACTGACTTCTACCTGCTGTAGTATAATATACTGACTTCTACCTGCTGTAGTATAATATACTGACTTCTACCTGCTGTAGTATAATATACTGACTTCTACCTGCTGTAGTGTAATATACTGACTTCTACCTGCTGTAGTGTAATATACTGACTTCTACCTGCTGTAGTGTAATATACTGACTTCTACCTGCTGTAGTGTAATATACTGACTTCTACCTACTGTAGTGTAATATACGGACTTCTACCTACTGTAGTGTAATATACTGTCTTCTACCTGCTGTAGTGTAATATACGGACTTCTACCTGCTTAGTGTAATATACTGACTTCTACCTGGTGTAGTGTAATATACTGACTTCTACCTGCTGTAGTGTAATATACTGACTTCTACCTGGTGTAGTGTAATATACTGACTTCTACCTGCTGTAGTGTAATATACTGACTTCTACCTGGTGTAGTGTAATATACTGACTTCTACCTGGTGTAGTGTAATATACTGACTTCTACCTGGTGTAGTGTAATATACTGACTTCTACCTGCTGTAGTATAATACACTGACTTCTACCTGCTGTAGTGTAATATACTGACTTCTACCTGCTGTAGTATAATATACAGACTTCTACCTGCTGTAGTGTAATATACTGACTTCTACCTGCTGTAGTATAATATACAGACTTCTACCTGCTGTAGTGTAATATACTGATTTCTACCTGCTGTAGTATAATATACTGACTTCTACCTGCTGTAGTGTAATATACTGACTTCTACCTGCTGTAGTTTAATATATACTGACTTCTAACTGCTGTAGTTTAATATATACTGACTACTAACTGCTGTAGTATAATATACTGACTTCTACCTTCTGTAGTATAATATACTGTCTTCTACCTGCTGTAGTGTAATATACTGACTTCTACCTGCTATAGTGTAATATACGGACTTCTACCTGCTGTAGTGTAATATACTGACTTCTACCTGCTGTAGTATAATATACTGACTTCTACCTGCTGTAGTATAATATACTGACTTCTACCTGCTGTAGTATAATATACTGACTTCTACCTGCTGTAGTATAATATACTGACTTCTACTTGCTGTAGTATAATATACTGACTTCTACCTGCTGTAGTATAATATACTGACTTCTACCTGCTGTAGTGTAATATACTGACTTCTACCTGCTGTAGTGTAATATACTGACTTCTACCTGCTGTAGTATAATATACTGACTTCTACCTGCTGTAGTATAATATACTGACTTCTACCTGCTGTAGTATAATATACTGACTTCTACCTGCTGTAGTGTAATATACTGACTTCTACCTGCTGTAGTGTAATATACTGACTTCTACCTGCTGTAGTGTAATATACTGACTTCTACCTGCTGTAGTGTAATATACTGACTTCTACCTACTGTAGTGTAATATACGGACTTCTACCTACTGTAGTGTAATATACTGTCTTCTACCTGCTGTAGTGTAATATACGGACTTCTACCTGCTTAGTGTAATATACTGACTTCTACCTGGTGTAGTGTAATATACTGACTTCTACCTGCTGTAGTGTAATATACTGACTTCTACCTGGTGTAGTGTAATATACTGACTTCTACCTGCTGTAGTGTAATATACTGACTTCTACCTGGTGTAGTGTAATATACTGACTTCTACCTGGTGTAGTGTAATATACTGACTTCTACCTGGTGTAGTGTAATATACTGACTTCTACCTGCTGTAGTATAATACACTGACTTCTACCTGCTGTAGTGTAATATACTGACTTCTACCTGCTGTAGTATAATATACAGACTTCTACCTGCTGTAGTGTAATATACTGACTTCTACCTGCTGTAGTATAATATACAGACTTCTACCTGCTGTAGTGTAATATACTGATTTCTACCTGCTGTAGTATAATATACTGACTTCTACCTGCTGTAGTGTAATATACTGACTTCTACCTGCTGTAGTTTAATATATACTGACTTCTAACTGCTGTAGTTTAATATATACTGACTACTAACTGCTGTAGTATAATATACTGACTTCTACCTTCTGTAGTATAATATACTGTCTTCTACCTGCTGTAGTGTAATATACTGACTTCTACCTGCTATAGTGTAATATACGGACTTCTACCTGCTGTAGTGTAATATACTGACTTCTACCTGCTGTAGTATAATATACTGACTTCTACCTGCTGTAGTATAATATACTGACTTCTACCTGCTGTAGTATAATATACTGACTTCTACCTGCTGTAGTATAATATACTGACTTCTACTTGCTGTAGTATAATATACTGACTTCTACCTGCTGTAGTATAATATACTGACTTCTACCTGCTGTAGTGTAATATACTGACTTCTACCTGCTGTAGTATAATATACTGACTTCTACCTGCTGTAGTATAATATACTGACTTCCACCTGCTGTAATGTAATATACTGAATCTACCTGCTGTAGTATAACATAATGACTTCTACCTGCTGTAGTATAATATACTGACTTCTACCTGCTGTAGTGTAATATACTGACTTCTACCTGCTGTAGTGTAATATACTGACTTCTACCTGCTGTAGTGTAATATACTGACTTCTACCTGCTGTAGTGTAATATACTGACTTCTACCTGCTGCAGTATAATATACTGACTTCTACTTGCTGTAGTGTAATATACTGACTTCTACCTGCTGTAGTGTAATATACTGACTTCTACCTACTGTAGTGTAATATACTGACTTCTACCTGCTGTAGTATAATATACTGACTTCTACCTACTGTAGTGTAATATACTGACTTCTACCTACTGTAGTGTAATATACTGACTTCTACCTGCTGTAGTATAATATACTGACTTCTACCTGATGTAGTATAATATACTGACTTCTACCTACTGTAGTATAATATACTGACTTCTACCTGATGTAGTATAATATACTGATTTCTACCTGCTGTAGTGTAATATACTGACTTCTACCTGCTGTAGTATAATATACTGACTTCTACCTGCTGTAGTGTAATATACTGACTTCTACCTGCTGTAGTATAATATACTGACTTCTACCTGATGTAGTAAAATATTCTGACTTCTACCTGATGTAGTGTAATATACTGACTTCTACCTGCTGTAGTGTAATATACTGACTTCTACCTGCTGTAGTGTAATATACTGACTTCTACCTGCTGTAGTATAATATACTGACTTCTACTTGCTGTAGTGTAATATACTGACTTCTACCTGCTGTAGTGTAATATACTGACTTCTACCTGCTGTAGTGTAATATACTGACTTCTACCTGCTGTAGTGTAATATACTGACTTCTACCTGCTGTAGTATAATATACTGACTTCTACTTGCTGTAGTGTAATATACTGACTTCTACCTGCTGTAGTGTAATATACTGACTTCTACCTACTGTAGTGTAATATACTGACTTCTACCTGCTGTAGTATAATATACTGACTTCTACCTACCTAAAGTAGTGTAATATACTGACTTCTACCTACTGTAGTGTAATATACTGACTTCTACCTGCTGTAGTGTAATATCTGCTGACTTCTACCTGCTGTAGTATACTATACTGACTTCTAACTGCTGTAGTATAATATACTGACTTCTACCTGCTGTAGTGTAATATACTGACTTCTACCTACTGTAGTATAATATACTGACTTCTACCTGCTGTAGTGTAATATACTGACTTCTACCTGCTGTAGTGTAATATACTGACTTCTACCTGCTGTAGTGTAATATACTGACTTCTACCTGCTGTAGTATAATATACTGACTTCTACCTGATGTAGTAAAATATTCTGACTTCTACCTGATGTAGTGTAATATCTGCTGACTTCTACCTGCTGTAGTGTAATATACTGACTTCTACCTGCTGTAGTATAATATACTGACTTCTACCTGATGTAGTAAAATATTCTGACTTCTACCTGATGTAGTGTAATATCTGCTGACTTCTACCTGCTGTAGTATAATATACTGACTTCTACATGCTGTAGTATAATATACTGACTTCTACCTGCTGTAGTGTAATATACTGACTTCTACCTACTGTAGTATAATATACTGACTTCTACCTGCTGTAGTGTAATATACTGACTTCTACCTGCTGTAGTGTAATATACTGACTTCTACCTACTGTAGTATAATATACTGACTTCTACCTGCTGTAGTGTAATATACTGACTTCTACCTGCTGTAGTGTAATATACTGACTTCTACCTGCTGTAGTGTAATATACTGACTTCTACCTGCTGTAGTATAATATACTGACTTCTACCTGCTGTTGTATAATACACTGACTTCTACCTGCTGTAGTATAATATACTGACTTCTTTCTACCTGCTGTAGTATAATATACTGACTTCTACCTGCTGTAGTGTAATATACTGACTTCTACCTGCTGTAGTGTAATATACTGACTTCTACCTGCTGTAGCGTAATATACTGACTTCTACCTGCTGTAGTGTAATATACTGACTTCTACCTACTTTAGTGTAATATACTGACTTCTACCTACTTTAGTGTAATATACTGACTTCTACCTGCTGTAGTGTAATATACGGACTTCTACCTGCTGTAGTGTAATATACTGACTTCTACCTGCTGTAGTGTAATATATGGACTTCTACCTGATGTAGTGTAATATACTGACTTCTACCTGCTGTAGTGTAATATACGGACTTCTACCTGCAGTAGTATAATATACTGACTTCTACCTGCTGTAGTATAATATACTGACTTCTACCTGCTGTAGTGTAATATACTGACTTCTACCTGCTGTAGTGTAATATACTGACTTCTACCTGCTGTAGTATAATATACTGACTTCTACCTGCTGTAGTATAATATACTGACTTCTACCTGCTGTAGTGTAATATACTGACTTCTACCTGCTGTAGTATAATATACTGACTTCTACCTGCTGTAGTATAATATACTGACTTCTACCTGCTGTAGTGTAATATACTGACTTCTACCTACTGTAGTGTAATATACTGACTTCTACCTGCTGTAGTGTAATATACTGACTTCTACCTGCTGTAGTATAATATACTGACTTCTACCTGCTGTAGTGTAATATACTGACTTCTACCTGCTGTAGTATAATATACTGACTTCTACCTGCTGTAGTATAATATACTGACTTCTACCTGCTGTAGTATAATATACTGACTTCTACCTGCTGTAGTATAATATACTGACTTCTACCTGCTGTAGTATAATATACTGACTTCTACCTGCTGTAGTATAATATACTGACTTCTACCTGCTGTAGTGTAATATACTGACTTCTACCTGCTGTAGCATAATATACTGACTTCTACCTGCTGTAGTGTAATATACTGACTTCTACCTGCTGTAGTATAATATACTGACTTCTACCTGCTGTAGTGTAATATACGGACTTCTACCTGCTGTAGTGTAATATACTGACTTCTACCTGCTGTAGTGTAATATACTGACTTCTACCTGCTGTAGTGTAATATACGGACTTCTACCTGCTGTAGTATAATATACGGACTTCTACCTGCTGTAGTGTAATATACTGACTTCTACCTGCTGTAGTATAATATACTGACTTCTACCTGCTGTAGTGTAATATACGGACTTCTACCTGCTGTAGTGTAATATACTGACTTCTACCTGCTGTAGTGTAATATACGGACTTCTACCTGCTGTAGTATAATATACTGACTTCTACCTGCTGTAGTGTAATATACGGACTTCTACCTACTGTAGTGTAATATACTGACTTCTACCTGGTGTAGTGTAATATACTGACTTCTACCTGGTGTAGTGTAATATACTGACTTCTACCTGGTGTAGTGTAATATACTGACTTCTACCTGCTGTAGTATAATACACTGACTTCTACCTGCTGTAGTGTAATATACTGACTTCTACCTGCTGTAGTATAATATACAGACTTCTACCTGCTGTAGTGTAATATACTGACTTCTACCTGCTGTAGTATAATATACAGACTTCTACCTGCTGTAGTGTAATATACTGATTTCTACCTGCTGTAGTATAATATACTGACTTCTACCTGCTGTAGTGTAATATACTGACTTCTACCTGCTGTAGTTTAATATATACTGACTTCTAACTGCTGTAGTTTAATATATACTGACTACTAACTGCTGTAGTATAATATACTGACTTCTACCTTCTGTAGTATAATATACTGTCTTCTACCTGCTGTAGTGTAATATACTGACTTCTACCTGCTATAGTGTAATATACGGACTTCTACCTGCTGTAGTGTAATATACTGACTTCTACCTGCTGTAGTATAATATACTGACTTCTACCTGCTGTAGTATAATATACTGACTTCTACCTGCTGTAGTATAATATACTGACTTCTACCTGCTGTAGTATAATATACTGACTTCTACTTGCTGTAGTATAATATACTGACTTCTACCTGCTGTAGTATAATATACTGACTTCTACCTGCTGTAGTGTAATATACTGACTTCTACCTGCTGTAGTATAATATACTGACTTCTACCTGCTGTAGTATAATATACTGACTTCCACCTGCTGTAATGTAATATACTGAATCTACCTGCTGTAGTATAACATAATGACTTCTACCTGCTGTAGTATAATATACTGACTTCTACCTGCTGTAGTGTAATATACTGACTTCTACCTGCTGTAGTGTAATATACTGACTTCTACCTGCTGTAGTGTAATATACTGACTTCTACCTGCTGTAGTGTAATATACTGACTTCTACCTGCTGTAGTGTAATATACTGACTTCTACCTGCTGTAGTATAATATACTGACTTCTACCTGCTGTAGTATAATACACTGACTTCTACCTGCTGTAGTATAATATACAGACTTCTACCTGCTGTAGTATAATATACTGACTTCTACCTGCTGTAGTGTAATATACTGACTTATACCTGCTGTAGTGTAATATACTGACTTATACCTGCTGTAGTTTAATATATACTGACTTCTAACTGCTGTAGTTTAATATATACTGACTTCTAACTGCTGTAGTATAATATACTGACTTCTACCTTCTGTAGTGTAATATACTGACTTCTACCTGCTGTAGTATAATATACTGACTTCTACCTGCTGTAGTATAATATACTGACTTCTAATTGCTGTAGTATAATATACTGACTTCTACCTGCTGCAGTGTAATATACTGACTTCTACCTGCTGTAGTGTAATATACTGACTTCTACCTGCTGTAGTATAATATACTGACTTCTACCTGCTGTAGTATAATATACTGACTTCTAATTGCTGTAGTATAATATACTGACTTCTACCTGCTGTAGTGTAATATACTGACTTCTACCTGCTGTAGTATAATATACTGACTTCTACCTGCTGTAGTATAATATACTGACTTCTAATTGCTGTAGTATAATATACTGACTTCTACCTGCTGTAGTGTAATATACTGACTTCTACCTGCTGTAGTGTAATATACTGACTTCTACCTACTGTAGTGTAATATACTGACTTTTACCTGATGTAGTATAATATACTGACTTCTACCTGCTGTAGTGTAATATACTGACTTCTACCTGCTGTAGTGTAATATACGGACTTCTACCTGCTGTAGTGTAATATACTGACTTCTACCTGCTGTAGTGTAATATATGGATTCTACCTACTGTAGTGTAATATACTGTCTTCTACCTGCTGTAGCATAATATACTGACTTCTACCTGCTTATTGTAATATACTGACTTCTACCTGGTGTAGTGTAATATACTGACTTCTACCTGCTGTAGTGTAATATACTGACTTCTACCTGCTGTAGTATAATATACTGACTTCTACCTGCTGTAGTATAATACACTGACTTCTACCTGCTGTAGTGTAATATACTGACTTCTACCTGCTGTAGTATAATATACAGACTTCTACCTGCTGTAGTATAATATACTGACTTCTACCTGCTGTAGTGTAATATACTGATTTCTACCTGCTGTAGTATAATATACTGACTTCTACCTGCTGTAGTGTAATATACTGATTTCTACCTGCTGTAGTATAATATACTGACTTCTACCTGCTGTAGTATAATATACAGACTTCTACCTGCTGTAGTATAATATACTGACTTCTACCTGCTGTAGTATAATATACTGATTTCTACCTGCTGTAGTATAATATACTGACTTCTACCTGCTGTAGTTTAATATATACTGACTTCTAACTGCTGTAGTTTAATATATACTGACTTCTAACTGCTGTAGTATAATATACTGACTTCTACCTTCTGTAGTGTAATATACTGACTTATACCTGCTGTAGTTTAATATATACTGACTTCTAACTGCTGTAGTTTAATATATACTGACTTCTAACTGCTGTAGTATAATATACTGAATTCTACCTTCTGTAGTGTAATATACTGACTTCTACCTGCTGTAGTATAATATACTGACTTCTACCTGCTGTAGTGTAATATACGGACTTCTACCTACTGTAGTGTAATATACTGACTTCTACCTGCTGTAGTGTAATATACTGACTTCTACCTGCTGTAGTGTAAAATACTGACTTCTACCTGCTGTAGTGTAATATACTGACTTCTACCTGCTGTAGTGTAATATACTGACTTCTACCTGCTGTAGTGTAATATACTGACTTATACCTGCTGTAGTGTAATATACTGACTTCTACCTGCTGTAGTATAATATACTGACTTCTACCTGCTGTTGTATAATATACTGACTTCTACCTGCTGTAGTATAATATACTGACTTCTACCTGCTGTAGTATAATATACGGACTTCTACCTGCTGTAGTATAATATACTGACTTCTACCTGATGTAGTATAATATACTGACTTCTTTCTACCTGCTGTAGTATAATATACTGACTTCTACCTGCTGTAGTATAATATACTGACTTCTTTCTACCTGCTGTAGTGTAATATACTGACTTCTACCTGCTGTAGTGTAATATACTGACTTCTACCTGATGTAGTATAATATACTGACTTCTTTCTACCTGCTGTAGTGTAATATACTGACTTCTACCTGCTGTAGTGTAATATACTGACTTCTACCTGCTGTAGTATAATATACAGACTTCTACCTGCTGTAGTATAATATACTGACTTCTACCTGCTGTAGTGTAATATACTGATTTCTACCTGCTGTAGTATAATATACTGACTTCTACCTGCTGTAGTGTAATATACTGACTTATACCTGCTGTAGTTTAATATATACTGACTTCTAACTGCTGTAGTTTAATATATACTGACTTCTAACTGCTGTAGTATAATATACTGACTTCTACCTTCTGTAGTGTAATATACTGACTTCTACCTGCTGTAGTATAATATACTGACTTCTACCTGCTGTAGTGTAATATACGGACTTCTACCTACTGTAGTGTAATATACTGACTTCTACCTGCTGTAGTGTAATATACGGACTTCTACCTACTGTAGTGTAATATACTGACTTCTACCTGCTGTAGTGTAATATACTGACTTTTACCTGCTGTAGTGTAATATACTGACTTCTACCTGCTGTAGTGTAATATACGGACTTCTACCTACTGTAGTGTAATATACTGACTTCTACCTGCTGTAGTGTAATATACTGACTTCTACCTGCTGTAGTATAATATACTGACTTCTACCTGCTGTTGTATAATACACTGACTTCTACCTGCTGTAGTGTAATATACTGACTTCTACCTGCTGTAGTATAATATACGGACTTCTACCTGCTGTAGTATAATATACTGACTTCTACCTGATGTAGTGTAATATACTGACTTCTACCTGATGTAGTATAATATACTGACTTCTTTCTACCTGCTGTAGTATAATATACTGACTTCTACCTGCTGTAGTATAATATACTGACTTCTTTCTACCTGCTGTAGTGTAATATACTGACTTCTACCTGCTGTAGTGTAATATACTGACTTCTACCTGATGTAGTATAATATACTGACTTCTTTCTACCTGCTGTAGTGTAATATACTGACTTCTACCTACTGTAGTGTAATATACTGACTTCTACCTGCTGTAGTGTAATATACTGACTTCTACCTGCTGTAGTGTAATATACTGACTTCTACCTGCTGTAGTTGAATATATACTGACTTCTAACTGCTGTAGTATAATATACTGACTTCTACCTGCTGTAGTATAATATACTGACTTCTACCTGCTGTAGTGTAATATACTGACTTCTACCTGCTGTAGTATAATATACTGACTTCTACCTGCTGTAGTGTAATATACTGACTTCTACCTGCTGTAGTGTAATATACTGACTTCTACCTGCTGTAGTGTAATATACTGACTTCTACCTGCTGTAGTGTAATATACTGACTTCTACCTGCTGTAGTATAATATACTGACTTCTACCTGCTGTAGTGTAATATACTGACTTCTACCTGCTGTAGTGTAATATACTGACTTCTACCTGCTGTAGTGTAATATACTGACTTCTACCTGCTGTAGTATAATATACTGACTTCTACCTGCTGTAGTATAATATACTGACTTCTACCTGCTGTAGTATAATATACTGACTTCTACCTGCTGTAGTGTAATATACTGACTTCTACCTGCTGTAGTGTAATATACTGACTTCTACCTGCTGTATTGTAATATACTGACTTCTACCTGCTGTAGTATAATATACTGACTTCTACCTGCTGTAGTATAATATACTGACTTCTACCTGCTGTAGTATAATATACTGACTTCTACCTGCTGTAGTGTAATATACTGACTTCTACCTGCTGTAGTGTAATATACTGACTTCTACCTGCTGTAGTGTAATATACTGACTTCTACCTGCTGTAGTGTAATATACTGACTTCTACCTACTGTAGTGTAATATACGGACTTCTACCTGCTTAGTGTAATATACTGACTTCTACCTGGTGTAGTGTAATATACTGACTTCTACCTGCTGTAGTGTAATATACTGACTTCTACCTGGTGTAGTGTAATATACTGACTTCTACCTGCTGTAGTGTAATATACTGACTTCTACCTGGTGTAGTGTAATATACTGACTTCTACCTGGTGTAGTGTAATATACTGACTTCTACCTGGTGTAGTGTAATATACTGACTTCTACCTGCTGTAGTATAATACACTGACTTCTACCTGCTGTAGTGTAATATACTGACTTCTACCTGCTGTAGTATAATATACAGACTTCTACCTGCTGTAGTATAATATACTGACTTCTTTCTACCTGCTGTAGTATAATATACTGACTTCTACCTGCTGTAGTGTAATATACTGACTTCTACCTGCTGTAGTGTAATATACTGACTTCTACCTGCTGTAGCGTAATATACTGACTTCTACCTGCTGTAGTGTAATATACTGACTTCTACCTACTTTAGTGTAATATACTGACTTCTACCTACTTTAGTGTAATATACTGACTTCTACCTGCTGTAGTGTAATATACGGACTTCTACCTGCTGTAGTGTAATATACTGACTTCTACCTGCTGTAGTGTAATATATGGACTTCTACCTGATGTAGTGTAATATACTGACTTCTACCTGCTGTAGTGTAATATACGGACTTCTACCTGCAGTAGTATAATATACTGACTTCTACCTGCTGTAGTATAATATACTGACTTCTACCTGCTGTAGTGTAATATACTGACTTCTACCTGCTGTAGTGTAATATACTGACTTCTACCTGCTGTAGTATAATATACTGACTTCTACCTGCTGTAGTATAATATACTGACTTCTACCTGCTGTAGTGTAATATACTGACTTCTACCTGCTGTAGTATAATATACTGACTTCTACCTGCTGTAGTATAATATACTGACTTCTACCTGCTGTAGTGTAATATACTGACTTCTACCTACTGTAGTGTAATATACTGACTTCTACCTGCTGTAGTGTAATATACTGACTTCTACCTGCTGTAGTATAATATACTGACTTCTACCTGCTGTAGTGTAATATACTGACTTCTACCTGCTGTAGTATAATATACTGACTTCTACCTGCTGTAGTATAATATACTGACTTCTACCTGCTGTAGTATAATATACTGACTTCTACCTGCTGTAGTATAATATACTGACTTCTACCTGCTGTAGTATAATATACTGACTTCTACCTGCTGTAGTATAATATACTGACTTCTACCTGCTGTAGTGTAATATACTGACTTCTACCTGCTGTAGCATAATATACTGACTTCTACCTGCTGTAGTGTAATATACTGACTTCTACCTGCTGTAGTATAATATACTGACTTCTACCTGCTGTAGTGTAATATACGGACTTCTACCTGCTGTAGTGTAATATACTGACTTCTACCTGCTGTAGTGTAATATACTGACTTCTACCTGCTGTAGTGTAATATACGGACTTCTACCTGCTGTAGTATAATATACGGACTTCTACCTGCTGTAGTGTAATATACTGACTTCTACCTGCTGTAGTATAATATACTGACTTCTACCTGCTGTAGTGTAATATACGGACTTCTACCTGCTGTAGTGTAATATACTGACTTCTACCTGCTGTAGTGTAATATACGGACTTCTACCTGCTGTAGTATAATATACTGACTTCTACCTGCTGTAGTGTAATATACGGACTTCTACCTACTGTAGTGTAATATACTGACTTCTACCTGGTGTAGTGTAATATACTGACTTCTACCTGGTGTAGTGTAATATACTGACTTCTACCTGGTGTAGTGTAATATACTGACTTCTACCTGCTGTAGTATAATACACTGACTTCTACCTGCTGTAGTGTAATATACTGACTTCTACCTGCTGTAGTATAATATACAGACTTCTACCTGCTGTAGTGTAATATACTGACTTCTACCTGCTGTAGTATAATATACAGACTTCTACCTGCTGTAGTGTAATATACTGATTTCTACCTGCTGTAGTATAATATACTGACTTCTACCTGCTGTAGTGTAATATACTGACTTCTACCTGCTGTAGTTTAATATATACTGACTTCTAACTGCTGTAGTTTAATATATACTGACTACTAACTGCTGTAGTATAATATACTGACTTCTACCTTCTGTAGTATAATATACTGTCTTCTACCTGCTGTAGTGTAATATACTGACTTCTACCTGCTATAGTGTAATATACGGACTTCTACCTGCTGTAGTGTAATATACTGACTTCTACCTGCTGTAGTATAATATACTGACTTCTACCTGCTGTAGTATAATATACTGACTTCTACCTGCTGTAGTATAATATACTGACTTCTACCTGCTGTAGTATAATATACTGACTTCTACTTGCTGTAGTATAATATACTGACTTCTACCTGCTGTAGTATAATATACTGACTTCTACCTGCTGTAGTGTAATATACTGACTTCTACCTGCTGTAGTATAATATACTGACTTCTACCTGCTGTAGTATAATATACTGACTTCCACCTGCTGTAATGTAATATACTGAATCTACCTGCTGTAGTATAACATAATGACTTCTACCTGCTGTAGTATAATATACTGACTTCTACCTGCTGTAGTGTAATATACTGACTTCTACCTGCTGTAGTGTAATATACTGACTTCTACCTGCTGTAGTGTAATATACTGACTTCTACCTGCTGTAGTGTAATATACTGACTTCTACCTGCTGTAGTGTAATATACTGACTTCTACCTGCTGTAGTATAATATACTGACTTCTACCTGCTGTAGTATAATACACTGACTTCTACCTGCTGTAGTATAATATACAGACTTCTACCTGCTGTAGTATAATATACTGACTTCTACCTGCTGTAGTGTAATATACTGACTTATACCTGCTGTAGTGTAATATACTGACTTATACCTGCTGTAGTTTAATATATACTGACTTCTAACTGCTGTAGTTTAATATATACTGACTTCTAACTGCTGTAGTATAATATACTGACTTCTACCTTCTGTAGTGTAATATACTGACTTCTACCTGCTGTAGTATAATATACTGACTTCTACCTGCTGTAGTATAATATACTGACTTCTAATTGCTGTAGTATAATATACTGACTTCTACCTGCTGCAGTGTAATATACTGACTTCTACCTGCTGTAGTGTAATATACTGACTTCTACCTGCTGTAGTATAATATACTGACTTCTACCTGCTGTAGTATAATATACTGACTTCTAATTGCTGTAGTATAATATACTGACTTCTACCTGCTGTAGTGTAATATACTGACTTCTACCTGCTGTAGTATAATATACTGACTTCTACCTGCTGTAGTATAATATACTGACTTCTAATTGCTGTAGTATAATATACTGACTTCTACCTGCTGTAGTGTAATATACTGACTTCTACCTGCTGTAGTGTAATATACTGACTTCTACCTACTGTAGTGTAATATACTGACTTTTACCTGATGTAGTATAATATACTGACTTCTACCTGCTGTAGTGTAATATACTGACTTCTACCTGCTGTAGTGTAATATACGGACTTCTACCTGCTGTAGTGTAATATACTGACTTCTACCTGCTGTAGTGTAATATATGGATTCTACCTACTGTAGTGTAATATACTGTCTTCTACCTGCTGTAGCATAATATACTGACTTCTACCTGCTTATTGTAATATACTGACTTCTACCTGGTGTAGTGTAATATACTGACTTCTACCTGCTGTAGTGTAATATACTGACTTCTACCTGCTGTAGTATAATATACTGACTTCTACCTGCTGTAGTATAATACACTGACTTCTACCTGCTGTAGTGTAATATACTGACTTCTACCTGCTGTAGTATAATATACAGACTTCTACCTGCTGTAGTATAATATACTGACTTCTACCTGCTGTAGTGTAATATACTGATTTCTACCTGCTGTAGTATAATATACTGACTTCTACCTGCTGTAGTGTAATATACTGATTTCTACCTGCTGTAGTATAATATACTGACTTCTACCTGCTGTAGTATAATATACAGACTTCTACCTGCTGTAGTATAATATACTGACTTCTACCTGCTGTAGTATAATATACTGATTTCTACCTGCTGTAGTATAATATACTGACTTCTACCTGCTGTAGTTTAATATATACTGACTTCTAACTGCTGTAGTTTAATATATACTGACTTCTAACTGCTGTAGTATAATATACTGACTTCTACCTTCTGTAGTGTAATATACTGACTTATACCTGCTGTAGTTTAATATATACTGACTTCTAACTGCTGTAGTTTAATATATACTGACTTCTAACTGCTGTAGTATAATATACTGAATTCTACCTTCTGTAGTGTAATATACTGACTTCTACCTGCTGTAGTATAATATACTGACTTCTACCTGCTGTAGTGTAATATACGGACTTCTACCTACTGTAGTGTAATATACTGACTTCTACCTGCTGTAGTGTAATATACTGACTTCTACCTGCTGTAGTGTAAAATACTGACTTCTACCTGCTGTAGTGTAATATACTGACTTCTACCTGCTGTAGTGTAATATACTGACTTCTACCTGCTGTAGTGTAATATACTGACTTATACCTGCTGTAGTGTAATATACTGACTTCTACCTGCTGTAGTATAATATACTGACTTCTACCTGCTGTTGTATAATATACTGACTTCTACCTGCTGTAGTATAATATACTGACTTCTACCTGCTGTAGTATAATATACGGACTTCTACCTGCTGTAGTATAATATACTGACTTCTACCTGATGTAGTATAATATACTGACTTCTTTCTACCTGCTGTAGTATAATATACTGACTTCTACCTGCTGTAGTATAATATACTGACTTCTTTCTACCTGCTGTAGTGTAATATACTGACTTCTACCTGCTGTAGTGTAATATACTGACTTCTACCTGATGTAGTATAATATACTGACTTCTTTCTACCTGCTGTAGTGTAATATACTGACTTCTACCTGCTGTAGTGTAATATACTGACTTCTACCTGCTGTAGTATAATATACAGACTTCTACCTGCTGTAGTATAATATACTGACTTCTACCTGCTGTAGTGTAATATACTGATTTCTACCTGCTGTAGTATAATATACTGACTTCTACCTGCTGTAGTGTAATATACTGACTTATACCTGCTGTAGTTTAATATATACTGACTTCTAACTGCTGTAGTTTAATATATACTGACTTCTAACTGCTGTAGTATAATATACTGACTTCTACCTTCTGTAGTGTAATATACTGACTTCTACCTGCTGTAGTATAATATACTGACTTCTACCTGCTGTAGTGTAATATACGGACTTCTACCTACTGTAGTGTAATATACTGACTTCTACCTGCTGTAGTGTAATATACGGACTTCTACCTACTGTAGTGTAATATACTGACTTCTACCTGCTGTAGTGTAATATACTGACTTTTACCTGCTGTAGTGTAATATACTGACTTCTACCTGCTGTAGTGTAATATACGGACTTCTACCTACTGTAGTGTAATATACTGACTTCTACCTGCTGTAGTGTAATATACTGACTTCTACCTGCTGTAGTATAATATACTGACTTCTACCTGCTGTTGTATAATACACTGACTTCTACCTGCTGTAGTGTAATATACTGACTTCTACCTGCTGTAGTATAATATACGGACTTCTACCTGCTGTAGTATAATATACTGACTTCTACCTGATGTAGTGTAATATACTGACTTCTACCTGATGTAGTATAATATACTGACTTCTTTCTACCTGCTGTAGTATAATATACTGACTTCTACCTGCTGTAGTATAATATACTGACTTCTTTCTACCTGCTGTAGTGTAATATACTGACTTCTACCTGCTGTAGTGTAATATACTGACTTCTACCTGATGTAGTATAATATACTGACTTCTTTCTACCTGCTGTAGTGTAATATACTGACTTCTACCTACTGTAGTGTAATATACTGACTTCTACCTGCTGTAGTGTAATATACTGACTTCTACCTGCTGTAGTGTAATATACTGACTTCTACCTGCTGTAGTTGAATATATACTGACTTCTAACTGCTGTAGTATAATATACTGACTTCTACCTGCTGTAGTATAATATACTGACTTCTACCTGCTGTAGTGTAATATACTGACTTCTACCTGCTGTAGTATAATATACTGACTTCTACCTGCTGTAGTGTAATATACTGACTTCTACCTGCTGTAGTGTAATATACTGACTTCTACCTGCTGTAGTGTAATATACTGACTTCTACCTGCTGTAGTGTAATATACTGACTTCTACCTGCTGTAGTATAATATACTGACTTCTACCTGCTGTAGTGTAATATACTGACTTCTACCTGCTGTAGTGTAATATACTGACTTCTACCTGCTGTAGTGTAATATACTGACTTCTACCTGCTGTAGTATAATATACTGACTTCTACCTGCTGTAGTATAATATACTGACTTCTACCTGCTGTAGTATAATATACTGACTTCTACCTGCTGTAGTGTAATATACTGACTTCTACCTGCTGTAGTGTAATATACTGACTTCTACCTGCTGTATTGTAATATACTGACTTCTACCTGCTGTAGTATAATATACTGACTTCTACCTGCTGTAGTATAATATACTGACTTCTACCTGCTGTAGTATAATATACTGACTTCTACCTGCTGTAGTGTAATATACTGACTTCTACCTGCTGTAGTGTAATATACTGACTTCTACCTGCTGTAGTGTAATATACTGACTTCTACCTGCTGTAGTGTAATATACTGACTTCTACCTACTGTAGTGTAATATACGGACTTCTACCTACTGTAGTGTAATATACTGTCTTCTACCTGCTGTAGTGTAATATACGGACTTCTACCTGCTTAGTGTAATATACTGACTTCTACCTGGTGTAGTGTAATATACTGACTTCTACCTGCTGTAGTGTAATATACTGACTTCTACCTGGTGTAGTGTAATATACTGACTTCTACCTGCTGTAGTGTAATATACTGACTTCTACCTGGTGTAGTGTAATATACTGACTTCTACCTGGTGTAGTGTAATATACTGACTTCTACCTGGTGTAGTGTAATATACTGACTTCTACCTGCTGTAGTATAATACACTGACTTCTACCTGCTGTAGTGTAATATACTGACTTCTACCTGCTGTAGTATAATATACAGACTTCTACCTGCTGTAGTGTAATATACTGACTTCTACCTGCTGTAGTATAATATACAGACTTCTACCTGCTGTAGTGTAATATACTGATTTCTACCTGCTGTAGTATAATATACTGACTTCTACCTGCTGTAGTGTAATATACTGACTTCTACCTGCTGTAGTTTAATATATACTGACTTCTAACTGCTGTAGTTTAATATATACTGACTACTAACTGCTGTAGTATAATATACTGACTTCTACCTTCTGTAGTATAATATACTGTCTTCTACCTGCTGTAGTGTAATATACTGACTTCTACCTGCTATAGTGTAATATACGGACTTCTACCTGCTGTAGTGTAATATACTGACTTCTACCTGCTGTAGTATAATATACTGACTTCTACCTGCTGTAGTATAATATACTGACTTCTACCTGCTGTAGTATAATATACTGACTTCTACCTGCTGTAGTATAATATACTGACTTCTACTTGCTGTAGTATAATATACTGACTTCTACCTGCTGTAGTATAATATACTGACTTCTACCTGCTGTAGTGTAATATACTGACTTCTACCTGCTGTAGTATAATATACTGACTTCTACCTGCTGTAGTATAATATACTGACTTCCACCTGCTGTAATGTAATATACTGAATCTACCTGCTGTAGTATAACATAATGACTTCTACCTGCTGTAGTATAATATACTGACTTCTACCTGCTGTAGTGTAATATACTGACTTCTACCTGCTGTAGTGTAATATACTGACTTCTACCTGCTGTAGTGTAATATACTGACTTCTACCTGCTGTAGTGTAATATACTGACTTCTACCTGCTGCAGTATAATATACTGACTTCTACTTGCTGTAGTGTAATATACTGACTTCTACCTGCTGTAGTGTAATATACTGACTTCTACCTACTGTAGTGTAATATACTGACTTCTACCTGCTGTAGTATAATATACTGACTTCTACCTACTGTAGTGTAATATACTGACTTCTACCTACTGTAGTGTAATATACTGACTTCTACCTGCTGTAGTATAATATACTGACTTCTACCTGATGTAGTATAATATACTGACTTCTACCTACTGTAGTATAATATACTGACTTCTACCTGATGTAGTATAATATACTGATTTCTACCTGCTGTAGTGTAATATACTGACTTCTACCTGCTGTAGTATAATATACTGACTTCTACCTGCTGTAGTGTAATATACTGACTTCTACCTGCTGTAGTATAATATACTGACTTCTACCTGATGTAGTAAAATATTCTGACTTCTACCTGATGTAGTGTAATATACTGACTTCTACCTGCTGTAGTGTAATATACTGACTTCTACCTGCTGTAGTGTAATATACTGACTTCTACCTGCTGTAGTATAATATACTGACTTCTACTTGCTGTAGTGTAATATACTGACTTCTACCTGCTGTAGTGTAATATACTGACTTCTACCTGCTGTAGTGTAATATACTGACTTCTACCTGCTGTAGTGTAATATACTGACTTCTACCTGCTGTAGTATAATATACTGACTTCTACTTGCTGTAGTGTAATATACTGACTTCTACCTGCTGTAGTGTAATATACTGACTTCTACCTACTGTAGTGTAATATACTGACTTCTACCTGCTGTAGTATAATATACTGACTTCTACCTACTGTAGTGTAATATACTGACTTCTACCTACTGTAGTGTAATATACTGACTTATACCTGCTGTAGTGTAATATCTGCTGACTTCTACCTGCTGTAGTATACTATACTGACTTCTAACTGCTGTAGTATAATATACTGACTTCTACCTGCTGTAGTGTAATATACTGACTTCTACCTACTGTAGTATAATATACTGACTTCTACCTGCTGTAGTGTAATATACTGACTTCTACCTGCTGTAGTGTAATATACTGACTTCTACCTGCTGTAGTGTAATATACTGACTTCTACCTGCTGTAGTATAATATACTGACTTCTACCTGATGTAGTAAAATATTCTGACTTCTACCTGATGTAGTGTAATATCTGCTGACTTCTACCTGCTGTAGTGTAATATACTGACTTCTACCTGCTGTAGTATAATATACTGACTTCTACCTGATGTAGTAAAATATTCTGACTTCTACCTGATGTAGTGTAATATCTGCTGACTTCTACCTGCTGTAGTATAATATACTGACTTCTACATGCTGTAGTATAATATACTGACTTCTACCTGCTGTAGTGTAATATACTGACTTCTACCTACTGTAGTATAATATACTGACTTCTACCTGCTGTAGTGTAATATACTGACTTCTACCTGCTGTAGTGTAATATACTGACTTCTACCTACTGTAGTATAATATACTGACTTCTACCTGCTGTAGTGTAATATACTGACTTCTACCTGCTGTAGTGTAATATACTGACTTCTACCTGCTGTAGTGTAATATACTGACTTCTACCTGCTGTAGTATAATATACTGACTTCTACCTGCTGTTGTATAATACACTGACTTCTACCTGCTGTAGTATAATATACTGACTTCTTTCTACCTGCTGTAGTATAATATACTGACTTCTACCTGCTGTAGTGTAATATACTGACTTCTACCTGCTGTAGTGTAATATACTGACTTCTACCTGCTGTAGCGTAATATACTGACTTCTACCTGCTGTAGTGTAATATACTGACTTCTACCTACTTTAGTGTAATATACTGACTTCTACCTACTTTAGTGTAATATACTGACTTCTACCTGCTGTAGTGTAATATACGGACTTCTACCTGCTGTAGTGTAATATACTGACTTCTACCTGCTGTAGTGTAATATATGGACTTCTACCTGATGTAGTGTAATATACTGACTTCTACCTGCTGTAGTGTAATATACGGACTTCTACCTGCAGTAGTATAATATACTGACTTCTACCTGCTGTAGTATAATATACTGACTTCTACCTGCTGTAGTGTAATATACTGACTTCTACCTGCTGTAGTGTAATATACTGACTTCTACCTGCTGTAGTATAATATACTGACTTCTACCTGCTGTAGTATAATATACTGACTTCTACCTGCTGTAGTGTAATATACTGACTTCTACCTGCTGTAGTATAATATACTGACTTCTACCTGCTGTAGTATAATATACTGACTTCTACCTGCTGTAGTGTAATATACTGACTTCTACCTACTGTAGTGTAATATACTGACTTCTACCTGCTGTAGTGTAATATACTGACTTCTACCTGCTGTAGTATAATATACTGACTTCTACCTGCTGTAGTGTAATATACTGACTTCTACCTGCTGTAGTATAATATACTGACTTCTACCTGCTGTAGTATAATATACTGACTTCTACCTGCTGTAGTATAATATACTGACTTCTACCTGCTGTAGTATAATATACTGACTTCTACCTGCTGTAGTATAATATACTGACTTCTACCTGCTGTAGTATAATATACTGACTTCTACCTGCTGTAGTGTAATATACTGACTTCTACCTGCTGTAGCATAATATACTGACTTCTACCTGCTGTAGTGTAATATACTGACTTCTACCTGCTGTAGTATAATATACTGACTTCTACCTGCTGTAGTGTAATATACGGACTTCTACCTGCTGTAGTGTAATATACTGACTTCTACCTGCTGTAGTGTAATATACTGACTTCTACCTGCTGTAGTGTAATATACGGACTTCTACCTGCTGTAGTATAATATACGGACTTCTACCTGCTGTAGTGTAATATACTGACTTCTACCTGCTGTAGTATAATATACTGACTTCTACCTGCTGTAGTGTAATATACGGACTTCTACCTGCTGTAGTGTAATATACTGACTTCTACCTGCTGTAGTGTAATATACGGACTTCTACCTGCTGTAGTATAATATACTGACTTCTACCTGCTGTAGTGTAATATACGGACTTCTACCTGCTGTAGTGTAATATACTGACTTCTACCTGCTGTAGTGTAATATACTGACTTCTACCTGCTGTAGTGTAATATACTGACTTCTTTCTACCTGCTGTAGTGTAATATACTGACTTCTACCTGCTGTAGTGTAATATACTGACTTCTACCTGCTGTAGTGTAATATACTGACTTCTACCTGCTGTAGTGTAATATACTGACTTCTACCTGCTGTAGTATAATATACTGACTTCTACCTACTGTAGTGTAATATACGGACTTCTACCTGCTGTAGTGTAATATACTGACTTCTACCTGCTGTAGCGTAATATACTGACTTCTACCTGCTGTAGTGTAATATACTGACTTCTACCTGCTGTAGTGTAATATACTGACTTCTACCTGCTACATAGCTGTGGTAAAATGGACTGACTTCTACCTGTTGTGTAGCATCGGTCCACAGTGAGACTGGGGAAGGGCATGGGTCTCAGGTTGAACTTGGGGTGGGTGGTCAGAGTACCATGGTTGTACCCGCAGGTGGGCGAGGGCAGGATCCCAGGGTACTGGCTGCTCTCCAGGGTTGGCACTGGGATGGCACTGACAATAGCTGGAGGAGAGAGGGGAGGAGAGAGGGAGGAGAGACGGGAGGAGAGAGGGGAGGAGAGACAGGAGGAGAGACAGGAGGAGAGACAGGAGGAGAGAGGGGAGGAGAGAGGGGAGGAGAGACAGGAGGAGAGAGACAGGAGGAGAGAGGGGAGGAGAGAGGGGAGGAGAAACAGGAGGAGAGAGGGGAGGAGAGACAGGAGGAGAGAGGGGAGGAGAGAAAGGAGGAGAGAGGGGAGGAGAGATGGGAGGAGAGACAGGAGGAGAGAGGGGAGGAGAGAGGGGAGGAGAGACAGGAGGAGAGAGGGGAGGAGAGAGGGGAGGAGAGACAGGAGGAGAGAGGGGAGGAGAGACAGGAGGAGAGAGGGGAGGAGAGAGGGGAGGAGAGACAGGAGGAGAGAGTGGAGGAGAGAGGGGAGGAGAGACAGGAGGAAAGAGGGGAGGAGAGATGGGAGGAGAGAGGGGAGGAGAGACAGGAGGAGAGAGGGGAGGAGAGACAGGAGGAGAGAGGGGAGGAGAGACAGGAGGAGAGAGGGGAGGAGAGAGACAGGAGGAGAGAGGGAGGAGAGAGGGGAGGAGAGAGGGGAGGAGAGACGGAAGGAGAGAGGGGAGGAGAGACAGGAGGAGAGACAGAAGGAGAGAGGGGAGGAGAGAGGGGAGGAGAGACAGGAAGAGAGAGGGGAGGAGAGACAGGAGGAGAGACAGGAGGAGAGAGGGGAGGAGAGAGCGGAGGAGAGAGGGGAGGAGAGACGTGAGGAGAGAGGGGAGGAGAGACAGGAGAGAGGGGAGGAGAGACAGGAGGAGAGACAGGAGGAGAGAGGGGAGGAGAGACAGGAGGAGAGAGGGGAGGAGAGACAGGATGAGAGAGGGGAGGAGAGAGGGGAGGAGAGACAGGAGGAGAGAGGGGAGGAGTGAGGGGAGGAGAGACGGGAGGAGAGAGGGGAGGAGAGACGGGAGGAGAGACGGGAGGAGAGAGGGGAGGAGAGACAGGAGGAGAGAGGGGAGGAGAGATGGGAGGAGAGAGGGGAGGAGAGACAGGAGGAGAGAGGGAGGAGAGACGGGAGGAGAGAGGGGAGGAGAGACAGGAGGAGAGACGGGAGGAGAGACGGGAGGAGAGAGGGGAGGAGAGATGGAGGAGAGAGGGTAGGAGAGAGGGGAGGAGAGATGGGAGGAGAGAGGGGAGGAGAGACAGGAGGAGAGAGGGGAGGAGAGATGGGAAGAGAGACAGGAGGAGAGAGAGGAGGAGAGACAGGAGGAGAGAGGGGAGGAGACAGGAGGAGAGACAGGAGGAGAGAGGGGAGGAGAGACGGGAGGAGAGACGGGAGGAGAGACGGGAGGAGCGAGGGGAGGAGAGAGGGGAGGAGAGACAGGAGGAGAGACAGGAGGAGAGAGGGGAGGAGAGACAGGAGGAGAGACAGGAGGAGAGAGGGGAGGAGAGAGGGGAGGAGAGATGGGAGGAGAGAGGGGAGGAGAGATAGGACAGGACAACAATGAGATAAACCAGATTATATTAAATCAAACTACTAACTTTGCTAAATATACAGTGCATTCGGAAAGTATTCAGACCCCTTGACTTTTTCACATTTTGTTACGTTACAGCCTTATTCTAAAATTGATTAAATAGGTATTTCCCCCTTATCAATCTACACAC
>NC_139997.1:3145406-3202989 GCF_964263955.1 Coregonus lavaretus
AGAGTCAGTATAGATAGTCAGTACAGGTAGGGTCAGTACAGGTAGAGTCAGTACAGGTAGAGTCAGTACAGGTAGAGTCAGTATAGATAGTCAGTACAGGTAGAGTCAGTACAGGTAGAGTCAGTACAGGTAGAGTCAGTACAGGTAGGGTCAGTACAGGTAGGGTCAGTACAGGTAGTCAGTACAGGTAGAGTCAGTACAGGTAGAGTCAGTATAGATAGTCAGTACAGGTAGGGTCAGTACAGGTAGAGTCAGTATAGATAGAGTCAGTATAGATAGTCAGTACAGGTAGGGTCAGTACAGGTAGAGTCAGTACAGGTAGAGTCAGTACAGGTAGGGTCAGTACAGGTAGGGTCAGTACAGGTAGAGTCAGTACAGGTAGAGTCAGTACAGGTAGAGTCAGTATAGATAGAGTCAGTATAGATAGTCAGTACAGGTAGGGTCAGTACAGGTAGAGTCAGTATAGATAGAGTCAGTATAGATAGTCAGTACAGGTAGGGTCAGTACAGGTAGAGTCAGTACAGGTAGGGTCAGTACAGGTAGAGTCAGTACAGGTAGAGTCAGTACAGGTAGGGTCAGTACAGGTAGAGTCAGTACAGGTAGAGTCAGTACAGGTAGGGTCAGTACAGGTAGGGTCAGTACAGGTAGAGTCAGTACAGGTAGAGTCAGTACAGGTAGAGTCAGTACAGATAGAGTCAGTATAGATAGTCAGTACAGGTAGAGTCAGTACAGGTAGTCAGTAGAGGTAGAGTCAGTACAGGTAGAGTCAGTACAGGTAGAGTCAGTACAGGTAGAGTCAGTACAGATAGGGTCAGTATAGATAGTCAGTACAGGTAGAGTCAGTACAGGTAGGGTCAGTACAGATAGAGTCAGTATAGATAGTCAGTACAGGTAGAGTCAGTACAGGTAGTCAGTACAGGTAGAGTCAGTACAGGTAGAGTCAGTACAGGTAGAGTCAGTACAGATAGGGTCAGTATAGATAGTCAGTACAGGTAGAGTCAGTACAGATAGGGTCAGTATAGATAGTCAGTACAGGTAGGGTCAGTACAGGTAGAGTCAGTACAGATAGAGTCAGTATAGATAGTCAGTACAGGTAGAGTCAGTACAGGTAGTCAGTACAGGTAGAGTCAGTACAGGTAGAGTCAGTACAGGTAGAGTCAGTACAGGTAGAGTCAGTATAGATAGTCAGTACAGGTAGAGTCAGTACAGATAGGGTCAGTATAGATAGTCAGTACAGGTAGAGTCAGTACAGGTAGAGTCAGTACAGGTAGGGTCAGTACAGGTAGAGTCAGTACAGGTAGAGTCAGTACAGGTAGAGTCAGTACAGGTAGGGTCAGTACAGGTAGGGTCAGTACAGGTAGAGTCAGTATAGATAGTCAGTACAGGTAGGGTCAGTACAGGTAGAGTCAGTACAGGTAGAGTCAGTATAGATAGTCAGTACAGGTAGGGTCAGTACAGGTAGGGTCAGTACAGGTAGAGTCAGTACAGGTAGAGTCAGTACAGGTAGGGTCAGTACAGGTAGGGTCAGTACAGGTAGAGTCAGTATAGTTAGTCAGTACAGGTAGAGTCAGTACAGGTAGAGTCAGTACAGATAGAGTCAGTATAGATAGTCAGTACAGGTAGGGTCAGTACAGGTAGAGTCAGTACAGATAGAGTCAGTATAGATAGTCAGTACAGGTAGAGTCAGTACAGGTAGTCAGTACAGGTAGAGTCAGTACAGGTAGAGTCAGTACAGGTAGAGTCAGTACAGGTAGAGTCAGTACAGATAGGGTCAGTATAGATAGTCAGTACAGGTAGAGTCAGTACAGGTAGAGTCAGTACAGGTAGGGTCAGTATAGATAGTCAGTACAGGTAGAGTCAGTACAGGTAGAGTCAGTACAGGTAGAGTCAGTACAGGTAGGGTCAGTACAGGTAGGGTCAGTATAGATAGTCAGTACAGGTAGGGTCAGTACAGGTAGAGTCAGTACAGGTAGAGTCAGTATAGATAGTCAGTACAGGTAGGGTCAGTACAGGTAGGGTCAGTACAGGTAGAGTCAGTACAGGTAGAGTCAGTACAGGTAGGGTCAGTACAGGTAGGGTCAGTACAGGTAGAGTCAGTATAGTTAGTCAGTACAGGTAGAGTCAGTACAGGTAGAGTCAGTACAGATAGAGTCAGTATAGATAGTCAGTACAGGTAGAGTCAGTACAGGTAGGGTCAGTACAGGTAGAGTCAGTACAGGTAGAGTCAGTATAGATAGTCAGTACAGGTAGAGTCAGTACAGGTAGGGTCAGTACAGGTAGGGTCAGTACAGGTAGGGTCAGTATAGATAGTCAGTACAGGTAGGGTCAGTACAGGTAGAGTCAGTACAGGTAGGGTCAGTACAGGTAGGGTCAGTACAGGTAGAGTCAGTACAGGTAGAGTCAGTACAGGTAGAGTCAGTATAGATAGTCAGTACAGGTAGAGTCAGTACAGGTAGAGTCAGTATAGATAGTCAGTACAGGTAGAGTCAGTACAGCTAGAGTCAGTACAGGTAGAGTCAGTACAGGTAGAGTCAGCACAGGTAGAGTCAGCACAGGTAGAGTCAGTATAGATAGTCAGTACAGGTAGGGTCAGTACAGGTAGGGTCAGTACAGGTAGGGTCAGTATAGATAGTCAGTAAAAGGTAGAGTCAGTACAGGTAGAGTCAGTACAGGTAGGGTCAGTACAGGTAGAGACAGTATAGATAGTGTCAGTACAGGTAGAGTCAGTACAGGTAGGGTCAGTACAGGTAGAGTCAGTACAGGTAGGGTCAGTACAGGTAGGGTCAGTACAGGTAGGGTCAGTATAGATAGTCAGTACAGGTAGGGTCAGTACAGGTAGAGTCAGTACAGGTAGGGTCAGTACAGGTAGGGTCAGTACAGGTAGAGTCAGTACAGGTAGAGTCAGTACAGGTAGAGTCAGTATAGATAGTCAGTACAGGTAGAGTCAGTACAGGTAGAGTCAGTATAGATAGTCAGTACAGGTAGAGTCAGTACAGCTAGAGTCACTACAGGTAGAGTCAGTACAGGTAGAGTCAGCACAGGTAGAGTCAGCACAGGTAGAGTCAGTATAGATAGTCAGTACAGGTAGGGTCAGTACAGGTAGGGTCAGTACAGGTAGGGTCAGTATAGATAGTCAGTACAGGTAGAGTCAGTACAGGTAGAGTCAGTACAGGTAGGGTCAGTACAGGTAGAGACAGTATAGATAGTGTCAGTACAGGTAGAGTCAGTACAGGTAGGGTCAGTACAGGTAGTCAGTACAGGTAGGGTCAGTACAGGTAGAGACAGTACAGGTAGAGTCAGTATAGGTAGAGTCAGTACAGGTAGAGTCAGTATAGATAGTCAGTACAGGTAGAGTCAGTACAGGTAGGGTCAGTACAGGTAGGGTCAGTACAGGTAGGGTCAGTACAGGTAGAGTCAGTATAGATAGTGTCAGTACAGGTAGAGTCAGTACAGGTAGGGTCAGTACAGGTAGAGTCAGTACAGGTAGGGTCAGCACAGGTAGAGACAGTACAGGTAGAGTCAGTACAGGTAGAGTCAGTAAAGGTAGAGTCAGTATAGATAGTCAGTACAGGTAGAGTCAGTACAGGTAGAGTCAGTATAGATAGTCAGTACAGGTAGAGTCAGTACAGGTAGGGTCAGTACAGGTAGAGTCAGTATAGATAGTCAGTACAGGTAGAGTCAGTACAGGTAGGGTCAGTACAGGTAGAGTCAGTATAGATAGTCAGTACAGGTAGAGTCAGTACAGGTAGGGTCAGTACAGGTAGAGACAGTATAGGTAGAGTCAGTACAGGTAGGGTCAGTACAGGTAGAGTCAGTACAGGTAGGGTCAGTACAGGTAGAGTCAGTACAGGTAGAGTCAGTATAGATAGTCAGTACAGGTAGAGTCAGTATAGATAGTCAGTACAGGTAGGGTCAGTATAGATAGTCAGTACAGGTAGAGTCAGTACAGGTAGAGTCAGTACAGGTAGAGTCAGTATAGATAGTCAGTACAGGTAGAGTCAGTATAGATAGTCAGTACAGGTAGAGTCAGTACAGGTAGAGTCAGTACAGGTAGAGTCAGTACAGGTAGAGTCAGTACAGGTAGGGTCAGTACAGGTAGGGTCAGTACAGGTAGAGTCAGTACAGGTAGAGTCAGTATAGATAGTCAGTACAGGTAGAGTCAGTACAGGTAGAGTCAGTATAGATAGTCAGTACAGGTAGAGTCAGTACAGGTAGAGTCAGTACAGATAGAGTCAGCACAGGTAGGGTCAGTACAGGTAGAGTCAGTACAGGTAGAGTCAGTATAGATAGTCAGTACAGGTAGGGTCAGCACAGGTAGGGTCAGTACAGGTAGAGTCAGTACAGGTAGAGTCAGTATAGATAGTCAGTACAGGTAGGGTCAGTACAGGTAGGGTCAGTACAGGTAGAGTCAGTACAGGTAGAGTCAGTATAGATAGTCAGTACAGGTAGAGTCAGTACAGGTAGAGTCAGTACAGGTAGAGTCAGTATAGATAGTCAGTACAGGTAGAGTCAGTATAGATAGTCAGTACAGGTAGGGTCAGTACAGGTAGGGTCAGTATAGATAGTCAGTATAGATAGTCAGTACAGGTAGAATCAGTACAGGTAGATTCAGTACAGGTAGAGTCAGTATAGATAGTCAGTACAGGTAGAGTCAGTATAGATAGTCAATATAGATAGTCAGTACAGGTAGAATCAGTACAGGTAGAGTCAGTACAGGTAGAGTCAGTATAGATAGTCAGTACAGGTAGAGTCAGTATAGATAGTCAGTACAGGTAGGGTCAGTATAGATAGTCAGTACAGGTAGAGTCAGTATAGATAGTCAGTACAGGTAGGGTCAGTACAGGTAGAGTCAGTACAGGTAGGGTCAGTACAGGTAGGGTCAGTACAGGTAGGGTCAGTACAGGTAGGGTCAGTACAGGTAGGGTCAGTACAGGTAGAGTCAGTACAGGTGGGGTCAGTACAGGTAGAGTCAGTACAGGTAGAGTCAGTACAGATAGAGTCAGTACAGGTAGAGTCAGTACAGGTAGGGTCAGTACAGATAGAGTCAGTATAGATAGTCAGTACAGGTAGAGTCAGTACAGGTAGGGTCAGTACAGGTAGAGTCAGTACAGGTAGAGTCAGTATAGATAGTCAGTACAGGTAGAGTCAGTACAGGTAGAGTCAGTACAGGTAGAGTCAGTATAGATAGTCAGTACAGGTAGGGTCAGTACAGGTAGGGTCAGTACAGGTAGAGTCAGTACAGGTAGAGTCAGTACAGGTAGAGTCAGTACAGGTAGAGTCAGTATAGATAGTCAGTACAGGTAGGGTCAGTACAGGTAGAGTCAGCACAGGTAGAGTCAGCACAGGTAGAGTCAGTACAGGTAGAGTCAGTATAGATAGTCAGTACAGGTAGGGTCAGTACAGGTAGGGTCAGTAATGGTAGAGTCAGTACAGGTAGAGTCAGTACAGGTAGGGTCAGTACAGGTAGGGTCAGTACAGGTAGGGTCAGTACAGGTAGAGTCAGCACAGGTAGAGTCAGTACAGGTAGAGTCAGTACAGGTAGGGTCAGTACAGGTAGAGTCAGTACAGGTAGAGGCAGTACAGGTAGAGTCAGTACAGGTAGGGTCAGTACAGATAGAGTCAGTATAGATAGTCAGTACAGGTAGAGTCAGTACAGGTAGGGTCAGTACAGGTAGGGTCAGTACAGGTAGGGTCAGTACAGGTAGAGTCAGTACAGGTAGAGTCAGTATAGATAGTCAGTACAGGTAGAGTCAGTATAGATAGTCAGTACAGGTAGAGTCAGTACAGGTAGAGTCAGTACAGGTAGGGTCAGTACAGGTAGGGTCAGTACAGGTAGAGTCAGTACAGGTAGAGTCAGTATAGATAGTCAGTACAGGTAGAGTCAGTACAGGTAGAGTCAGTATAGATAGTCAGTACAGGTAGAGTCAGTACAGGTAGAATCAGTACAGGTAGGGTCAGTACAGGTAGGGTCAGTACAGGTAGAGTCAGTATAGATAGTCAGTACAGGTAGAGTCAGTATAGATAGTCAGTACAGGTAGAGTCAGTATAGATAGTCAGTACAGGTAGAGTCAGTACAGGTAGAGTCAGTACAGGTAGAGTCAGTACAGGTAGGGTCAGTACAGGTAGGGTCAGTACAGGTAGAGTCAGTATAGATAGTCAGTACAGGTAGAGTCAGTACAGGTAGAGTCAGCACAGGTAGAGTCAGTACAGGTAGAGTCAGTACAGGTAGAGTCAGTACAGGTAGAGTCAGTACAGGTAGAGTCAGTATAGATAGTCAGTACAGGTAGAGTCAGTACAGGTAGAGTCAGTATAGATAGTCAGTACAGGTAGAGTCAGTACAGGTAGAGTCAGTACAGGTAGAGTCAGTACAGGTAGGGTCAGTACAGGTAGGGTCAGTACAGGTAGAGTCAGTATAGATAGTCAGTACAGGTAGAGTCAGTACAGGTAGAGTCAGTACAGATATAGTCAGTACAGGTAGGGTCAGTACAGATAGGGTCAGTACAGGTAGAGTCAGTACAGGTAGAGTCAGTACAGATAGGGTCAGTACAGATAGGGTCAGTACAGGTAGAGTCAGTACAGGTAGGGTCAGTACAGGTAGAGTCAGTACAGGTAGAGTCAGTACAGATAGGGTCAGTACAGATAGGGTCAGTACAGGTAGAGTCAGTACAGATAGGGTCAGTACAGATAGGGTCAGTACAGGTAGAGTCAGTACAGGTAGAGTCAGTACAGATAGGGTCAGTACAGGTAGAGTCAGTACAGATATAGTCAGTACAGGTAGGGTCAGTACAGATAGGGTCAGTACAGGTAGAGTCAGTACAGGTAGGGTCAGTACAGGTAGAGTCAGTACAGATATAGTCAGTACAGGTAGGGTCAGTACAGATAGGGTCAGTACAGGTAGAGTCAGTACAGGTAGAGTCAGTACAGATAGGGTCAGTACAGATAGGGTCAGTACAGGTAGAGTCAGTACAGGTAGAGTCAGTACAGATAGGGTCAGTACAGATAGGGTCAGTACAGATAGAGACAGTACAGGTGGGGTCAGTACAGATAGAGTCAGTACAGGTAGAGTCAGTATAGATAGAGACAGTACAGGTAGAGTCAGTACAGTTAGTCCATACAGATAGTCCAGTTAGCTATTGATTAGCTATTCAACAGTCTAATTGCTTGGAGACAGAAGCCTGTTGGTTCAAGACCTGATGCTCCAGTACCGCTTGCCTGACAGTAGCACAGAGAACAGTCCATGGCTTGGGTGGCTGAAGTATTTGGCAATTTTCTGGGCCTTTCTCAGACACCGCTTGGTATAAAGGTCCTGATGGCAGGGAGCTCGGCCCCAGTGATGTACTGGGCCGTTCACACCACCCTCTGTAGAGCCTTGCGGTCAAGGGCGGTGCAGTTGCCATACCAGGCACTGATACAGCCAGTCAAGATGCACCCTATGTCACAGTCACACTAAAAAGTACAAGCTTTTGGATCTCATTGGCTAGGTCACACTAGAGAGAAGAGAGGCTTTGAGTCTTAATGTTTCTTCTTTGCCAAATTCCTGACGGTCTAGATCACTCCACTGCTGTTCACTCTTTTCTAGCTTCTCATCCTTACACACAGATTATATTATTATATGGAGAAAACCCTGTAAATCGATTCAATCTATCTTGAATATATGACTGCTGTGTGCCTGTATGCCCTCAATCCGCTCTCAGATAGGCCTAACCAACCAATTACAACGCTCCTCCTACTTTTGTTGGTATTATCAGATAATGAAATTAGAAACAATGTCAAACAATATCAAACAATATCCATGGGGGACCAGCACAAACAAAATATGAAAATGTTTGCAGTCACTACTGTATGTCGCTCTGGTTAAGAGCATCTGCTAAATGACGTTTATTTGTAAAAAAAACGTGTAAAATCTAATAATAGGATTATGTTACTTTTACTGGATTAGAATGCATGGGGGAATCAAATCCTATTTCTTCTTGTGAGAGGAGGCGTCATGGATGGGTCACAGAGAAGGATGGAATGTATCTGGTGATATCATAGTCTGTGCTATGGGATGATCTGTCTTTTTTCATTTTATGGGGTGAGAGGCATGAGGGAGGAGAAAAACTGGTCCATTCCACTCCTCCCTCTCTCCTCTCCTCTCCTCCTTCTCCTCTCCTCTCCTCTCCTCTCCTCATCCTCTCCTCTCCTCCTCTTCTTCTCCTCCTCTTCACTCCTCTCCTCTCCTCATCCTCTCCTCTCCTCCTCTTCTTCTCCTCCTCTTCACTCCTCTCCTCTCCTCTCCTCTCCTCATCCTCTCCTCATCCTCTCCTCTCCTCCTCTTCTTCTCCTCCTCTTCACTCCTCTCCTCTCCTCTCCTCCCATAATAATCCAGAGAGAGCTGGTTATCTGAGCTCAGCTCAGTGTGCATCATGCCTTTGTATACACTGCCATCTACAGGATTAACACTGCACTCATAAGAGCTCCCAGTTACATGATGGGAGAGGAGGGTTCTGGTCAAAAGTAGTGCACTATGTAGGGGATAGAGTGCCATTTAGGATGCAGGCAAGGAGAGGTGTTATAAGCTACAAGGCGTTTCATGCCTTATAACTGACTGGCTGACTGGCTGACTGACTGGCTGACTGACACTGACTGGTGACAGGAGACAGATCCCTACAGATGATGCCAGAGGAAATGGAGTCTGACAGTCTTAATCCTCTCACTTTCTCCCGCTCTCTCTCCACCATGTCACCGAGCGTACAGCAGAGAATGTTTTTCAATACCCAGGGAAGGCATCAATCAGACAGTCATTTCTACTCTATTTTCACCGCTGGGACTCAAAGTAGATCTGCACTGAGAACAAATTGCAAGGTAAAAGGTCACCATCTCTGGTCAAAAGTAGTCCACACTACAAAGGGAACAGGGTACAATTTTGGAAGCAATCTATATGTTGTTTGTGATGAAGAGTTTCTTTAAAGACACTCTCCCCATTGAGAGCCCTCTACTCACCTTCACTATTATGAGTCCTGCAGGACTTCACAGACACATTGTTCTCCATCAATGGGTCTAAGTTCTAGAATCTTTAAATCGACCATCAGCTTAGAATCTTTCCTAGCTACGAAATGTGTTCATCAATGTGGTTTCAGGCCGGGTCATAGGACCATCTCCACTGCATCCCTGGTGTTAAATGACGTGGTAAAGGCTATGGATTAAAAAAAAAAGAAAGACTGGCGCTCTCTTCACTGACCTATCGAAAGGCTTTTGATACTGTTGACCACTCTTTACTAATTCAAAGATTGTCTGCAATTGGCCTGGATCAGGCAGGACACAAGGGGTATTTTCTCTGATGGTGTTACAGAGACGGAAAAAAAGTATTTGATCCCCTGCTGATTTTGTACGTTTGCCCACTGACAAAGACATGATCAGTCTATAATTGTAATGGTAGGTTTATGTGAACAGTGAGAGTCAGAATAACAACAAAAAAATCCAGAAAAACGCATTTCAAAAATGTTATAAATTGATTTGCATTTTAATGAGGGAAATAAGTATTTGACCCCTCTGCAAAACATGACTTAGTACTTGGTGGCAAAATCCTTGTTGGCAATCACAGAGGTCAGACGTTTCTTGTAGTTGGCCACCAGGTTTGCACACATCTCAGGAGGGATTTTGTCCCACTCCTCTTTGCAGATCTTCTCCAAGTCATTAAGATTTCGAGGCTGACGTTTGGCAACTCGAACCTTCAGATCCCTCCACAGATTTTCTATGGGATTAAGGTCTGGAGACTGGCTAGGCCACTGCAGGACCTTAATGTGCTTCTTCTTGAGCCACTCCTTTGTTGCCTTGGCCGTGTCTTTTGGGTCATTGTCATGCTGGAATACCCATCCACGACCCATTTTCAATGCCCTGGCTGAGGGAAGGAGGTTCTCACCCAAGATTTGACGGTACATGGCCCCGTCCATCGTCGCTTTGATGCGGTGAAGTTGTCCTGTCCCCTTAGCAGAAAAACACCCCCAAAGCATAATGTTTCCACCTCCATGTTTGACGGTGGGGATGGTGTTCTTGGGGTCATAGGCAGCATTCCTCCTCCTCCAAACACGGCGAGTTGTGGACACCTGCTTGTCGAACATCTCTTTCCAAAATCATGGGCATTAATATGGAGTTGGTTCCCCCCTTTGCTGCTATAACAGCCTCCACTCTTCTGGGAAGGCTTTCCACTAGATGTTGGAACATTGCGTACGAGATACCAGACCTGGTCTTCCCCGTACCTTACTTCATTGTTAACCTACAGACGTACGAGATATCAGACCTGCCTCAGAGATGGCTGATCCCTTCGATCTCCACTGAGGTAGGAAAATGTGCTTTCAGTTTCTATGCACCCCATGTATGGAATTAACTGGATGTTCTGGTGCCTCTGGGGCAGTTCAACAGGATGTTCTGGTGCCTCTGGGGCAGTTCAACTGGATGTTCTGGTGCCTCTGGGGCAGTTCAACTGGATGTTCTGGTGCCTCTGGGGCAGTTCAACTGGATGTTCTGATGCCTCTGGGGCAGTTCAACTGGATGTTCTGGTGCCTCTGGGGCAGTTCAACTGGATGTTCTGATGCCTCTGGGGCAGTTCAACTGGATGTTCTGGTGCCTCTGGGGCAGTTCAACTGGATGTTCTGATGCCTCTGGGGCAGTTCAACTGGATGTTCTGGTGCCTCTGGGGCAGTTCAACAGGATGTTCTGGTGCCTTTGGGGCAGTTCAACTGGATGTTCTGATGCCTCTGGGGCAGTTCAACTGGATGTTCTGGTGCCTCTGGTTGATTAAGGAACTCTTTGCTGAGGAATTGATTGTTTTTCTTGAAATGGCTTGTAAATCTTTTCATGGTGCTGTATTTGTAAATTGTGTAAATTGTGTATGTGCAGCGCTACCTGGTGAAAGAGGCCTTGGTCTCAATGGGACTCCCTGCGAAAATAAAGGTCCAATAAAAAATAAATACTAACGATAACAACAATACGTTATACAGAACCAAAGCTCCTAACAGGCACATCAACGTGCCCTCTGTAGAGGATAGGATCAATGAAGGAGAAACAGTATTACACATAACAATACAACAAATACAAAAATAAAAAATAAAAGGGGCTGACACAATTACACATAACACTCCTGTTGAGGGCTGGTACAATTACACATAACACTCCTGTTGAGGGCTGGTACAATTACACATAACACTCCTGTTGAGGGCTGGTACAATTACACATAACAATCCTGTTGAGGGCTGGTACAATTACACATAACACTCCTGTTGAGGGCTGGTACAATTACACATAACACTCCTGTTGAGGGCTGGTACAATTACACATAACACTCCTGTTGAGGGCTGGTACAATTACACATAACACTCCTGTTGAGGGCTGGTACAATTACAGTATAACCATGTAACCGACGGTTATGGATGAAGACGGTCATAAGTCATAACCGTAAAGAAAATATATATATTTTGTGTGTGTGGAACCAACAGCTGAGTGTGGTGGACTCAGATAGAACAGGCTTGGAACCTGTAACCCTGGCAATATAACTGGTATGGCTGCCTGGTATTGGGATGCAATCATTTCCATGGTGATGTAGAATGTTCATTCAAATGATGTTAACTGATGTGGCTCATGCAACGGAATGTATTTTTTTGTAACGTCATTTGAGTTGAATTTACAAATCACAGCACATACTGATGGGTACACTTCCTCTTTTTACTTCCTGCTTTGACTTACTGCTTTGCTCCTATGGGTACACTCGCAATGGCCATCAGTCCACCCATTATTTTACATTTACATTTAAGTCATTTAGCAGACGCTCTTATCCAGAGCGACTTACAAATTGGTGCATTCAACCTATGATAGCCAGTGGGACAACACCCTGTTTTAAAATTATTTTTTATGGGGGGTTGGGGGGGGGGGGGGGTAGAAGGATTACTGTTATACTATTCCAGGTATTCCTTAAAGAGGTATTATGCCATCATCGACTTGAATGGAGATGCCCGTTCTATTCATTCTATTTCTATGGCAGCACATTCAGTCAGGAGCGGATGAGAGAATGTGCATGTTTAAAAAAAGATATAGATATGTTCCCCCTAGAACATGCATGTTAAATGTTACTGTATTGGCTGAAACACAGACCTTGCCAATGACATCAGTAAAGCAGCGTATCTCCCATCCACACGTGTTCAGTTCGAGCTGTGTGCAGCTCTCTGCAGATGCCAAAATGGTAATTTCATTTGTGTGGCTGTCTCTCTGTCTCTCTCTCGCTGATGCTAGCTTCCATACAAACAATAGGCCTCCTGCTCTGGCAGGATTAGAGTTGGGAGGGAGGGAGAGGTGGGAGCTGTGTCTGCCTGCCCGCCTGCCTGCCTGCCCGCCCGCCTGCCTGCCTGCCTGCCTGTCTGTCTGTCTGCCTGTCTGCCTGTCTGCCTGTCTGCCTGTCTGCCTGCCTGTCTGTCTGCCTGCCTGTCTGTCTGTCTGTCTGTCTGTCTGTCTGTCTGTCTGTCTGTCTGTCTGCCTGCCTGCCTGCCTGCCTGTCTGCCTGCCTGTCTGTCTGTCTGTCTGTCTGCCTGCCTGCCTGTCTGTCTGTCTGTCTGTCTGTCTGTCTGTCTGTCTGTCTGCCTGCCTGCCTGCCTGCCTGTCTGCCTGCCTGCCTGCCTGTGTGCGTGTGCGCTCGTGTGTGGTCCATGGTGGGAGGTGCCTGAAGTGAGGAGAATCTACTGCAGCTCAAACAAGTTTCATGTTTTAATGTCACGTACACAAGTAAAGTGAAATGCCATTCTTGCAAGCTCAAAATCCAACAATGCAGTAATTAATAACAAAGGTAGAACAAAAACAAAAGAAATTAAAATAAGAACACAATAAAGTAAGTAAGTATACTATATACAGGGTCAGGTGACTATATACAGGGTCAGGTGACTATATACAGGGTCAGGTGACTATTTACAGGGTCAGGTGACTATTTACAGGGTCAGGTGACTATATCCAGGGTCAGGTGACTATATCCAGGGTCAGGTGACTATATCCAGGGTCAGGTGACTATATCCAGGGTCAGGTGACTATATACAGGGTCAGGTGACTATATACAGGGTCAGGTGACTATATACAGGGTCAGGTGACTATATACAGGGTCAGGTGACTATATACAGGGTCAGTTCCATATTAACGATGTGCAGGGATACTGGAGTGATAGAGGTAGATACACTATATATATACAGCAGTATGTGGACACGTCTTCAAATTAGTGGATTGTGCTATTTCAGCCACACCCGTTGCTGACAGGTGTACAAAATCAAGCACACAGCCATGCAATCTCCATAGACAAACATTGGCAGTAGAATGGCCTTACTGAAGAGCTCAGTGAATTTCAACGTGGCACGGTCATAGGATGCCACCTTTCCAACAAGTAAGTTCATCAAATTTCTGCCCTGCTAGAGCTGCCCCGGTCAACTGTAAGTGCAGTTATTGCGAAGTGGAAACGTCTAGGAGCAACGGGCTCAGCCGCGAAGTGGTAGGCCACACAAGCTCACAGAACAGGACCGCCGAGTGCTGAAGCGCATAGCGTGTAAAAATCGTCTGTCCTCGGTTGCAACACTCACTACCGAGTTCCAAACTGCCTCTGGAAGCAACGTCAGCACAATAACTGTTCGTCGGGAGCTTCATGAAATGGGTTTCCATGGCCAAGCAGCTGCACACAAGCCTAAAATCACCATGCGCAATGCCAAGAGTCGGCTGGAGTGGTGTAAAGCTCGCCACCATTGGACTCTGGAGCAGTGGAAACGCATTCTCTGGCAGTCCGACGGACGAATCTGGGTTTGCCAGGAGAACACTACTTGCCACGAATGCATAGCGCCAACTGTAAAGTTTGGTGGAGGAGGAATTGCCATACCAAGCAGTGATGGAGCCAGTAAAGATGCTCTCAAATGGTACAGCTGTAGAACTCTTTGAGAATTTGAGGGCCCATGCCAAACATTTTCAACCTCCTGGAGTCGTGCGCGAGTTGGATAGCCATGGGGGGTATCTTGTCCGTGAACAATGTTTCAGAAAAGCAGAGAATATTGCAGTTTCGAGAGTCCCGTTGGTAGCAAATCTGCGGTCGGAAGTCATCCATCTTATTATCATTGGCCAGTAGAATGGAGGGAAGAGGTTTTTTTTCCTTCGCCTTAGTCTCGCCAGGATACCCCGTCTCTTGCCTCTGTAATGCCGCCGTTTCCTCTTTTGGTTACCCCGAATATTGGGTAGGAATTCCAGAAAGAGCCCAGGGCAGATGAGTCGAAGTTAAAGCCGAAAGTTCTTGTCGGTTGTAAGAAATGACAGCGGATACATTTAGTGAAAATAAAGTAAAGATAAACAACAAAATAATCACAAAATAGCAAAGTTGGATCGGAGCTTGCAAAACTGCTGCCATCCAGAACGGGGCCATCTTATTGGATAGTAGCTACATGTGACACAGCAATAGAACAGCTCCCAGCAGATCAATACCACAGCAGATCAATACCACAGCAGATCAATACCACAGCTCACATCAGGTCAATACCACAGCTCGCATCAGGTCAATACCACAGCTCACAGCAGATCAATACCACAGCAGCTCAATACCACAGCTCACAGCAGCTCAATACCACAGCAGCTCAATACCACAGCTCACAGCAGCTCAATACCACAGCTCACAGCAGCTCAATACCACAGCAGCTCAATACCACAGCAGCTCAATACCACAGCAGCTCAATACCACAGCAGCTCAATACCACAGCAGCTCAATACCCCAGCTCAGAGGAGAGACGTGCACAGTGCATGGTTGTTATGTATGCACACATGGTAAGAGGCATTTAAAAAAAAAACGTTCCACAGTTCACTGACAACCCCGAACACCCCACCCCACCCCACCCCACCAGGTTCTTACTGGATGTCCTGGTCGGTGACGATGAAGGCCTTACAGAGGGGCTGTGACGTGTTCAGCCAGACAGCCGGGTTCTTCTCTGCAGCCGAGGTCGTCTGTCCCGTGATGGGGGAGGAGCTCATGTGGAGGGCGCTGGCAATGGCCGCGAGGAGAGTCTCGTCTGACGTGTCTGGACCCACACCTGGTACGGGACAACACGACGGCAGGAACACGGTCAGGAATATAACACTAGTCAGAGCCACCGACCTCGACAGACACTCACATACCTCATTGTTTACTTACATGACTTACTTTTAATTACATTTCCGTATTACTCTTTCTTCTATAGCTGCTGCATTGTCTAGAGGTCAACCTGTCTAAAGGTCAACCTGTCTAAAGGTCAACCTGTCTAGAGGTCAACCTGTCTAGAGGTCAACCTGTCTAAAGGTCAACCTGTCTAGAGGTCAACCTGTCTAGAGGTCAACCTGTTAAGAGGTCAACTTGTCTAGAGGTCAACCTGTCGAGAGGTCAACCTGTTAAGAGGTCAACTTGTCTAAAGGTCAACCTGTCGAGAGATTAATCTGTCGAGAGGTGAACCTGTCAGAGGTGAACCTGCAAGTAAGCATTTCATTGGACGGCCGAGAGGTCAACCTGCAAGTAAGCATTTCATTGGACTGCCGAGAGGTCAACCTGCAAGTAAGCATTTCATTGGACTGCCGAGAGGGGAAAATGCAAGTAAGCTTTTTTTGGGACTGTGTTCTCCATGTATATCATGTTATTGGACTGTGTTCTCCATGTATATCATGTTATTGGACTGTGTTCTCCATGTATATCATGTTATTGGACTGTGTTCTCCATGTATATCATGTTATTGGACTGTGTTCTCCATGTATATCATGTTATTGGACTGTGTTCTCCATGTATATCATGTCATTGGACTGTGTTCTCCATGTATATCATGTTATTGGACTGTGTTCTCCATGTATATCATGTTATTGGACTGTGTTCTCCATGTATATCATGTCATTGGACTGTGTTCTCCATGTATATCATGTTATTGGACTGTGTTCTCCATGTATATCATGTTATTGGACTGTGTTCTCCATGTATATCATGTTATTGGACTGTGTTCTCCATGTATATCATGTCATTGGACTGTGTTCTCCATGTATATCATGTCATTGGACTGTGTTCTCCATGTATATCATGTTATTGGACTGTGTTCTCCATGTATATCATGTTATTGGACTGTGTTCTCCATGTATATCATGTCATTGGACTGTGTACTCCATGTATATCATGTTATTGGACTGTGTTCTCCATGTATATCATGTCATTGGACTGTGTTCTCCATGTATATCATGTCATTGGACTGTGTTCTCCATGTATATCATGTCATTGGACTGTGTTCTCCATGTATATCATGTCATTGGACTGTGTACTCCATGTATATCATGTTATTGGACTGTGTTCTCCATGTATATCATGTCATTGGACTGTGTTCTCCATGTATATCATGTCATTGGACTGTGTTCTCCATGTATATCATGTTATTGGACTGTGTTCTCCATGTACAGTGGGGAAAAAAAGTATTTAGTCAGCCACCAATTGTGCAAGTTCTCCCACTTAAAAAGATGCGAGAGGCCTGTAATTTTCATCATAGGTACACGTCAACTATGACTGACAAAATTAGAAAAAAAAATCCAGAAAATCACATTGTAGGATTTTTAATGAATTTATTTGCAAATTATGGTGGAAAATAAGTATTTGGTCACCTACAAATAAGCAAGATTTCTGGCTCTCACAGACCTGTAACTTGTTCTTTAAGAGGCTCCTCTGTCCTCCACTCGTTACCTGTATTAATGGCACCTGTTTGAACTTGTTATCAGTATAAAAGACACCTGTCCACAACCTCAAACAGTCACACTCCAAACTCCACTATGGCCAAGACCAAAGAGCTGTCAAAGGACACCAGAAACAAAATTGTAGACCTGCACCAGGCTGGGAAGACTGAATCTGCAATAGGTAAGCAGCTTGGTTTGAAGAAATCAACTGTGGGAGCAATTATTAGGAAATGGAAGACATACAAGACCACTGATAATCTCCCTCAATCTGGGGCTCCACGCAAGATCTCACCCCGTGGGGTCAAAATGATCACAAGAACGGTGAGCAAAAATCCCAGAACCACACGAGGGGACCTAGTGGATGACCTGCAGAGAGCTGGGACCAAAGTAACAAAGCCTACCATCAGTAACACACTACGCCGCCAGGGACTCAAATCCTGAAGTGCCAGACGTGTCTCCCTGCTTAAGCCAGTACATGTCCAGGCCCGTCTGAAGTTTGCTAGAGTGCATTTGGATGATCCAAAAGAGGATTGGGAGAATGTCATATGGTCAGATGAAACCAAAATATAACTTTTTGGTAAAAACTCAACTCGTCGTGTTTGGAGGACAAAGAATGCTGAGTTGCATCCAAAGAACACCATACCTACTGTGAAGCATGGGGGTGGAAACATCATGCTTTGGGGCTGTTTTTCTGCAAAGGGACCAGGACGACTGATCCGTGTAAAGGAAAGAATTAATGGGGCCATGTATTGTGAGATTTTGAGTGAAAACCTCCTTCCATCAGCAAGGGCATTGAAGATGTAACGTGGCTGGGTCTTTCAGCATGACAATGATCCCAAACACACAGCCCGGGCAAAGAAGGAGGGGCTTCGTAAGAAGCATTTCAAGGTCCTGGAGTGGCCTAGCCAGTCTCCAGATCTCAACCCCATAGAACATCTTTGGAGGGAGTTGAAAGTCTGTGTTGCCCAGCGACAGCCCCAAAACATCACTGCTCTAGAGGAGATCTGCATGGAGGAAAGGGCCAATATACCAGCAACAGTGTGTGAAAACCTTGTGAAGACTTACAGAAAACGTTTGACCTGTGTCATTGCCAACAAAGGGTATATAACAAAGTATTGAGAAACTTTTGTTATTGACCAAATACTTATTTTCCACCATAATTTGCAAATAAATTCATAAAAAATCCTACAATGTGATTTTCTGGAATTTTTTTTCTCATTTTGTCTGTCATAGTTGACGTGTACCTATGATGAAAATTACAGGCCTCTCTCATCTTTTTAAGTGGGAGAACTTGCACAATTGGTGGCTGACTAAATACTTTTTTTCCCCACTGTATATCATGTCATTGGACTGTGTTCTCCATGTATATCATGTCATTGGACTGTGTTCTCCATGTATATCATGTCATTGGACTGTGTTCTCCATGTATATCATGTCATTGGACTGTGTTCTCCATGTATATCATGTTATTGGACTGTGTACTCCATGTATATCATGTTATTGGACTGTGTTCTCCATGTATATCATGTTATTGGACTGTGTTCTCCATGTATATCATGTTATTGGACTGTGTTCTCCATGTATATCATGTTATTGGACTGTGTTCTCCATGTATATCATGTTATTGGACTGTGTTCTCCATGTATATCATGTTATTGGACTGTGTTCTCCATGTATATCATGTTATTGGACTGTGTTCTCCATGTATATCATGTCATTGGACTGTGTACTCCATGTATATCATGTTATTGGACTGTGTTCTCCATGTATATCATGTCATTGGACTGTGTTCTCCATGTATATCATGTCATTGGACTGTGTTCTCCATGTATATCATGTCATTGGACTGTGTTCTCCATGTATATCATGTTATTGGACTGTGTTCTCCATGTATATCATGTCATTGGACTGTGTTCTCCATGTATATCATGTTATTGGACTGTGTTCTCCATGTATATCATGTCATTGGACTGTGTTCTCCATGTATATCATGTTATTGGACTGTGTTCTCCATGTATATCATGTTATTGGACTGTGTTCTCCATGTATATCATGTCATTGGACTGTGTTCTCCATGTATATCATGTTATTGGACTGTGTTCTCCATGTATATCATGTCATTGGACTGTGTTCTCCATGTATATCATGTTATTGGACTGTGTTCTCCATGTATATCATGTCATTGGACTGTGTTCTCCATGTATATCATGTTATTGGACTGTGTTCTCCATGTATATCATGTCATTGGACTGTGTTCTCCATGTATATCATGTCATTGGACTGTGTTCTCCATGTATATCATGTTATTGGACTGTGTTCTCCATGTATATCATGTTATTGGACTGTGTTCTCCATGTATATCATGTTATTGGACTGTGTTCTCCATGTATATCATGTTATTGGACTGTGTTCTCCATGTATATCATGTTATTGGACTGTGTTCTCCATGTATATCATGTTATTGGACTGTGTTCTCCATGTATATCATGTTATTGGACTGTGTTCTCCATGTATATCATGTTATTGGACTGTGTTCTCCATGTATATCATGTTATTGGACTGTGTTCTCCATGTATATCATATTATTGGACTGTGTTCTCCATGTATATCATGTCATTGGACTGTGTTCTCCATGTATAATGAATAAACAAACTTGAACCTATACGTATTCTATCTCACAGTCCAGTGTATTTGATTCATAGTAGATATGTGTATATATTGAACTAATAATGGATAAATACAATTCTAACCATTATAATTGTATGATAATATGGTTTATGTACAACTATAACATGATTGATAGCCTATTATTAACATCAGGTGAATTGAACTAAACAGAGAGCCTTGCAGGCTTGTGCTCTTACTTGTTAAACCTTTGGGAAGCTCCATGGTCCTGAGGACCTCTTCTGTGATGGCTGACACCCTCAGGCCCTTCAACCGCTTCTCCCAGAACAGCTGCAAACACAACAGAGGGGTGATGAGAAGAGGAGAGGAGGAGAGAGATGGAACAGTGGGGGAGAGGAGGAGAGAGATGGAACAGTGGGGGAGAGGAGGAGAGAGATGGAACAGTGGGGGAGAGGAGGAGAGAGATGGAACAGTGGGGGAGAGGAGGAGAGAGATGGAACAGTGGGGGAGAGGAGGAGAGAGATGGAACAGTGGGGGAGAGGAGGAGAGAGATGGAACAGTGGGGGAGAGGAGGAGAGAGATGGAACAGTGGGGGAGAGGAGGAGAGAGATGGAACAGTGGGGGAGAGGAGGAGAGAGATGGAACAGTGGGGAAGAGGAGGAGAGAGATGGAACAGTGGGGGAGAGAGATGGAACAGTGGGGGAGAGAGATGGAACAGTGGGGGAGAGAGATGGAACAGTGGGGGGAGAGGAGGAGAGAGATGGAACAGTGGGGGAGAGAGATGGAACAGTGGGGGAGAGAGATGGAACAGTGGGGGAGAGAGATGGAACAGTGGGGGGAGAGGAGGAGAGAGATGGAACAGTGGGGGAGAGGAGGAGAGAGATGGAACAGTGGGGAAGAGGAGGAGAGAGATGGAACAGTGGGGGAGAGGAGGAGAGAGATGGAACAGTGGGGAAGAGGAGGAGAGAGATGGAACAGTGGGGGAGAGGAGGAGAGAGATGGAACAGTGGGGAAGAGGAGGAGAGAGATGGAACAGTGGGGAAGAGGAGGAGAGAGATGGAACAGTGGGGGAGAGGAGGAGAGAGATGGAACAGTGGGGAAGAGGAGGAGAGAGATGGAACAGTGGGGGAGAGGAGGAGAGAGATGGAACAGTGGGGAAGAGGAGGAGAGAGATGGAACAGTGGGGGAGAGGAGGAGAGAGATGGAACAGTGGGGAAGGCAGGTAGCTTAGTGGTTAACAGCGTTGTGCCAGTAACCGAAAGGTCGCTGGTTCTAATCCCCGAGCCGACTAGGTGAAAAATCTGTCGATGTGCCCTTGAGCAAGGCACTTAACCCTTATTGCTCAAGTAAGTCGCTCTGGATAAGAGCGTCTGCTAAATGACAAAAAAAAAAAGAGAGATGGAACAGTGTGATGGAACCATGAGGTCCCAGGACACCCCAGAAAACAAGACCTGGTATTTATCAAACTGGAGAGTTATAAAGCTATTAGGCTCCTAGATGTATAAATCCTGCAGCCGCAACAGAAACAACACAGAGAATAAACAGCTGTGCTTAGTGCCAACCAAGGCCTTCAAACCAGACGAGCCGACAGGCTGACTGAGAGAGAGACACATAACAGCCATGCTATCCTTCCCTAACACAGAGGCAGGGGGTGGCTCGTCTATATAGGGATGTGATGGCAGCAGATCAACCAACCATCGCCCGTCTCCCTTTGCTTAGTCCTAAACTAATCCTCTCTCCAGTTAGAGAAGCACTGCAGCGTCTTCAATACAAGGCCATTCCGCTTTTGTCCACTTCTTGAAAACATTTAGGAGGCAATTCACTTCTGCTCCAACCAAGTTACTCTGCTGGCTAGTAGCCAGATCAGAAATAGGCCTATGGAGAGAGACCTCGCTATCTCTGCAGTGGCAGAACATTATCCTCAATATAATTCATCAATTTAGTGAATCCCATTGGTGTTTAATATGAGGGTTTCGCAAGTCTAGCTAAAATACATGCTGCCGGTGAATATCATCCTTACCCTCAAGGCCTTCCAGTTTGAAAGCTGCGGAGACTCAAAGGGCATCTAGTATTTTACATCACTTAACAGCAAGGTTACGTGTATGTGATGTGTATACCAGTAACAGCAGCAGGATATATTCTCTCTCTCAACGTTAGCTGCTTGATAACAAGGTCGGTGATCAATAGTTCATGTCCTATTCCAGAGAGCTGTCTAAAGGTTTAAACATGCTACAATCAAATAGGTTATTCATGTTGCCTTTGCCTTCTCACACACTGACAAAGTTCCATGTCAGTTTGGTCCTTAATAGAAGCTAAACATGAAGCATGAGAAGCAGTGGTACTCTGAAGCATTAGGATTTGTTATAACATTAACGCAGGTAAACACACACACACCCTCACACTTTCTTTGAGTCCTCATCTATGGATCAGTGTCTCCATCTGGCCTGTTCCCCTCTAGCCTCCTCTTCCCTGACCAACAGAACGTCTCTTTATTACCTATGATAATGTCTTCACACCTAATTGGCTGTTGCCAGGGTGACAGCCACCCCCATTTCCCTAGGGTAATTTCCTGAGAGGTTAAAGGCAGGGGTAGAGGAGGGGGGTGGGGGAGGAGGGAGAGAGGGGGGAGGTCTTCAGGGAAGGAGGGAGCAGAGAGGGAGAGAGGGGGAGGAAGTCAGGGAAGAAGGGAGCAGAGGGAGAGAGGGGGAGGAAGTCAGGGAAGGAGGGAGCAGAGGGAGAGAGGGGGAGGAAGTCAGGGAAGGAGGGAGCAGAGGGAGAGAGGGGGAGGAAGTCAGGGAAGGAGGGAGCAGAGGGAGAGAGGGGGGAGGTCTTCAGGGAAGGAGGGAGCAGAGGGAGAGAGGGGGAGGAAGTCAGGGAAGGAGGGAGCAGAGGGAGAGAGGGGGAGGAAGTCAGGGAAGGAGGGAGCAGAGGGAGAGAGGGGGAGGAAGTCAGGGAAGGAGGGAGCAGAGGGAGAGAGGGGGAGGTCTTCAGGGAAGGAGGGAGCAGAGGGAGAGAGGGGGAGGAAGTCAGGGAAGGAGGGAGCAGAGGGAGAGAGGGGGAGGAAGTCAGGGAAGGAGGGAGCAGAGGGAGAGAGGGGGAGGAAGTCAGGGAAGGAGGGAGCAGAGGGAGAGAGGGGGAGGAAGTCAGGGAAGGAGGGAGCAGAGGGAGAAAGGGGGGAGGAAGTCAGGGAAGGAGGGAGCAGAGATGGAGAGAGGGGGAGGAAGTCAGGGAAGGAGGGAGCAGAGGGAGAGAGGGGGAGGAAGTCAGGGAAGGAGGGAGCAGAGGGAGAGAGGGGGAGGAAGTCAGGGAAGCCATCGGTGGGAAATAATCAGCCAAGCAGCTGATCTCATTTCCAAATCCTAATGAAACTTCACCACCCCTCCTCTCGGACTCACATGCATAAGTGTGTGTGATCATCCTGACACTCCATTTTCTTCACAGCCTCATTAGGCAGCACATCTTAAAGTCACACAATCAAGCCAGCCAGCCTCAGCCTCACACAGACAGCCTAACAGTGGCTGAATGTCCCTCAATGTCATGGGAACACAGATACAGCAGCTAGCAGAATAACATCACCTGCACTCTGAGTCTACTGTCTAGTAGGATAACATCACCTGCACTCTGAGAGTATACAGTTTACTGTCTAGTAGGATAACATCACCTGCACTCTAAGAGTATACTATCTAGTGTCTAGTAGGATAACATCACCTGCACTCTGAGAGTATACAGTTTACTGTCTAGTAGGATAACATCACCTGCACTCTGAGTCTACTGTCTAGTAGGATAACATCACCTGCACTCTGAGTCTACTGTCTAGTAGGATAACATCACCTGCACTCTGAGAGTCTACTGTCTAGTAGGATAACATCACCTGCACTCAGAGTCTACTGTCTACTGTCTAGTAGGATAACATCACCTGCACTCTAAGAGTATACTATCTAGTGTCTAGTAGGATAACATCACCTGCACTCTGAGAGTATACAGTCTACTGTCTAGTAGGATAACATCACCTGCACTCTGAGAGTATACAGTCTACTGTCTAGTAGGATAACATCACCTGCACTCTGAGAGTATACAGTCTACTGTCTAGTAGGATAACATCACCTGCACTCTGAGAGTCTACTGTCTAGTAGGATAACATCACCTGCACTCTGAGAGTATACAGTCTACTGTCTAGTAGGATAACATCACCTGCACTCTGAGAGTATACAGTCTACTGTCTAGTAGGATAACATCACCTGCACTCTGAGAGTATACAGTCTACTGTCTAGTAGGATAACATCACCTGCACTCTGAGAGTCTACTGTCTAGTAGGATAACATCACCTGCACTCTGAGAGTATACAGTCTACTGTCTAGTAGGATAACATCACCTGCACTCTGAGAGTATACAGTCTACTGTCTAGTAGGATAACATCACCTGCACTCTGAGAGTCTACTGTCTAGTAGGATAACATCACCTGCACTCTGAGAGTATACAGTCTACTGTCTAGTAGGATAACATCACCTGCACTCTGAGAGTATACAGTCTACTGTCTAGTAGGATAACATCACCTGCACTCTGAGAGTCTACTGTCTAGTAGGATAACATCACCTGCACTCTGAGAGTATACAGTCTACTGTCTAGTAGGATAACATCACCTGCACTCTGAGAGTATACAGTCTACTGTCTAGTAGGATAACATCACCTGCACTCTGAGAGTATACAGTCTACTGTCTAGTAGGATAACATCACCTGCACTCTGAGAGTCTACGGTCTAGTAGGATAACATCACCTGCACTCTGAGAGTATACAGTCTACTGTCTAGTAGGATAACATCACCTGCACTCTGAGAGTATACAGTCTACTGTCTAGTAGGATAACATCACCTGCACTCTGAGAGTCTACTGTCTAGTAGGATAACATCACCTGCACTCTAAGAGTATACTATCTAGTGTCTAGTAGGATAACATCACCTGCACTCTAAGAGTATACTATCTAGTGTCTAGTACACGATCTGACAGACAGACACAGCAGCTATCCTAAATGTCCCTTACTGTCCTCCGATAACAGAGAGAGCCGGTAGAGGATGGGATGGGACCACCTTGACTCTGAGGTCTGCTGTTGTCAGTGAAACAGCATGCCACTCTGGATAAAGTCTCAAGTGTTGTTATGATAAGGGAACCGAAAGGTAACGCAGTCCAACTAACTGTTGAGACATGGAGCCTGGTCTTACAACCTTCCTATTGGGCTGCTGATTCAAGTCATTCAGGCACTGCATTATGGGCAGTGGGTACTACTGCAGAGAGTGCTGAGTGGCACTGTGCTCAAGTCCCAATGTGTATGTACGTGTGTCAGTGTGGGTCAAGTCAGCGTGTGTGTGGGCGCGTAGGGGGGCTGGTGTCATCTCCCCAGTAAGAGGAGAGGGGGGCTGGTGTCATCTCCCCAGTAAGAGGAGATGGGGGCTGGTGTCATCTCCCCAGTAAGAGGAGAGGGGGGCTGGTGTCATCTCCCCAGTAAGAGGAGATGGGGGCTGGTGTCATCTCCCCAGTAAGAGGAGATGGGGGCTGAAGTCATCTCCCCAGTAAGAGGAGATGGGGGCTGGTGTCATCTCCCCAGTAAGAGGAGAGGGGGGCTGGTGTCATCTCCCCAGTAAGAGGAGATGGGGGCTGGTGTCATCTCCCCAGTAAGAGGAGAGGGGGGCTGGTGTCATCTCCCCAGTAACAGGAGATGGGGGCTGGTGTCATCTCCCCAGTAAGAGGAGATGGGGGCTGGTGTCATCTCCCCAGTAAGAGGAGATGGGGGCTGGTGTCATCTCCCCAGTAAGAGGAGATGGGGGCTGGTGTCATCTCCCCAGTAAGAGGAGAGGGGGGCTGGTGTCATCTCCCCAGTAAGAGGAGAGGGGGGCTGGTGTCATCTCCCCAGTAAGAGGAGAGGGGGGCTGGTGTCATCTCCCCAGTAAGAGGAGAGGGGGGCTGGTGTCATCTCCCCAGTAAGAGGAGAGGGGGGCTGGTGTCATCTCCCCAGTAAGAGGAGATGGGGGCTGGTGTCATCTCCCCAGTAAGAGGAGAGGGGGGCTGGTGTCATCTCCCCAGTAAGAGGAGAGGGGGGCTGGTGTCATCTCCCCAGTAAGAGGAGAGGGGGGCTGGTGTCATCTCCCCAGTAAGAGGAGAGGGGGGCTGGTGTCATCTCCCCAGTAAGAGGAGAGGGGGGCTGGTGTCATCTCCCCAGTAAGAGGAGAGGGGGGCTGGTGTCATCTCCCCAGTAAGAGGAGAGGGGGGCTGGTGTCATCTCCCCAGTAAGAGGAGATGGGGGCTGGTGTCATCTCCCCAGTAAGAGGAGATGGGGGCTGGTGTCATCTCCCCAGTAAGAGGAGATGGGGGCTGGTGTCATCTCCCCAGTAAGAGGAGAGGGGGGCTGGTGTCATCTCCCCAGTAAGAGGAGATGGGGGCTGGTGTCATCTCCGAAGTAAGAGGAGATGGGGGCTGGTGTCATCTCCCCAGTAAGAGGAGAGGGGGGCTGGTGTCATCTCCCCAGTAAGAGGAGATGGGGGCTGGTGTCATCTCCCCAGTAAGAGGAGAGGGGGGCTGGTGTCATCTCCCCAGTAAGAGGAGAGGGGGGCTGGTGTCATCTCCCCAGTAAGAGGAGAGGGGGGCTGGTGTCATCTCCCCAGTAAGAGGAGATGGGGGCTGGTGTCATCTCCCCAGTAAGAGGAGAGGGGGGCTGGTGTCATCTCCCCAGTAAGAGGAGATGGGGGCTGGTGTCATCTCCCCAGTAAGAGGAGAGGGGGGCTGGTGTCATCTCCCCAGTAAGAGGAGATGGGGGCTGGTGTCATCTCCCCAGTAAGAGGAGAGGGGGGCTGGTGTCATCTCCCCAGTAAGAGGAGATGGGGGCTGGTGTCATCTCCCCAGTAAGAGGAGAGGGGGGCTGGTGTCATCTCCCCAGGAAGAGGAGAGGGGGGCTGGTGTCATCTCCCCAGTAAGAGGAGAGGGGGCCTGGTGTCATCTCCCCAGGAAGAGGAGATGGGGGCTGGTGTCATCTCCCCAGTAAGATGAGAGGGGGGCTGGTGTCATCTCCCCAGTAAGAGGAGATGGGGGCTGGTGTCATCTCCCCAGTAAGAGGAGAGGGGGGCTGGTGTCATCTCCCCAGGAAGAGGAGAGGGGGGCTGGTGTCATCTCCCCAGTAAGAGGAGAGGGGGGCTGGTGTCATCTCCCCAGTAAGAGGAGAGGGGGGCTGGTGTCATCTCCCCAGTTAGAGGAGAGGGGGGCTGGTGTCATCTCCCCAGTAAGAGGAGATGGGGGCTGGTGTCATCTCCCCAGTAAGAGGAGAGGGGGGCTGGTGTCATCTCCCCAGTAAGAGGAGAGGGGGGCTGGTGTCATCTCCCCAGTAAGAGGAGAGGGGGGCTGGTGTCATCTCCCCAGTAAGAGGAGAGGGGGGCTGGTGTCATCTCCCCAGTAAGAGGAGAGGGGGGCTGGTGTCATCTCCCCAGTAAGAGGAGATGGGGGCTGGTGTCATCTCCCCAGTAAGAGGAGATGGGGGCTGGTGTCATCTCCCCAGTAAGAGGAGAGGGGGGCTGGTGTCATCTCCCCAGTAAGAGGAGAGGGGGGCTGGTGTCATCTCCCCAGTAAGAGGAGATGGGGGCTGGTGTCATCTCCCCAGTAAGAGGAGAGGGGGGCTGGTGTCATCTCCCCAGTAAGAGGAGAGGGGGGCTGGTGTCATCTCCCCAGTAAGAGGAGATGGGGGCTGGTGTCATCTCCCCAGTAAGAGGAGAGGGGGGCTGGTGTCATCTCCCCAGTAAGAGGAGAGGGGGGCTGGTAAGAGGAGAGGGGGGCTGGTGTCATCTCCCCAGTAAGAGGAGATGGGGGCTGGTGTCATCTCCCCAGTAAGAGGAGAGGGGGGCTGGTGTCATCTCCCCAGTAAGAGGAGAGGGGGGCTGGTGTCATCTCCCCAGTAAGAGGAGAGGGGGGCTGGTGTCATCTCCCCAGTAAGAGGAGATGGGGGCTGGTGTCATCTCCCCAGTAAGAGGAGAGGGGGGCTGGTGTCATCTCACCAGTAAGAGGAGATGGGGGGCTGGTGTCATCTCCCCAGTAAGAGGAGATGGGGGCTGGTGTCATCTCCCCAGTAAGAGGAGAGGGGGGCTGGTGTCATCTCCCCAGTAAGAGGAGATGGGGGCTGGTGTCATCTCCCCAGTAAGAGGAGAGGGGGGCTGGTGTCATCTCCCCAGTAAGAGGAGAGGGGGGCTGGTGTCATCTCCCCAGTAAGAGGAGAGTGGGGCTGGTGTCATCTCCCCAGTAAGAGGAGAGGGGGGCTGGTGTCATCTCCCCAGTAAGAGGAGAGGGGGGCTGGTGTCATCTCCCCAGTAAGAGGAGAGGGGGGCTGGTGTCATCTCCCCAGTAAGAGGAGATGGGGGCTGGTGTCATCTCCCCAGTAAGAGGAGAGGGGGGCTGGTGTCATCTCCCCAGTAAGAGGAGAGGGGGGCTGGTGTCATCTCCCCAGTAAGAGGAGAGGGGGGCTGGTAAGAGGAGAGGGGGGCTGGTGTCATCTCCCCAGTAAGAGGAGAGGGGGGCTGGTGTCATCTCCCCAGTAAGAGGAGAGGGGGGCTGGTAAGAGGAGAGGGGGGCTGGTGTCATCTCCCCAGTAAGAGGAGAGGGGGGCTGGTGTCATCTCCCCAGTAAGAGGAGAGGGGGGCTGGTGTCATCTCCCCAGTAAGAGGAGATGGGGGCTGGTGTCATCTCCCCAGTAAGAGGAGAGGGGGGCTGGTGTCATCTCCCCAGTAAGAGGAGAGGGGGGCTGGTGTCATCTCCCCAGTAAGAGGAGATGGGGGCTGGTGTCATCTCCCCAGTAAGAGGAGAGGGGGGCTGGTGTCATCTCCCCAGTTAGAGGAGAGGGGGGCTGGTGTCATCTCCCCAGTAAGAGGAGATGGGGGCTGGTGTCATCTCCCCAGTAAGAGGAGATGGGGGCTGGTGTCATCTCCCCAGGAAGAGGAGAGGGGGGCTGGTGTCATCTCCCCAGTAAGAGGAGAGGGGGGCTGGTGTCATCTCCCCAGGAAGAGGAGAGGGGGGCTGGTGTCATCTCCCCAGGAAGAGGAGAGGGGGGCTGGTGTCATCTCCCCAGTAAGAGGAGAGGGGGGCTGGTGTCATCTCCCCAGTAAGAGGAGAGGGGGGCTGGTGTCATCTCCCCAGTAAGAGGAGATGGGGGCTGGTGTCATCTCCCCAGTAAGAGGAGAGGGGGGCTGGTGTCATCTCCCCAGTAAGAGGAGAGGGGGGCTGGTGTCATCTCCCCAGTAAGAGGAGAGGGGGGCTGGTGTCATCTCCCCAGTAAGAGGAGAGGGGGGCTGGTGTCATCTCCCCAGTAAGAGGAGAGGGGGGCTGGTGTCATCTCCCCAGTAAGAGGAGAGGGGGGCTGGTGTCATCTCCCCAGGAAGAGGAGAGGGGGGCTGGTGTCATCTCCCCAGTAAGAGGAGAGGGGGGCTGGTGTCATCTCCCCAGTAAGAGGAGAGGGGGGCTGGTGTCATCTCCCCAGTAAGAGGAGAGGGGGGCTGGTGTCATCTCCCCAGTAAGAGGAGAGGGGGGCTGGTGTCATCTCCCCAGTAAGAGGAGAGGGGGGCTGGTGTCATCTCCCCAGTAAGAGGAGATGGGGGCTGGTGTCATCTCCCCAGTAAGAGGAGAGGGGGGCTGGTGTCATCTCCCCAGTAAGAGGAGATGGGGGCTGGTGTCATATCCCCAGTAAGAGGAGAGGGGGGCTGGTGTCATCTCCCCAGGAAGAGGAGAGGGGGGCTGGTGTCATCTCCCCAGTAAGAGGAGAGGGGGGCTGGTGTCATTGGAAGAGGAGTTGCTGAGTAGGCAGATTGTCCCAACGACAGAGAAGCAGCCTATTAGGGGAGAGAGAGAATTCCCTGATACATTACCCCTCCTCATGTCTGTCTGTCTGTCTGTCTGTCTGTCTGTCTGTCTGTCTGTCTGTCTGTCTGTCTGTCTGTCTGGCTGGCTGGCTGGCTGGCTGCTATACACATTAATCTGGTGAGGCTTCATCATGATTACGATAATACACCCACCCACACACCCACACCCACACACACACACCCACACCCACACCCACACACCCACACACACACAGAGAAAGACACACAGAAAGACACACAGAAAGACACACAGAAAGACACACACACACACACAGTGACACACAGAAAGACACACAGACGTACACACTCTACTCAGAACATCCACCCCCACACCATGTGATTTACTGGTCTCTGTATATGCTGTACTGGTAGTCTGAGCCTCGTGGTCATGGGCTAGGCTATAACACAACGGTACTCTGGGATCAGTCGAACACTTACGTCTGTGTGTGTGTGTGTGTGTGTGTCTGTGAGGGGGTGTGTGTGTCTGTGTGTGTGTGTCTGTGTGTGTGTGTGTGTGTGTGTGTGTGTGTGTGTGTGTGTGTGTGTGTGTGTGTGTGTGTGTCTGTGTGTCTGTGTGTGTGTGTGTGTGTGTCTGTGTGTGTCTGTGTGTGTGTGTGTGTGTGTGTGTGTGTCTGTGTGTCTGTGTGTGTGTGTGTGTGTGTGTGTGTGTGTGTGTGTGTGTGTGTGTGTGTCTGTGTGTGTGTGTGTGTGTGTGTGTGTGTGTCTGTGTGTGTTTGTGGGTGGGGGATGTGTCCTCGTAAGTCTGCTATTCACTGCAGGTGCTGGAGACAACGGCTCTCAGATGTCACACAGCCTCGTTGACTCACACAGCTCTGTCTCCACTCAGCTAGCGGCCAGCCTATGACTGGCTTTATAACGGCAATGACTGGCTTTATAACGGCAATGACTGGCTTAATAACGGCAATGACTGGCTTAATAACGGCAATGACTGGCTTTATAACGGCAATGACTGGCTTTATAACGGCAATGACTGGCTTTATAACGGCAATGACTGGCTTTATAACGGCAATGACTGGCTTTATAACGGCAATGACTGGCTGTCCCAGTCCCAGTCTCAGCGTGGTGCTGCTGTGTTCATACTAAGCGGTGCTGCTGTAACACAGTGAGGAGCTACAGAATTACATCTGTGGTCCATTAGCAGCCTCTAGTGGTCGATGCCAGACATGACACCCTGGTTCAGTTACAACAACAGTACAGGCTTAGGTAGCCCTGTTGTGGCATCCTTAACTAATAGACGTTGTGGCTGTCCTACATAGTGCCCACTAGACAGTGAGACGCTGTGATGCTGGTGTATAGAGCCTGAACCGGGAGACATGGCTGCAGACCTGTTCAAAACTGGTCCTAGTCATGAGTTTGTTGTTTTAAACCAGATTAGATTAGTGTGAAACTCTCTCAATGGGTGGGCCCTAACCAGCTACTCTCCACAATGGGTGGGCCTTTACCAGCTACTCTCCACAATGGGTGGGCCTTTACCAGCTACTCTCCACAATGGGTGGGCCTTTACCAGCTACTCTCCACAATGGGTGGGCCTTTACCAGCTACTCTCCACAATGGGTGGGCCTTTACCAGCTACTCTCCACAATGGGTGGGCCTTTACCAGCTACTCTCCACAATGTGTGGGCTTTTACCAGCTACTCTCCTCAATGGGTGGGCTTTTACCAGCTACTCTCCACAATGGGTGGGCTTTTACCAGCTACTCTCCTCAATGGGTGGGCCTTTACCAGCTACTCTCCACAATGGGTGGGCCTTTACCAGCTACTCTCCACAATGGGTGGGCCTTTACCAGCTACTCTCCACAATGGGTGGGCCTTTACCAGCTACTCTCCACAATGGGTGGGCCTTTACCAGCTACTCTCCACAATGTGTGGGCTTTTACCAGCTACTCTCCTCAATGGGTGGGCTTTTACCAGCTACTCTCCACAATGGGTGGGCTTTTACCAGCTACTCTCCTCAATGGGTGGGCCTTTACCAGCTACTCTCCTCAATGGGTGGGCCTTTACCAGCTACTCTCCACAATGGGTGGGCCTTTACCAGCTACTCTCCACAATGATAGCCAGTGACCTCTCATCCTTCTGGGTGTAGAATGCATCTTATAATCAACCCTCGTTCTGGGCAATAACCAGACATTAACAAGCAACTGTGTGTGTGTGTGTGTGTGTGTGTGTGTGTCTCACCTGTCTGGGCTGCTCTGTGGCTCTCTGCAGGTCTGTCTTCACCTTGTTGCTGGGGTGGTTCACCACTTTGGTGACGGGCTGTTTAAAGATGGAGGCTGTCTGTCTGATAGGAAGTGCTGTGTTCAGGTCTGGTTTACCCTGAAAGGAGAGGACAGAGAGAGAGGCTTGATTAAACAATAGGAGAGAGGTAGAGGGACAATCAGAGCAGAGAGGAGAGAGGTAGAGAGGAGAGAGGTAGAGAGGAGAGGAGAGAGGAGAGAGGAGAGAGGAGAGAGGAGAGAGGAGAGAGGTAGAGAGGAGAGGAGAGGAGAGAGGAGAGAGGTAGAGAGGAGAGAGGTAGAGAGGTAGGGAGGATGTAGAGAGGAGAGAGGAGAGGTAGGGAGGAGACAGAGAGAGTGTCAGTTGGGAGAAGGAGACAGAGAGAGTGTCAGTTGGGAGAAGGAGACAGAGAGAGTGTCAGTTGGGAGAAGGAGACAGAGAGAGTGTCAGTTGGGAGAAGGAGACAGAGAGAGTGCCAGTTGGGAGAAGGAGACAGAGAGAGTGTCAGTTGGGAGAAGGAGACAGAGAGTGTGTCAGTTGGGAAAGCAATGTCCACCCTACTTCTATGAGCCATCACGAAGCGGTCGTGTCATAAAACCGTGAAGGGAACCTTCCTTTTAATAGTTTACCACTACCCCTCCACACATCCCTGCTTTGGGCACTCCTCTTTTTACAGTGTCTTAAACACATTCAGCAGAACTCCTACAGCCACTGTGGGACAGCCGGAAACCAGTGTTCAGTTCAAACAACTAGTGACGCAGACAGAGAACATTCAAAGTGGGCGGTTGGCGAGTCTAGGCTGCTAAGCGAGGCGCTCAGCTAACATCTGCATGTGCTGTGTGCAGAGCAGCGACGGTTGAAGGGTTAACTTTGATCTGTGGTTTGGCAGACACAAAAGGGGGGAGGGGAGGGGAGGGGAGGGGAGGGGAGGGGAGGGGGGGACTCCCTAACGAGGACATGTGGAGAGCAGTGAAGCAGCAGAGTAGAGTGGGGCGGGGCCAAACTAAAACCAACGCCTGCACTACTCACTCAGCCAAGCAACACCGGCTCAGGATCTAGGCCTAGCTGGAACGGAGGATCTGTCTCTTAGTTAGCACATACTGAGTCCTAGGGAGGATCTACGTACCAGGCAGAGCATACTGAGTCCCAGGGACGAGCTGCATACCAAGGCACACTGACTGTGTACCAGGGCACACTGAGTCCCAGGGACGAGCTGCCTACCAAGGCATACTGACTGTGTACCAGAGCACACTGAGTCCCAGGGACGAGCTGCCTACCAAGGCACACTGACTGTGTACCAGGGCACACTGAGTCCCAGGGACGAGCTGCATACCAAGGCACACTGACTGTGTACCAGAGCACACTGAGTCCCAGGGACGAGCTGCATACCAGGGCTTATTGAGTCCTGGGGAGGATACCAGAGCACACACCCAGGGTCAAGCTGCGTCTCAGGGCACAGAGTCCCAGGGAGGAGGCAGTCCTCAGCTCGTGAGCAACACTGTGGCAGCGGCACACACTCAATTACAGACCAAGAACAACACCAAGCAAACCGCTCCATATGCAAACACCCACTACCAACATTACCACTTTCTTTCAAGAAGTAAGCACTGCTCTCATTTCTCATGGAACAAAATGCGCTTCAAAAAAAGCTTTCACATTTTTTTATTCACGTCAAAGAAATCAAATCAAATGTTATTTGTCACATGCTTTGTAAAGAACAGGTATTTATCCTGAGTCCTTCCCAAAGAGAGCACTAAGAACCATAGATAAGATAGCAGAGGGCCCTCAAGCTTAGATAAGATAGCAGAGGGCCCTCAAGCTTAGATAAGATAGCAGAGGGCCCTCAAGCTTAGATAAGAAAGCAGAGGGCCCTCAAGCTTAGATAAGATAGCAGAGGGCCCTCAAGCTTAGATAAGATAGCAGAGGGCCCTCAAGCTTAGATAAGATAGCAGAGGGCCCTCAAGCTTAGATAAGATAGCAGAGGGCCCTCAAGCTTAGATAAGAAAGCAGAGGGCCCTCAAGCTTAGATAAGATAGCAGAGGGCCCTCAAGCTTAGATAAGATAGCAGAGGGCCCTCAAGCTTAGATAAGATAGCAGAGGGCCCTCAAGCTTAGATAAGATAGCAGAGGGAGTGGGCAGAGTGTGTAGGTGGGCAGAGAGAGTGTGTAGGTGGGCAGAGAGCGTGTGTAGGTGGGCAGAGAGCGTGTAGGTGGGCAGACTGCGGGTAGGTGGGCAGAGAGAGTGTATAGGTGGGCAGAGAGCATGTGTAGGTGGGCAGACAGCGTATAGGTGGGCAGAGAGCGTGTAGGTGGGCAGAGAGCGTGTGTAGGTGGGCAGAGAGCGTATAGGTGGGCAGAGAGCGTGTAGGTGGGCAGAGAGCGTGTAGGTGGGCAGAGAGAGTGTGTAGGTGGGCAGAGAGAGTGTGTAGGTGGGCAGATAGCGTATAGGTGGGCAGAGAGCGTGTAGGTGGGCAGAGAGCGTGTGTAGGTGGGCAGACAGCGTGTGTAGGTGGGCAGAGAGCGTGTGTAGGTGGGCAGAGAGAATGTGTAGGTGGGCAGAGAGCGTGTGTAGGTGGGCAGACAGCGTGTGTAGGTGGGCAGACAGCGTATAGGTGGGCAGACAGCGTATAGGTGGGCAGACAGCGCGTGTAGGTGGGCAGAGTGTGTAGAAGGGCAGAGAGAGTGTGTAGGTGGGCAGAGAGAGTGTGTAGGTGGGCAGAGAGCGTGTAGGTGGGCAGACAGCGTGTAGGTGGGAAGACAGCGTGTAGGTGGGCAGACAGCGTGTGTAGGTGGGCAGAGAGAGTGTGTAGGTGGGCAGAGAGAGTGTGTAGGTGTGCAGAAAGAGTGTGTAGGTGGGCAGACAGCGTGTGTAGGTGGGCAGACAGCGTGTGTAGGTGGGCAGACAGCGTGTGTAGGTGGGCAGACAGCGTGTGTAGGTGGGCAGAGAGAGTGTGTAGGTGGGCAGAGTGTGTGTGTAGGTGGGCAGAGAGTCGAGTGTGGAGACGAATGGATTGGGTTCAGTCAGTGGTCCTGATGAACCATTCCCAGCTAGTTTATGCTGGCTAGCTGGCAACAACAGCAGCATGGCGCTAGTTAAACCTTGTAAAAGAAAGTTATGTTTATTTCGATGGGATAGCAGAGGGCCCTCAAGCTTAGATAAGCTTAGATAAGATAGCAGAGGGCCCTCAAGCTTAGATAAGATAGCAGAGGGAGTGGGCAGAGAGAGTGTGTAGGTGGGCAGAGAGCGTGTGTAGGTGGGCAGAGAGCGTGTAGGTGGGCAGACTGCGGGTAGGTGGGCAGAGAGAGTGTATAGGTGGGCAGAGAGCGTATAGGTGGGCAGAGAGCGTGTAGGTGGGCAGAGAGCGTGTGTAGGTGGACAGAGAGCGTATAGGTGGGCAGAGAGCGTGTAGGTGGGCAGAGAGCGTGTAGGTGGGCAGAGAGCGTGTGTAGGTGGGCAGAGAGCGTATAGGTGGGCAGAGAGCGTGTATAGGTGGGCAGAGAGAGTGTGTAGGTGGGCAGAGAGAGTGTGTAGGTGGGCAGAGAGAGTGTGTAGGTGGGCAGAGAGAGTGTGTAGGTGGGCAGAGAGCGTATAGGTGGGCAGAGAGCGTGTGTAGGTGGGCAGACAGCGTGTGTAGGTGGGCAGAGAGCGTGTGTAGGTGGGCAGAGAGCGTGTGTAGGTGGGCAGAGAGAATGTGTAGGTGGGCAGAGAACGTGTGTAGGTGGGCAGACAGCGTGTGTAGGTGGGCAGACAGCGTATAGGTGGGCAGACAGCGTATAGGTGGGCAGACAGCACGTGTAGGTGGGCAGAGTGTGTAGAAGGGCAGAGAGAGTGTGTAGGTGGGCAGAGAGAGTGTGTAGGTGGGCAGAGAGCGTGTAGGTGGGCAGACAGCGTGTAGGTGGGCAGACAGCGTGTAGGTGGGCAGACAGCGTGTGTAGGTGGGCAGAGAGAGTGTGTAGGTGGGCAGAGAGAGTGTGTAGGTGGGCAGAGAGAGTGTGTAGGTGGGCAGAGAGAGTGTGTAGTTGGGCAGAGAGCGTGTGTAGTTGGGCAGAGAGCGTGTGTAGGTGGGCAGACAGCGTGTGTAGGTGGGCAGAGAGAGTGTGTAGGTGTGCAGAAAGAGTGTGTAGGTGGGCAGACAGCGTGTGTAGGTGGGCAGAGAGAGTGTGTAGGTGGGCAGAGTGTGTGTGTAGGTGGGCAGAGTGTGTGTGTAGGTGGGCAGAGAGTCGAGTGTGGAGACGAATGGATTGGGTTCAGTCAGTGGTCCTGATGAACCATTCCCAGCTAGTTTATGCTGGCTAGCTGGCAACAACAGCAGCATGGCGCTAGTTAAACCTTGTAAAAGAAAGTTATGTTTATTTCGATGGGCGAGGGAGCAATAACTATATTGGTCACCATCTCCGATTTGGTCACCATCTGAATTTGGTCACCATCTCCGATTGGTTCCATCCCACTTGATTTGATTTAGATTAGGATAGCAGCCTACGGGAGAAATAACTTGCAATATTGGTAGTAACCATCTGGACGTCACCGTGACGCAGTCTACTGGCCAACGGGGAGCGTCTGAGCTGCAAGCCGACAACAGAACACAGGGAACAGTGTCTAGGGTGTCCAATCAAAAATGCATATTTTAACCAAATGGTTAAAATAATATGTTCATTGTGTAGATAATCCTCTAAGACATTACCGGAGAGAGAGACTGTCAAAGAATTCAGCAAAGAGCTGCTGTGTTTATGAGTGACTTCCTGTCTAAGTTAGTATTCAGCGCTGTCAACACAGTTTTTATTCAACACTATTACAAAACAATCAAACGCTCTTCCCGCTACTTCCACTAGCAGCTGCAGCTGCGATGAATGAGTAGCCAAGTGTATCGACAGGCCTGTGTTATTAATTGTTAGCAGCTCGTCGTGTCTATTTTAATATCAATAAATACTTCACTTTCTCTGGTCACAGGAACAACATGAATTTGTGCATGAGGCATATGCGGTGCGACTCGAGTTACTTCCAGCTTATACTTACTCTATACATTTTATGGACACAGTCAATTTTACAATAATTATATTTTGTTTTGTTTTTTCTCCTGAACTTCCTCTACTCTCAACCTCTCCGATCATTTTCATGATGTCCATCCGGTTTGCTTCTATATGCCATATCTTTCTAACTGTGCTCTTTCCCAAAAGCTCCCAACATACAACCTATATACTTATTATGGACACAGCGTGCTTACATTATTAGTTATCTTGTTATTAGTTGTTGTTAGTTGTTATTAGTCCCATCCTTCAGCTCCATTCAACACCTCCCATCTATCTCTTAACACCATCCATATTGGATTTCTATTTGCCATATATTTTTCAACTGTACTGTGATGTCTTACAAAAGTTCTGAACCTTTCTATTCTCATTGTTTCTACAGATTGTAAATTGAAAATAAACATTTTTGCTAAAAGTATTATTATATTATAGATCGACTGACTATGACTTTTCAGATCACCCAGTAGTGCTATCTGCAGGGTTAGCTCCAGGTAAATATTGCAATCCTTCAGCCATTCCTGGACCTGTGACCAAAAACAAGCTACAAACGGACAGTACCAAAACAAATTATCTAATGATTCTGTCTCTTCGCAGCAAAATCTGCAGAGCTGGGAGGATTGTATCTAAGCTAATTATTTGCAAATTATTTCAATGTATGCTCAGCAGTGCCTCGCAAGTGATACAACAACTGATCTATTTTGTTATCAAAGCTGGAGTTTTGAAATATAATATGGTCTGAGAATAACTATATTGGCAGACCAGGCATATAGCCAATATGCTGTGATAATGTATTAGGCCTACTGCACAAACCTCATTCCTACACAACTGGTTTTATAAGGTTAATGTTATATTTTTTATGTAATGTTTAAGAAACAATTTGAGCGGTAGACCTCGGCTTACCTTTTGACTGCAAAAGTGATCTTGACTCAGAAAAGGTTGGTGACCACTGCTCTAAGAAAACCAACGGTCCAAACCTCATGTCTCTATCATAACCCTTTCAAAAGCTATTGGAGTTTTTACCCTTAAAGCATGCCCAGAATTAGGGTGACTAAATCAATGGAGGCCAGAGAAAAAAAAGTGGTTAAAAATCAGGGGAAATCACATCACGTCAGCTAGGCTGGATTCTGCGCAAGAATTAAGGCTACATCTTTATTCTTGAGTCCGCAGGACATTAAACAATATAGAGGTAAGATGTATATCGATTTTGAGACATGACATGTAGTATTTTCATATTTGATTATACACTTTTCATATTAATTCAAAATTCCTGTTATTTTTGAAGATTTCTCAACCACAAAAAAGCGTATCTGTCTGAAATGTCAACGGAGCACTGAGCATTTACCAAGCGTTATATTTTCAGAGCTTTTTACATTTAATTCAGCTCGTGTCATGCAAATTTAGCTTTTCAGGACCCATGGGAAGAACTTTGAAGACACATATCACAAAATGTAAAATCCTCAAAAGTTGTTAGGAGAAACCTGCACCACTATGTCAACAGAGCTGTGTGCTTATTATCGGACGTATTAGTCACGAAATAAGACTTTTTGGATATAATGTTTAATGATGTGTTAGAGAAAGACCTCACTGAACGATTCAGCACATGAATAATCATATTTGTCTTGGTAAAATGTATTTTATAACATAAGGAAGTGAAATTTCAACACCAAAGCAAGTTTTCACCCACCCTACAGTGTCCTTCTCCCCCGCTTTCCACAAATAACAATGCGTCTTAACTAGCACTTCTGCCTCGCCACGCTAGCATCGCTCGCCACGCTAGCATCGCTCGCCACGCTAGCATCGCTCGCCACGCTAGCATCGCCCTCAGATGGGTGCTAGGAAGTCAGCAAGCATGCTAGGTACTGCTAGGTATCAACAGCCAATCCAGTAAGGGCTGGAAGCTATAGTGAGCTTTGATAGGTCGATAGTGAATATTTGCATAAAGTTCAGCTTTCTCAAACGTTGGTCTCGCCCTGTTCACGTCCCACGCCCTTGCTCGTGTCGCCCAGCGGTCCCCCTCCGTTGTTTCATCGCCCCCAACGTGTTTGGCATTAACGACTAACGTTACATTTTTTTGTCACGCAAAAAAAAACACATACAATTACTCAGATAAAAAAACGGAATGATTCTGAACACTCCCAAGTCCCAACTTCGGCAGACAAGTATCAAATTCTCGCTGAGGTTTCTAGCAACAAGCATAGGCCGTGTTCGAGAGCACAACACTGTGTTGTTTCATGGGTACATTTTGACTGACTGATCTACAAATAATACTGAGTAGTTATTTATGACGCAAGGTGATTTGTAGATGAGTCAGTCACGACTCGTCTTTAAAGCCGGCTGTAATGTCGAACGCACCCATAAACTAGCTAGCTGGGAAGGGCTCATCAGGACGACTGACTGAACCGACTGAACCAAATCCGTTCCTCTCCACACTCGACTCTCAGCTGCGCGACAAACGTCGTCAATTTGGGCACCCGGCGTGTCCGTATATCGCCTCTCCCTGAAGGGACAGAGAGCAGAGCAACATCCGGTGTTGAGACGGAGAAGCTGTTGCCTCCCAGCTGTATTAACCTGTTCATGGACCCATTCAGGGGTCTATAGCGGGAGTATTTAACTCTTACCAGCCGAACGGCCGGACTACTGCTGGTTTTCTGTTCCACCTGATCATTAATTGCACCCACCTGGTGTCCCAGGTGTAAACCAGTCCCCTGATTAGAAGGGAAGAATGAGAAACAGCAGAGGAAGTGGCTTCCAGGTCCAGAGTTGAATTTGAGGGGTCTATTCAGTGCGGCTTGTAAAAACACTACATTACACTACAATAGAATAGAATAGACCTACACAGCGTATGACCGTCTCCTAGCAGTTCTATTGTAATGTGTTGGTGTTTGTATAGCTCTGCTTAGTAGTGACAGATGAAGTCATGAACTGGTCTTACTTCTCAACATGTAACATGGCTGAAAAGCTGCTCCAGGCCTGTGTGTGTCAGTGTTGTCGACAGTGGCTGTGCGTCCGTGCTTACGTGCATGCATGCTGAAACGGCTGTGCCTACGTGCGTACACGCATGCATGCTGAAACGGCTGTGCCTACGTGCGTACACGCATGCATGCTGAAACGGCTGTGCATCCGTGCGTACATGCATGCATGCTGAAACGGCTGTGCATCCGTGCGTACATGCATGCATGCTGAAACGGCTGTGCATCCGTGCGTACATGCATGCATGCTGAAACGGCTGTGCCTACGTGCGTACATGCATGCATGCTGAAACGGCTGTGCATCCGTGCGTACATGCATGCATGCTGAAACGGCTGTGCATCCGTGCGTACATGCATGCATGCTGAAACGGCTGTGCGTCCGTGCGTACATGCATGCACGCTGAAACGGCTGTGCGTACGTGTGTCGGTGCTAGGGCTGGCACAATTACTGTATAATCGCGTAATGGATGAAGACCGTCATGAATAAATAAAATAACCGTCATAACCGATAAAAAAATACATATATATTTATTTCCTTTTTTGGGGGAAAGAACAACTGATTGAAGACGGGGCGGCCAGACATTCGTGCGGTTGAGTCCGTTTCTGCTGTAACATTGACTACAGCAACATGGATTCTACAACGTGATGAAACTTTGTTGCTCCTTTTGCTGAAACAAGGAAAAGGTATTGGAGAAACCAAGTCTTTGGTTACCTAGGCAACGCCCCCCTCCCTGCAGCTGCACATGTGCCTCTTAAAAATGGTGTGTGTTGCTATGCCACGCCACGTTGCCCTGGGAGCCTGCCTCGTCGTCAAGTAACGCTTCTAAGGCTACGTCCCAAAGGGCACCCTATTCCCCTTTACAGTGGACTGCTAGTGGTCAAAAAGTAGTGCACTATATAGGGAATAGGGTGCCATTTGGGATGCAAGCCAAGAGCGAGGGCTAACAAGGACAGAGGAATGACCGACAGCTCACAGATGTCGAGGGGCTCTGGAGACCAACTTAGATAAACACACATTCGTCAACAAACTACCATCAGTACATTCCTGTGAAGGTGTTTACTACCATCAGTATATTCCTGTGAAGGTGTTTACTACCATCAGTATATTCCTGTGAAGCTGTTTACTACCATCAGTATATTCCTGTGAAGCTGTTTCCTACCATCAGTATATTCCTGTGAAGCTGTTTATTACCATCAGTATATTCCTGTGAAGCTGTTTCCTACCATCAGTATATTCCTGTGAAGCTGTTTATTACCATCAGTATATTCCTGTGAAGCTGTTTATTACCATCAGTATATTCCTGTGAAGCTGTTTCCTACCATCAGTATATTCCTGTGAAGCTGTTTATTACCATCAGTATATTCCTGTGAAGCTGTTTATTACCATCAGTATATTCCTGTGAAGCTGTTTACTACCATCAGTATATTCCTGTGAAGCTGTTTCCTACCATCAGTATATTCCTGTGAAGCTGTTTACTGCCATCAGTATATTCCTGTGAAGCTGTTTACTACCATCAGTATATTCCTGTGAAGCTGTTTACTGCCATCAGTATATTCCTGTGAAGCTGTTTACTGCCATCAGTATATTCCTGTGAAGCTGTTTACTGCCATCAGTATATTCCTGTGAAGCTGTTTACTACCATCAGTATATTCCTGTGAAGCTGTTTACTACCATCAGTATATTCCTGTGAAGCTGTTTATTACCATCAGTATATTCCTGTGAAGCTGTTTACTGCCATCAGTATATTCCTGTGAAGCTGTTTACTACCATCAGTATATTCCTGTGAAGCTGTTTACTACCATCAGTATATTCCTGTGAAGCTGTTTACTACCATCAGTATATTCCTGTGAAGCTGTTTACTACCATCAGTATATTCCTGTGAAGCTGTTTACTACCATCAGTATATTCCTGTGAAGCTGTTTACTGCCATCAGTATATTCCTGTGAAGGTGTTTACTACCATCAGTACATGAGGAGCATTGTGAACACTGAATCCGCCACATGTCAATCCTAGCAGGCCTGAAACTGCTCTAAGGGAATCTGCCCTGAGAGTGTTGAGAAAGTAGTGGAACTGCACCTGACGACCAAACACATCCTGCTTCCTCTGTCTCTGTGAGTCAGGTCAGGGTTGTGTTCAGTAGGCACCAAACAGAAGAATAATGTCTGAAACGGTATGAAACAGTACCAATAAAAAAAAAACTACAATTTTTGTTTTCTGTTTTAAAATGTTTTGCCAACATTTTGAACATGGAAGCTCCTCGAAAGCACTGGAGCTTCAGCCCTTTGTGACCCTGACGGCCCTGACCGGTTAGGCCTGGGAGGTGGCAGAATGGACTGCTGTTATCTGTGGATCCAGGGTGTTCTCCAACACAATGATTAGAACACACGAGGGAGGAGTTACTCTCACTGCAACCGCTACAACCAACGGTCGGTGCTCCCTTACCAACATACTGACTGACTGTACGTTGAACTATGTACAGTGGATGTGGTCCTCCATGTGTACTGACTGACCGTACGTTGAACTATGTACAGTGGATGTGGTCCTCCATGTGTACTGACTGACTGTACGTTGAACTATGTACAGTGGATGTGGTCCTCCATGTGTACTGACTGACTGTACGTTGAACTATGTACAGTGGATGTGGTCCTCCATGTGTACTGACTGACTGTACGTTGAACTATGTACAGTGGATGTGGTCCTCCATGTGTACTGACTGACTGTACGTTGAACTATGTACAGTGGATGTGGTCCTCCATGTGTACTGACTGACTGTACGTTGAACTATGTACAGTGGATGTGGTCCTCCATGTGTACTGACTGACTGTACGTTGAACTATGTACAGTGGATGTGGTCCTCCATGTGTACTGACTGACCGTACGTTGAACTATGTACAGTGGATGTGGTCCTCCATGTGTACTGACTGACCGTACGTTGAACTATGTACAGTGGATGTGGTCCTCCATGTGTACTGACTGACTGTACGTTGAACTATGTACAGTGGATGTGGTCCTCCATGTGTACTGACTGACTGTACGTTGAACTATGTACAGTGGATGTGGTCCTCCATGTGTACTGACTGACTGTACGTTGAACTATGTACAGTGGATGTGGTCCTCCATGTGTACTGACTGACTGTACGTTGAACTATGTACAGTGGATGTGGTCCTCCATGTGTACTGACTGACTGTACGTTGAACTATGTACAGTGGATGTGGTCCTCCATGTGTACTGACTGACTGTACGTTGAACTATGTACAGTGGATGTGGTCCTCCATGTGTACTGACTGACTGTACGTTGAACTATGTACAGTGGATGTGGTCCTCCATGTGTACTGACTGACTGTACGTTGAACTATGTACAGTGGATGTGGTCCTCCATGTGTACTGACTGACTGTACGTTGAACTATGTACAGTGGATGTGGTCCTCCATGTGTACTGACTGACTGTACGTTGAACTATGTACAGTGGATGTGGTCCTCCATGTGTACTGACTGACTGTACGTTGAACTATGTACAGTGGATGTGGTCCTCCATGTGTACTGACTGACTGTACGTTGAACTATGTACAGTGGATGTGGTCCTCCATGTGTACTGACTGACTGTACGTTGAACTATGTACAGTGGATGTGGTCCTCCATGTGTACTGACTGACTGTACGTTGAACTATGTACAGTGGATGTGGTCCTCCATGTGTACTGACTGACTGTACGTTGAACTATGTACAGTGGATGTGGTCCTCCATGTGTACTGACTGACTGTACGTTGAACTATGTACAGTGGATGTGGTCCTCCATGTGTACTGACTGACTGTACGTTGAACTATGTACAGTGGATGTGGTCCTCCATGTGTACTGACTGACTGTACGTTGAACTATGTACAGTGGATGTGGTCCTCCATGTGTACTGACTGACTGTACGTTGAACTATGTACAGTGGATGTGGTCCTCCATGTGTACTGACTGACTGTACGTTGAACTATGTACAGTGGATGTGGTCCTCCATGTGTACTGACTGACTGTACGTTGAACTATGTACAGTGGATGTGGTCCTCCATGTGTACTGACTGACCGTACGTTGAACTATGTACAGTGGATGTGGTCCTCCATGTGTACTGACTGACTGTACGTTGAACTATGTACAGTGGATGTGGTCCTCCATGTGTACTGACTGACCGTACGTTGAACTATGTACAGTGGATGTGGTCCTCCATGTGTACTGACTGACCGTACGTTGAACTATGTACAGTGGATGTGGTCCTCCATGTGTACTGACTGACTGGCAGGTGAGAGGAGAGCCGCCAGTAGAGCCTCTGTCTGTATGACCTCTGACCTAGCAATAACGTAGCCTATAACATAGAAATATAATTACTAGAATGGATTCCCATTGATTCGCATTCTATGCTCAACAGCTACTACAACACAGCAACAGATATACTCAACAGCTACTACAACACAGCAACAGATATACTCAACAGCTACTACAACACAGCAACAGATACACTCAACAGCTACTACAACACAGCAACAGATATACTCAACAGCTACTACAACACAGCAACAGATATACTCAACAGCTACTACAACACAGCAACAGATATACTCAACAGCTACTACAACACAGCAACAGATATACTCAACAGCTACTACAACACAGCAACAGATATACTCAACAGCTACTACAACACAGCAAGAGATATACTCAACAGCTACTACAACACAGCAACAGATATACTCAACAGCTACTACAACACAGCAACAGATATACTCAACAGCTACTACAACACAGCAACAGATATACTCAACAGCTACTACAACACAGCAAGAGATATACTCAACAGCTACTACAACACAGCAACAGATATACTCAACAGCTACTACAACACAGCAACATATATACTCAACAGCTACTACAACACAGCAACAGATATACTCAACAGCTACTACAACACAGCAACATATATACTCAACAGCTACTACAACACAGCAACATATATACTCAACAGCTACTACAACACAGCAACAGATATACTCAACAGCTACTACAACACAGCAACAGATATACTCAACAGCTACTACAACACAGCAACAGATATACTCAACAGCTACTACAACACAGCAACAGATATACTCAACAGCTACTACAACACAGCAACAGATATACTCAACAGATACTACAACACAGCAACAGATATACTCAACAGCTACTACAACACAGCAACAGATATACTCAACAGCTACTACAACACAGCAACAGATATACTCAACAGTTACTACAACACAGCAACATATATACTCAACAGCTACTACAACACAGCAACAGATATACTCAACAGCTACTACAACACAGTCAGCTGCTGTGCAACATGGAGAGTAGCACTGATCGTGTTAAGGGAAGATAGGGAATTACCTACAGGCACTGGGTTCATCCCAATAATATCTCATTTCTCCCTGAAGTGTACACTTCACACAAATTGACTACTTGACTACTTCCCACAAATCTAAAAGCATTAGATCACAAACAACAACAACAACAACAGCATTAGATCAAAGAACAACAACAACAACAACAGCATTAGATCACACAGGTCTGATAGGTGTACTGTAGCTAGTGTTGAGGTCCACAAGCATCAATCGTTCAAGAGTGGAATGTTTTACCGGGAACAGGGAAATGTGTGAGTGTCCAAAACATTATGAACACCTACTCTTTCCATGACCGACTGACCAGGTGAATCCAGGTGAAAGCTCTGATCCCTTATTGATGTCACTTGTTAAATCCACTTCAAATCAGTGTCGATGAAGGGGAGGAGACAGGTTAAAGAAGGATTTTTAAGCCTTGAGACAACTGAGACATGGATTGTGTATGTGTGCCATTCAGAGGGTTCATCCCAATAATATCTCATTTCTCCTGAAGTGTACACTCGTTAACAGCTTCCCACAAATCATCAAGCATTGGATTGGTGGAGGCATGGGCTACAGTGGGTATTTCCACCATATTACTTATACCAATCACTTTCAAAATCAGCAAAAAGGGAAGTGAACAAGTGCACACTTTGGGAGGAAGGAGAGATAATTGGGACGTAGCCATTGAGTGAAGAAAATATTGAAGTACACAGGCTAGTCATGAAAACCACTGCTAGCACAGGGCTGAGAACAGTAAGGAGCTGAGAATAGTCTTCTGTGAAAGAGACCTTGGTCTCAATATGACTCCCTGCTAAAATAAAGACTAAATAAATACAATTGGCCATGAGGAGAACATAGTGAATAGCAGTTGATGGCCCCTGATGTGTAGCCCAGGCTAACCTGTACCAGTTGATGGCCCCTGATGTGTAGCCCAGGCTAACCTGTACCAGTTGATGGCCCCTGATGTGTAGCCCAGGCTAACCTGTACCAGTTGATGGCCCCTGATGTGTAGCCCAGGCTAACCTGTACCAGTTGATGGCCCCTGATGTGTAGCCCAGGCTAACCTGTACCAGTTGATGGCCCCTGATGTGTAGCCCAGGCTAACCTGTACCAGTTGATGGCCCCTGATGTGTAGCCCAGGCTAACCTGTACCAGTTGAAGGCCCCTGATGTGTAGCCCAGGCTAACCTGTACCAGTTGATGGCCCCTGATGTGTAGCCCAGGCTAACCTGTACCAGTTGATGGCCCCTGATGTGTAGCCCAGGCTAACCTGTACCAGTTGATGGCCCCTGATGTGTAGCCCAGGCTAACCTGTACCAGTTGATGGCCCCTGATGTGTAGCCCAGGCTAACCTGTACCTTGTTGATGGTGAGATTCTCATTCCGTAGCCTCTGTTTGCTCTTCTGCAGCTTGCTGGGCATCATCTTGCCCGTTCGGAAGTCGAAGCATCCCAGGTCCACCGTGTTGCCTAGGTAACGGGACAGCTGAGGTTTGCTCCGGAACTTCTTCCCCTTGGGACTGAGGGGGAGAGGAAACACAGACAGCATTAGATCACCAACAACAACAACAGCATTAGATCACAAACAACAACAACAACAGCATTAGATCACAAACAACAACAGCATTAGATCACAAACAACAACAACAGCATTAGATCCCAAACAACAACAGCATTAGATCACAAACAACAACAACAACAGCATTAGATCACAAACAACAACAGCATTAGATCCCAAACAACAACATTAGATCACAAACAACAACAACAACAGCATTAGATCACAAACAACAACAACAACAGCATTAGATCACAAACAACAACAACAGCATTAGATCACAAACAACAGCATTAGATCACAAACAACAACAACAGCATTAGATCCCAAACAACAACATTAGATCACAAACAACAACAACAGCATTAGATCACAAACAACAACAACAACAGCATTAGATCACAAACAACAACAACAGCATTAGATCACAAACAACAGCATTAGATCACAAACAACAACAACAACAGCATTAGATCAAACAACAACAACAGCATTATATCATAAACACAGACAGCAGCATTAGATCACAAACAACAACAACAGCATTAGATCACAAACAACAACAACAACAGCATTAGATCACAAACACAGACAGCAGCATTAGATCAAACAACAACAACAACAGCATTAGATCACAAACAACAACAACAACAACAGCATTATATCACAAACAACAACAACAGCATTAGATCACAAACAACAACAATATATAATATAATAATATAATATGCCATTTAGCAGACGCTTTTATCCAAAGCGACTTACATACATTTTTGTGTATGGGTGGTCCCGGGGATCGAACCCACTATCTTGGCGTTACAAGCGCCGTGCTCTACCAGCTGAGCTACAGAGGACCACAACAGCATTAGATCACACAGGTCTGATAGGTGTACTGTAGCTAGTGTTGAGGTCCACAAGCATCAATCGTTCAAGAGTGGAACGTTTTACCGGGAACAGGGAAATGTGGCCGATGTACACTGAGTGTCCAAAACATTATGAACACCTACTCTTTCCATGACAGACTGACCAGGTGAATACAGGTGAAAGCTCTGATCCCTTATTGATGTCACTTGTTAAATCCACTTCAAATCAGTGTCGATGAAGGGGAGGAGACAGGTTAAATAAGGATTTTTAAGCCTTGAGACAACTGAGACATGGATTGTGTATGTGTGCCATTCAGAGAGTGAATGGGCAAGACATAAGATTTAAGTGTCTTTGAACGGGGTATGGTAGTAGGTGCCAGGCGCACCGGTTTGTGTCAAGAACTGCAACGCTGCTGGGTTTTTCAACAGTTTCTTATGTATATCAAGAATGGTCCACCACCCAAAGGACATCCAGCCAACTTGACACAACTGTGGGAAGCATTGGAGTCAACATGGGCCAGCATCCCTGTGGAACGCTTCCGACACCTTGTAGAGTCCACGCCCCGACAAATTGAGGCTGTTCTGAGGGCAAAAGGGGGTGCAACTTAATATTAGGAAGGTGTTCATAATGTTTTGTACACTCAGTGTATTTCACAATGTTACTAAAGCAAGCAGTGTGTATTAATAGCAGCACTGCCAGTCTCGTTATGTGTTGGTAATGGGGCTGTATTAATAGCAGCACTGCCAGTCTCGTTATGTGTTGGTAATGGGGCTGTATTAATAGCAGCACTGCCAGTCTCGTTATGTGTTGGTAATGGGGCTGTATTAATAGCAGCACTGCCAGTCTCGTTATGTGTTGGCAATGGGGCTGTATTAATAGCAGCACTGCCAGTCTCGTTATGTGTTGGCAATGGGGCTGTATTAATAGCAGCACTGCCAGTCTCGTTATGTGTTGGTAATGGGGCTGTATTAATAGCAGCACTGCCAGTCTCGTTATATGTTGGTAATGGGGCTGTATTAATAGCAGCACTGCCAGTCTCGTTATATGTTGGTAATGGGGCTGTATTAATAGCAGCACTGCCAGTCTCGTTATGTGTTGGTAATGGGGCTGTATTAATAGCAGCACTGCCAGTCTCATTATGTGTTGGTAATGGGGCTGTATTAATAGCAGCACTGCCAGTCTCGTTATATGTTGGTAATGGGGCTGTATTAATAGCAGCACTGCCAGTCTCGTTATGTGTTGGTAATGGGGCTGTATTAATAGCAGCACTGCCAGTCTCGTTATATGTTGGTAATGGGGCTGTATTAATAGCAGCACTGCCAGTCTCATTATGTGTTGGTAATGGGGCTGTATTAATAGCAGCACTGCCAGTCTCGTTATGTGTTGGTAATGGGGCTGTATTAATAGCAGCACTGCCAGTCTCGTTATGTGTTGGTAATGGGGCTGTATTAATAGCAGCACTGCCAGTCTCGTTATATGTTGGTAATGGGGCTGTATTAATAGCAGCACTGCCAGTCTCGTTATATGTTGGTAATGGGGCTGTATTAATAGCAGCACTGCCAGTCTCGTTATGTGTTGGTAATGGGGCTGTATTAATAGCAGCACTGCCAGTCTCGTTATGTGTTGGTAATGGGGCTGTATTAATAGCAGCACTGCCAGTCTCGTTATATGTTGGTAATGGGGCTGTATTAATAGCAGCACTGCCAGTCTCGTTATGTGTTGGTAATGGGGCTGTATTAATAGCAGCACTGCCAGTCTCGTTATGTGTTGGTAATGGGGCTGTATTAATAGCAGCACTGCCAGTCTCGTTATGTGTTGGTAATAGGGCTGTATTAATAGCAGCACTGCCAGTCTCGTTATATGTTGGTAATGGGGCTGTATTAATAGCAGCACTGCCAGTCTCGTTATGTGTTGGTAATGGGGCTGTATTAATAGCAGCACTGCCAGTCTCGTTATATGTTGGTAATGGGGCTGTATTAATAGCAGCACTGCCAGTCTCGTTATGTGTTGGTAATAGGGCTGTATTAATAGCAGCACTGCCAGTCTCGTTATATGTTGGTAATGGGGCTGTATTAATAGCAGCACTGCCAGTCTCGTTATATGTTGGTAATGGGGCTGTATTAATAGCAGCACTGCCAGTCTCGTTATATGTTGGTAATGGGGCTGTATTAATAGCAGCACTGCCAGTCTCGTTATGTGTTGGTAATGGGGCTGTATTAATAGCAGCACTGCCAGTCTCGTTATATGTTGGTAATGGGGCTGTATTAATAGCAGCACTGCCAGTCTCGTTATATGTTGGTAATGGGGCTGTATTAATAGCAGCACTGCCAGTCTCGTTATATGTTGGTAATGGGGCTGTATTAATAGCAGCACTGCCAGTCTCGTTATATGTTGGTAATGGGGCTGTATTAATAGCAGCACTGCCAGTCTCGTTATATGTTGGTAATGGGGCTGTATTAATAGCAGCACTGCCAGTCTCGTTATGTGTTGGTAATGGGGCTGTATTAATAGCAGCACTGCCAGTCTCGTTATATGTTGGTAATGGGGCTGTATTAATAGCAGCACTGCCAGTCTCGTTATATGTTGGTAATGGGGCTGTATTAATAGCAGCACTGCCAGTCTCGTTATGTGTTGGTAATGGGGCTGTCAACGTAAGAAACACTTGTCAGTTGCCACATGTACTTAGGCTAAATACTAGATATGAGGGCGACTTTCCCGGGAATTCAATTCTTCCAAGAAAAATGTGACTCATCGTTCTCAGGATGGAGGAAATGTTTAAAGGCTGCATGGAGGGCCATGTTATGTGGCAGTGGATCAATGGCATCACAACATAACCCTGGTCAAACCCAGCAACATAACCCTGGTCAAACCCAGCATGGCATCATAACCCAGCAACATAACCCTGGCCAACCCCAGCATGGCATCACAACCCAGCAACATAACCCTGGTCAATCCCAGCATGGCATCACAACCCAGCAACATAACCCTGGCCAACCCCAGCATGGCATCACAACCCAGCAACATAACCCTGGCCAACCCCAGCATGGCATCACAACCCAGCAACATAAATGTATCATGGGTCCCTGATCTGTACTATACAGAAATACATAATGATGATATGAAAGTCATGCTCTTCATGGGGATGTATCCTGAATAGGAACACACAGGTAGAAATATGCAATATCATTCTTTGCATATTTGGGTTTTATTCTACACAAAGGCTATTATTTTTAATGAGCTCCGCCCCCAAACAAGACCCCAGGTGGTGAGGGTAGACAACAACACCTCCGCCACAATGAACCTCAATACGGGGGGGGCCCCCCAGGGGTGTGTGCTCAGCCCCCTCCTGTACTCCCTGTTCACCCATGACTGCGCAGCTACGCACAACTCCAACTCAATCATCAAGTTTACTGATGACACGACAGTGGTAGGCCTGATTACCAACAATGACGAGACGGCCTACAGGGAGGAGATTAGATGCCTGGTGGAGCAGTGCCAGGAAAATAACCTCTCCCTCAACATAAAAAAAACGAAGGAGTTGATTGTGGACTACAGGAGACAGAAGAGGGAGCACGTCCTCTCCTACAAATCAAATGTTATTTGTCACATGCGCCGAATACAACAGGTGTAGACCTTACAGTGAAATGCTTACTTACAAGCCCTTAACCAACAACGCAGTTTTAAGAAAAAATACCAAAAAGAAAATCACACAAAAAAATACAATATAAAATAATACGAAATAAAAGTAACAAATAATTAAAGAGCAGCAGTAAAAATAACAATAGCGAGGCTATATACAGGGGGTACTGGTACCGAGTCAATGTGCGGGGGCAACGGTTAGTCGAGGTAATTGAGGTAATATGTACATGTAGGTAGGGTTAAAGTGACTATGCATAAATAATAAACAGAGTAGCAGCAGAGTAAGGGGGGGGGTTAAAAGCTTTATGTTCCTTGGCATGCACATGACTGGGGACCTGAAATGGTCCCACCCCACCTACACCATGGCGAAGAAGGCTGAACAGCGCCTCTTCAACTTCAGGAGGCTGAAGAAATTTATCTTGGCCCCTAAGACCCTCACAAACTTCTACACCCCTGAGAGCATTCTGTCGGGCTGCATGGTACGGAAACTGCACCGCCCTCAAACAAATGGCTCTCCAGAGGGTCGTGCGGTCAGCCCAAATGCCTTCAAGGACAATTATAGCACTCGGAAATCACAAATTCAACAATGAGTGGTTTGGAAGGAATCAGTGGCTAACTGAAAGCGTTGCAAAGCAATCACTATTTTGCTTCCCCTGCTATTCGGTGGAGAGGGTGTGTGGTCCAAGTCTGGGTTTAAGGGTCTCTTTTCCAAGTTTAAAATGATAAACATTCACACGCAACACCATGGGCCAGAAAAGGTTGGATACATTGTCCATGCTGTCAATCCAGCATGACTTCTGCCGCATTCAAAACAACTGGAAACTTGGAACTGGGAAATCTTAGACTTCAGTGATTTCAAGACAACTGGGAACTCTGAAAAAAACTAGCTCCGACTGGGAAAATACGTTTTGAACGGTCATCCAACTCGGAATTCCAAGTCGGGAACTCGGGCCTCTTTCTAGAACTCCGACCTGAAGATCACTGACGTCATGATTCGACCTCGTTCCCCCCATGTTCTGAATTCTGTCGCTCTACATTTCAAAAGTGCTGAACAAATAGTTGTATTGACTACGTCCGTCCTAGCTCACTCATTAATGTCTTAATTGAAATTGCGGATTGCCTCTTATCCGCTCATCGTTCCCTTATGCCATAGTTTGCACATCTCAATTATCAGTAGAAACCACATTTGTTTAAGCAAGTCAGCCATATCAGCTATGTTTTTTAAAAGGCAGTAAATGAGGCAGAATGAACTGTTTCGCTGCCAGACAAGGCTCCGCTGATAGCCAGGTGTAGCGGTGGTAAGGATTCACTCCATGGTGCTGAAAAGAAAGCTCTGCTGTTGGGACAGCTTTATGGAGGCCCTAACAGTTTGAGGGCACCGTTTGTCACCGTTATAGTGCAATTCATGTATTATTTAGTGTTGTGGCTTTGCTGGCATGAATTTTTTTTTTTTTTTATCAGTTTGCCCCACCAAGATTGACATGCTAAAATCGCCACTGTACACTACACCCCTCAAACTCATCTCTGGACCTCCAAGTCAGTTCCACTGCGTTGTTTCATTCTTCCCCTCTAATCAGGGACTGATTTAGACCTGGGACACCAGGTGTTTGCAATTAACTATCAGGTAGAACAGAAAACCAGCAGGCTCCGGACCTCGTAGTGTAAGAGTTGAATACTCCTGCACTACATGATTGTGCCACAACGTTTTTGCCGTCCCAAACAAATTTCATGATCGGGGTGAAATCCTATGAACTTGGACTAGGGTCAGTACGTTGGAATGGCGTAGTTTGAGCAGGTCAAGGACGCACCGATGATGGCTGTTCCCTTCTCCAGATCCCTGTCAGATGTCCAGATAACTTTCTGACATGTCAGACATTTTGGTCGTGCATCTTATAGTATGAGCAGTGCTACGACGCGATTGGGCAAGAACTGCTGCCAATAGCCAATGAACATTTAGCATGTGAGCAAAACAATGATGGTGAAGAGGAGAGTAACAACACCAGAGTGGACCGTGGTGATGGAGACAGACTGGTGGACCGTGGTGATGGAGACAGACTGGTGGACCGAGGTGATGGAGACAGACTGGTGGACCGTGGTGATGGAGACAGACTGGTGGACCGAGGTGATGGAGACAGACTGGTGGACCGAGGTGATGGAGACAGACTGGTGGACCGTGGTGATGGAGACAGACTGGTGGACCGAGGTGATGGAGACAGACTGGTGGACCGAGGTGATGGAGACAGACTGGTGGAGCTTTGGAGAGAACGTAGCTGCCTTTTCAATGGATGAGTTTGTTTTACATGGCCCGGTGCCCCGGTTGGGCAGAGTTTGATTATTTTAGACCATTCCATTGGACCTTAAAAGGAAAGGTTCACCCATTTTGAATGTTATATTGTTTTTGTGCATCTCGGAGTGATGTTCTATCGATTCCCTGGGTCATTTTATGTTTTCATCTGTATCTGAGTTACTGCCGTTCAAGCAGGCAGAAATCCGTCCAGTATGACGTAGCACTGTGATAAAGTCGCTCTCACTACACTGCAACAGATTTCCACAACGATGTTGCTACCAACCTCATTATAACGCCAAAAAGAAACGTGTTCACAAAGAATATTGTTCTCACATTTGAGTGTTATTTGACACTGTAAATTAAAAGGAATGAGTGGTTTTGGGTGCAAAATGAACTCCACTAATATTACATCTGCGTCCTACCATGACAGAAACCAGAAAGATTATATGAAATAATAATGATAATATCAAATGATCCATATTATGCGTCTCGGTCTCTTTTTTTTACGTTTTCTGTAATAATGTGCACTCTAATAAAGCAACTCTCTGTTTGCGTCAGCATTTATTTCCTACGACAAAAAAAAAGAAACGCAGGGCGGGATCAACTAGGAAATCATGGTGTAATGTGATATTTTTTATTTAACCTTTATTTAACCAGGCAAGTCAGTTAAGAACAAATTCTTATTTACAATGACGGCCTACACCGGCCAAACCCCGGACGACGCTGGGCCAATTGTGCGCCGCCCTATGGGACTCCCAATCACGGCCGGTTGTGATACAGCCAGGAATCGAACCGGGGGGGGTCTGTAGTGACGCCTCAAGCACTGAGATGCAGTGCCTTAGACCGCTGCGCCACTCGGGAGCCCATTTAGAACAAGGAAATCTAAATTATGAAGATTTTAGAAGTTGTGTAGTGTATGCCCAGCGTTAGGCAAACTGAAAGAGTGTTGAAAACAATCAGGGAGGTTGTCCAACCATGACCGCCTCCATCTAGCTCAGCTCCTCTCATACGCAGATGGAACGAGCGCCTAGCTCCGTAAACAGCTCTGTGACTCATTGCTATGCAGATCGACCTCTGTAACCAGTAGTCGGAAGGACACAGATGAGTGTGTGACCGTGACGTGGTTCAGGGGCGAGTGGGTATGTGACTCAGCGATGAGTCAAAGCTGAACCAGAGAGAACTCACCCTGCCACATAACAACGCCTTTCAGAGAGAACTCACCCTGCCACATAACAAAGCCTTTCAGAGAGAACTCACCCTGCCACATAACAAAGCCTTTCAGAGAGAACTCACCCTGCCACATAACAAAGCCTTTCAGAGAGAACTCACCCTGCCACATAAAGCCTTTCAGAGAGAACTCACCCTGCCACATAACAACGCCTTTCAGAGAGAACTCACCCTGCCACATAACAAAGCCTTTCAGAGAGAACTCACCCTGCCACATAACAAAACCTTTCAGAGAGAACTCACCCTGCCACATAACAACGCCTTTCAGAGAGAACTCACCCTGCCACATAACAACGCCTTTCAGAGAGAACTCACCCTGCCACATAACAACGCCTTTCAGAGAGAACTCACCCTGCCACATAACAAAACCTTTCAGAGAGAACTCACCCTGCCACATAACAACGCCTTTCAGAGAGAACTCACCCTGCCACATAACAACGCCTTTCAGAGAGAACTCACCCTGCCACATAACAAAGCCTTTCAGAGAGAACTCACCCTGCCACATAACAACGCCTTTCAGAGAGAACTCACCCTGCCACATAACAAAACCTTTCAGAGAGAACTCACCCTGCCACATAACAAAACCTTTCAGAGAGAACTCACCCTGCCACAAACACACCCCAGCCCACTCTCAGACTGACTACCTCTCTACCACACGGCTCACTAGTGAGAGGGGTTAAGGGTGTGAAATTCCACAGTGGTTAGCTTTCGGTCAAGTAAAGTGGACCAGAGAAACCATATTAATTATAATAATAATAATAATAATATGCCATTTAGCAGACGCTTTTATCCAAAGCGACTTACAGTCATGCGTGCATACATTTTTGTGTATTGGTGGTCCCGGGGATCGAACCCAATACCTTGGCGTTACAAGCGCCATGCTCTACCAGCTGAGCTACAGAGGACCACCATGGCAGGCATGAAAGAAAAAACCAGACCAGAAATCACTCAAAATGTCAATGTCCTAGACGGACCTGTGAAATGTCAGCGACCATTCTCAACATGTAGGCTGTTTCCCCATAGTTAGCTTAGCTATCATGCTAATTTGCATGTGCGCCAGTAAGTTACACAGCAAAGTGGTTGTGAAAAGGGAAGAGAGGAGTGGAGAAACTGGACAGAGGGAGTGATAGAGTAGCCTCGATGGCTTCTCCCTGGCTTCTCCCTGGCTTCTCTCTGGCTTCTCTCTGGCTTCTCTCTGGCTTCTCCCTGGCTTCTCCCTGGCTTCCCCCTGGCTTCCCCCTGGCTTCCCCCTGGGCGTAGACACCAGCTCAGGGAGAACTGAAAGTAGAGAGAGCTCTTCAGGAAGTTTCCTGTGTGTGTGCCTGCCTATCTGTCTGCCTGCCTACCTGCCTGCCTATATGTCTGCCTGTCTGCCTGCCTATCTGTATGCCTGCCTATCTGTCTGTCTGCCTGCCTGGCTATCTGTCTGTCTGCCTGCCTGGCTATCTGTCTGCCTGGCTATCTGTCTGCCTGCCTGCCTGGCTATCTGCCTATCTGTCTGTCTGTCTGCCTGCCTATCTGTCTGTCTGCCTGCCTGCCTGGCTATCTGTCTGCCTGCCTGCCTGGCTATCTGCCTATCTGTCTGGCTATCTGCCTGCCTATCTGTCTGCCTGCCTATCTATCTGTCTGTCTGTCTGCCTGCCTGTGTGTAGGCTCTGTGTGTAGTTGTGAGAGCGACTATGTGAAGGGCAGGGGGCACACAGGGGGCACACTTCCATGGCATGCTTGCTCCTCCCCCTCCCCCAGTGTAAACACAGCCCTCCTCCAGCCCTTTCGTCTCACTGCTGACAGCACGCTTTGCACCAGCTGGGCTGAAGGCAGGGACACAGGCAGACAAGACACACAGGCAGACAAGACACACAGGCAGACAAGACACACAGGCAGACAAGACACACAGGCAGACAAGACACACAGGCAGGCAAGACACACAGGCAGACAAGACACACAGGCAGGCAAGACACAGGCAGACAAGACACACAGGCAGGCAAGACACACAGGCAGGCAAGACACACAGGCAGACAAGACACACAGGCAGACAAGACACACAGGCAGACAAGACACACAGGCAGACAAGACACACAGGCAGACAAGACACACAGGCAGGCAAGACACACAGGCAGGCAAGACACACAGGCAGGCAAGACACACAGGCAGACAAGACACACAGGCAGACAAGACACACAGGCAGACAAGACACACAGGCAGGCAAACAGAGAGACGAACCGAGAACGGTCAACAGTTAGAAAAAGGCAAGATACAGTGCATTCGGAAAGTTTTCAGACCCCTTAAATTTTACATTTTAGTCATTTAGCAGAAGCTCTTATCAAGAGCGACTTACAGTTAGTGCATACATTTTCATACTGGCCCCCCATGGGAAACGAACCCACAACCCTGGCATTGCAAGTGCCATGCTCTACCAACTGAGCTACAGGGGACTTTTTCCATTTTGTTAAGTTACAGCCTTATTCTAAAATTGATTAAATAAAACATTTTCCTCATCAATCTACACACAATACCAAATATTGACAAAAGAAAACAGGTTTTTAGACATTTTAGCAAATGTATAAAAAATGAAAAACCGAAATACCTTATTTACATAAGTATTCAGACCCATTGCTATGAGACTCGAAATTGAGCTCAGGTGCATCCTGTTTCCATTGATCATACTTGAGATGGTTCTACAACTTGATTGGAGTCCACCTGTGGTAAATTCAATTGATTGGACATTATTTGGAAAGGCACACACCCGTCTATATAAGGTCCCACAGTTGACAGTGCATGTCAGAGCAAAAACCAAGCCATGAGGTCGAAGGAATTGTCCGTAGAGCTCAGAGACAGGATTGTGTCGAGGCACAGATCTGAGGAAGGGTACCAAGCAGCATTGAAGGTCCTCAAGAACACAGTAGCCTCCATCATTCTTAAATGCCAAACTGAGCAATTAGGAGGGAAGGGCCTTGGTCAGAACCCGATGGTCACTCTGACAGAGCTTCAGAGTTCCTCTGTGGAGATGGGAGAACCTTCCAGAAGGACAACCATCTCTGCAGCACTCCACCAATCAGGCTTTTATGGTAGAGTGGCCAGGTGGAAGCCACTCCTCAGTAAAATGCACATGACAGAAAGCTTGGAGTTTGCCAAAAGGCCCCTAAAGGACTCAGACCATGAGAAAC
>NC_139997.1:3205689-3358189 GCF_964263955.1 Coregonus lavaretus
TTTGATCGTTGTATAATTCCTTCTCACATCTACACACTGTCCTCCTCTCACCTTTTCCTTTCGCTTGTGGACTTCAGTGCACTACACAACAGCTGTCTGTGACCAGGCGGAAAAACAAGCCAAACCTTCATACCATAACCGCTAACCACTACACAGACTACATCGTTGTCAATATATTAGTTAACGTCATAGTCAACATGGCTTCTAGAACTAACGTGTTAGTAAAGCAGTTACACCGGCGGGCCCCGTGGCCATACATTTATAAAACCAAAAGCTTACCTTGACTTGGAAGAGTTCCAGTGTTGGATAGCCATAGCCAGCTAGCTAACATAGCATCCCTCTCTGTTTGAGCCGCTTGTTTGAGTAGGCTGAACTAGCTAGCTGCATTCGCTAGCTAAGTAAGTGAAAGTGAAAATAATACAACGAAATATAGCTAGCTCTTTCTCGCTCTATCGCTTCTCCTTAATTTTAATAAATTAATTTGTTGAAAACTGTTCAACTATTGTCTTTCTCTCTCTTTGAGTCAACTCCTCACCACATTTTATGCACTACAGTGCTAGCTAGCTGTAGCTTATGCTTTCAGTACTAGATTCATTCTCTGATCAGGGCCTAAAATTAACTTGTTGGTCCACCAGTTACTGTGGCAGGTAGATGAAAACATCTACCAGCCACTCAGATGTTTTAATCAGCCAAAATATTTCGCCATAATTACATTTTTTTTTTAACTAAAGGATGACCATGCTTTGCAATGTTTTTAAAACAAGAAATGTATTAGTAAGAAGTAATGTGGTATATTGCAAAAAATAAATACAAATTATCAACAAAATATCAGATGAAACAAAATGTTCAGCTGCCACTTTAAGGGCGGGAAGTTACCACTCAAGTCGTGTCACGTGTGTCTGTGTGTGAGATTTGGCATCTGACTACGGAGTCTCTTACTAACGTGGAAAAACAACCGAGCTTGTGAACAACACAATGCAAATAGCCAAGAAACACAAGGACAAAGTCTCACTTTGTAGACTTTTGAGTAAATTAGACCTACTTTTATGCCTCCAGAAATGAATCTATCAGCGCTTCACTCAGAGCACACAGCTCCCCAGCCAGGCAGTGTTGCTGCCCGATGTGGGATATAGGATTCCTGTTTCTTTGTGCGATTAGCAGCTATGAAACAAAACAGCAGACATACTTTGAAAACAGCTACTGCAGCATTTTTCTACAATAAATCGCAACTCGCACATGTGCTCATACTTGACTTTTGACTATTTTTATTTGCAAAATGTAATGCACTGTAGAGCCCTGCAAAATTGACCACCAACCAACGTGGCTGGTGAAATAGACATTCAGTACCTAAATCTACCCGCATTTGGTGGTGGCGGGTGATCATTTTATGCCCTGTCTGTGATCCTTTGATTGGGTGGACAACATGTCAGTTCATACTGCAAGAGCGCTGATAGGTTGGAGGATGTCCTCCGGAAGTCGTCATAATTACTGTGTAAGTCTATGGAAGGAGATGAGAACCATGAGCCTCCTAGGTTTTGTATTGAATTTACCCAGAGGAGGACGGAAGCTAGCTGTCCTCCGGCTACACCATGGTGCTACCCTACAGAGTGCTGTTGAGGCTACTGTAGACCTTCTTTGCAAAACATGATGTAGCCGGAGGATGTGAATACATTCTGTATAGTTTTATCTAAAAAGGCTCACTTTAATGTCTCACCATCTTCTTTTTTTCTGAAATTCACTGAGTAGGATGGGCCTCCCCTTTCTCCTCTGAGGGGCCTCCCCTTCCTCCTCTGAGGGGCCTCCCCTTCCTCCTCTGAGGGGCCTCCCCTTCCTCCTCTGAGGAGCCTCCCCTTCCTCCTCTGAGGAGCCTCCCCTTTCTCCTCTGAGGGGCCTCCCCGTCCTCCTCTGAGGAGCCTCCCCTTCCTCCTCTGAGGAGCCTCCCCTTTCTCCTCTGAGGGGCCTCCCCTTCCTCCTCTGAGGGGCCTCCCCTTTCTCCTCTGAGGGGCCTCCCCTTCCTCCTCTGAGGGGCCTCCCCTTCCTCCTCTGAGGGGCCTCCACTGCTGTAGACTAACAGTGAAATGCTTACTTACAGACGTTTCCCAACAATGCAGAGAGAAAAATTGAAAAATTACAGAAAGATAATAACATGAGGAACAAATACACAATGAGTAACGATAACTTGGCTATATATATATATATATATAACACCTTTATTTAACCAGGTAAGCCAGTTGAGAACAAGTTCTCATTTACAACTGCGACCTGACCAAGATAAAGCAAAGCAGTGCGATAAAAACAACAACAACACAGAGTTACATATGGGGTAAACAAAACGTACAGTCAATAACACAATAGAAAATATATATACAGTGTGTGCAAAGGTAGTAAGTTATGGAGGTAAGGCAATAAATAGGCCATAGTGCAAAATAGTTACAATAGTATTAACACTGGAGTGATAGATGTGCAGAAGTTGATGTGCAAATAGAGATACTGGGGTGCAAATGAGCAAAATAAATAACAATATGGGGATGAGGTAGTTGGGTGGGCTAATTTCAGATGGGCTGTGTACAGGTGCAGTGATCGGTAAGCTGCTCTGACAACTGATGCTTAAAGTTAGTGAGGGAGATATGAGTCTCCAGCTTCAGAGATTTTTGCAGTTAGTTCCAGCCATTTGCAGCAGAGAACTGGAAGGAATGGCGGCCAAAGGAGGTGTTGGCTTTGGGGATGACCAGTGAGATATACCTGCTGGAGCGCATACTACGGGTGGGTGTTGCTATGGTGACCAATGAGCTAAGATAAGGCGGGGATTTGCCAAGCAGAGATTTATAGATGACCTGGAGCCAGTGGGATTGGCGATGAATATGTAGTGAGGGCCAGCCAACGAGAGTGTACAGGTCACAATGGTGGGTAGTATATGGGGCTTTGGTGACAAAACGGATGGCACTGTGATAGACTACATCCAATTTTCTGAGTAGAGTGTTGAAGGCTATTTTGTAAATGACATCGCCGAAGTCAAGGATCGGGAGGATAGTCAGTTTTACGAGGGCATGTTTGGCAGCATGAGTGAAGGAGGCTTTGTTGCGAAATAGGAAGCCGATTCTAGATTTAACTTTGGATTGGAGATGCTTGATGTGAGTCTGGAAGGAGAGTTTACAGTCTAACCAGACACCTAGGTATTTGTAGTTGTCCACATACTCTAGGTCAGACCCGTCGAGAGTAGTGATTCTAGTCGGGCGGGCGTAAGCAGCGTTCGATTGAAGAGCATGAATTTAGTTTTACTAGTGTTTAAGAGCAGTTGGAGGCTACGGAAGGAGTGTTGTATGGCATTGAAGCTCGTTTGGAGGTTTGTTAACACAGTGTCCAATGAAGGGCCAGATGTATACAAAATGGTGTCGTCTGCGTAGAGGTGGATCTGAGAGTCACCAGCAGCAAGAGCGACATCATTGATATACACAGAGAATAGAGTCGGCCTGAGAATTGAACCCTGTGGCACCCCCATAGAGACTGCCAGAGGTCCAGACAACAGGCCCTCCGATTTGACACATTGAACTCTGAGAAGTAGTTGGTGAACCAGGCGAGGCAGTCATTTGAGAAACCAAGGCTATTTAGTCTGTCAATAAGAATGCAGTGGTTGACAGAGTCGAAAGCCTTGGCCAGGTCGATGAAGACGGCTGCACAGTACTGTCTTTTATCGATCGCGGTTATAATATCGACCTTGAGCGTGGCTGAGGTGCACCCATGACCAGCTCGGAAACCAGATTGCATAGCGGAGAAGGTACGGTGGGATTCGAAATGGTCGGTGATCTGTTTGTTAACTTGGCTTTCAAATACTTTCGAAAGGCAGGGAAGGATGGATATAGGTCTGTATCAGTTTGGATCTAGAGTGTCACCCCCATTGAAGAGGGGGATGACCGCGGCAGCTTTCCAATCTCTGGGGATCTCAGACGTTATGAACGAGAGGTTGAACAGGCTAGTAACATGGGTTGCTACAATTTCGGCGGCTAATTTTAGAAAGAAAGGGTCCAGATTGTATAGCCCAGCTGATTTGTGGGGGTCCAGATTTTGCAGCTCTTTCAGAACATCAGCTATCTGAATTTGGGTGAAGGAGAAGCGGGGGGGGGCATGGGCAAGTTGCAGCGGAGGGTGCAGAGCTGGTGGCCGGGGTAGTGGTAGCCAGGTGGAAAGCATGGCCAGCCGTAGCAAAATGCTTGTTGAAATTCTCGATTATCGTAGATTTATCGGTGGTGATAGTGTTTCCTAGCCTCAGTGCAGTGGGCAGCTGGGAGGAGGTGCTCTTATTCTCCATGGACTTTACAGTGTCCCAAAACTTTTTGGAGTTAGTGCTACAGGATGCAAATTTCTGTTTGAAAAAGCTAGCCTTTGCTTTCCTAACTATATACAGGGAGTACCAGTACCAAGTCGATGTGCAGGGGTACCAGGTAATAACTTGGCTATATACATGGGGTACCAGGTAATAACTTGGCTATATACATGGGGTACCAGGTAATAACTTGGCTATATACACGGGGTACCAGGTAATAACTTGGCTATATACACGGGGTACCAGGTAATAACTTGGCTATATACATGGGGTACCAGGTAATAACTTGGCTATATACACGGGGTACCAGGTAATAACTTGGCTATATACACGGGGTACCAGGTAATAACTTGGCTATATACACGGGGTACCAGGTAATAACTTGGCTATATACACGGGGTACCAGGTAATAACTTGGCTATATACACGGGGTACCAGGTAATAACTTGGCTATATACACGGGGTACCAGGTAATAACTTGGCTATATACACGGGGTACCAGGTAATAACATGGCTATATACACGGGGTACCAGGTAATAACTTGGCTATATACACGGGGTACCAGGTAATAACTTGGCTATATACACGGGGTACCAGGTAATAACTTGGCTATATACACGGGGTACCAGGTAATAACATGGCTATATACACGGGGTACCAGGTAATAACATGGCTATATACACGGGGTACCAGGTAATAACATGGCTATATACAGGAAGTACCAGGTAATAACATGGCTATATACAGTAAGTACCAGGTAATAACATGGCTATATACAGTAAGTACCAGGTAATAACATGCCTATATACACAGGGTACCAGGTAATAACATGGCTATATACACGGGATACCAGGTAATAACATGGCTATATACACGGGGTACCAGGTAATAACATGGCTATATACACGGGGTACCAGGTAATAACATGGCTATATACAGGAAGTACCAGGTGATAACATGGCTATATACAGGAAGTACCAGGTGATAACATGGCTATATACATGGGGTACCAGGTAATAACATGGCTATATACAGGGAGTACCAGGTAATAACATGGCTATATACAGGAAGTACCAGGTAATAACATGGCTATATACAGGAAGTACCAGGTAATAACATGGCTATATACAGGGAGTACCAGGTAATAACATGGCTATATACAGTAAGTACCAGGTAATAACATGGCTATATACACGGGGTACCAGGTAATAACATGGCTATATACACGGGGTACCAGGTAATAACATGGCTATATACAGGGGGTACCAGTACCAAGTCCATGTGCAGGGATACCAGGTAATTGAGGTAGATATGTAAATATAGATTTAAGTTAGGGGTAAACAACAGGCAACAGGATAGATAATAAACGGTAGCAGCAGTGTCTGTGGTGAGTCAAAAGAGTTAGTGCAAAGAGGGTCAATGCAGACAGTCCGGGTAGCTATTTGGTTAACTATTTAGCATTCTTATGGCTTGGGGGTAGAAGTTGTTCAGGGTCCTGTTGGTTCCAGACTTGGTGCATCGGTACCGCTTGCCACGCGGTAGCAGAGAGAACAGTCTATGACTAGGGTGGCTGGAGTCTTTGACCATTTTTAGGGCCTTCCTCTGACACCGCCTGGTATAGAGGTCCTGGATAGCAGGGAGCTCGGCCCCAGTGATGTACTGGGCCGTACGCACTACCCTAGTGTAGTGCCTTGCAGTCGGATGCCAAGCAGTTGCCAGTTACCAAACCAGTGAGCAGTAGCCTATACAAACCCCCTGGTCACATGGCTTCATTCTATAGCCTGGTAAGCATGTTCACATGTCATTCAGTGTTGTTCTGTTCTGTAGCATCTCTTTCAGCTTCACAGTCAGGCAGAGTGAGTCAGTATGTGTCCGTGTGTGTGTGTACCCTATAAGGACAAGCACTGAGTAGTAGTAACCCCATAACCTCTGACCTTTGATATTTTACTACTGACCTCAGTTACAGTACTACGAACCCAGCTCTCTGAGGGCAAAGAGTCTAGTGGGGTTCACTCTCACTCTGAAGAGAATCAATTCACCTCAAGAGTCTAGTGGGGTTCACTCTCACTCTGAAGAGAATCAATTCACCTCAAGAGTCTAGTTGGGTTCACTCTCACTCTGAGGAGAATCAATTCACCTCAAGAGTCTAGTGGGGTTCACTCTCACTCTGAAGAGAATCAATTCACCTCAAGAGTCTAGTGGGGTTCACTCTCACTCTGAAGAGAATCAATTCACCTCAAGAGTCTAGTGGGGTTCACTCTCACTCTGAAGGTCTCAGTCACACCAGTAGTGTTTGCTGGCTGAGAGTACTTAGATCCTCAATTTCACATGTAGAATCTACGGCGGGAGGTCCTAGATCCACATTCGGTGCGACGTGTCAACAATGCCGAGAAGGCCCACTTCACTTAGAGGACGGGGCGGCAGGTAGCTTAGTGGTTAAGAGCGTTGTGCCAGTAACCGAAAGGTCGCTGGTTCTAATCCCCTAGACTCTTGAGGTGAATTGATTCTCTTCAGAGTGAGAGTGAACCCTACTAGACTCTTGAGGTGAATTGATTCTCTTCAGAGTGAGAGTGAACCCAACGAGTGGCGCAGTGGTCTAAGGCACTGCATCGCAGTGTTAGCTGTGCCACTAGAGATCCTGGTTCGAATCCAGGCTCTGTCGTAGCCGGCCGCGACCGGGAGACCCACGGGGCGGCGCATAATTGGCCCAGCGTCGTCCAGGGTAGGGGAGGGAATGGCCGGCAGGGATGTAGCTCAGTTGGTAGAGCATGGCGTTTGCAACGCCAGGGTTGTGGGTTCAATTCCCACGGGGGGCCAGTATGATAAATATAAAATAATGTATGCACTAACTGTAAGTCGCTCTGGATAAGAGCGTCTGCTAAATGACTAAAATGTAAATGTAAAAATGACTAGGTGAAAAATCTGTCGATGTGCCCTTGAGCAAGGCACTTAACCCTAATTGCTCCTGTAAGTCGCTCTGGATAAGAGCGTCTGCTAAATGACTGAAATGAAATGTAGGACGGCTTATTTGTCACAAACTGTATGCACAGAGCCCAGTCTCACAACAGCCTACTCTGTATTCAGCCCTGCCTACCTTCCCACAGCCAGGGATTGTTGTGAATGCATGCCGCTCCTGAAACCTCAAAGTGGCTAGGATGCCAAGAGGGGGTTCACTTCAATCATTCTGTCAAACCAGAACTAACTCTGGCAAGAGAGCACAAGCAGTGAACTGAACTCCATCTCTGGGGCTGACTGAGGTGATGTGGGAAGAATATAGGAACTCCATCTCTGGGGCTGACTGAGGTGATGTGGGAAGAATATAGGAACTCCATCTCTGGGGCTGACTGAGGTGATGTGGGAAGAAGATAGGAACTCCATCTCTGGGGAAAACTGAGATGAAGTGGGAAGAATATAGGAACTCCATCTCTGGGGCTGACTGAAGAAGAAAGGAACATCTCTGGGGCTGACTGAAGAAGAAAGGAACTCCATCTCTGGGGCTGACTGAAGAAGAAAGGATCTCCATCTCTGGGGCTGACTGAAGAAGAAAGGAACTCCATCTCTGGGGCTGACTGAAGAAGAAAGGAACTCCATCTCTGGGGCTGACTGAAGAAGAAAGGAACTCCATCTCTGGGGCTGACTGAAGAAGAAAGGAACTCCATCTCTGGGGCTGACTGAAGAAGAAAGGAACTCCATCTCTGGGGCTGACTGAAGAAGAAAGGAACTCCATCTCTGGGGCTGACTGAAGAAGAAAGGAACTCCATCTCTGGGACTGACTGAAGAAGAAAGGAACTCCATCTCTGGGACTGACTGAAGAAGAAAGGAACTCCATCTCTGGGGCTGACTGAAGAAGAAAGGAACTCCATCTCTGGGGCTGACTGAAGAAGAAAGGAACTCCATCTCTGGGACTGACTGAAGAAGAAAGGAACTCCATCTCTGGGGCTGACTGAAGAAGAAAGGAACTCCATCTCTGGGGCTGACTGAAGAAGAAAGGAACTCCATCTCTGGGGCTGACTGAAGAAGAAAGGAACTCCATCTCTGGGGCTGACTGAAGAAGAAAGGAACTCCATCTCTGGGGCTGACTGAAGAAGAAAGGATCCGAATGACTCTAACCCTGACTGAGTCATAACAACAACATCACTATGAGGGGTTGTGTACCTAAATGGTACCCTATTATCTATATAGTGCACTACTTTTGATGAGGGTCCATATGCTTCTGGTCAAAAGTAGTGCACTGTGTAGGGAATAGGGTGTGATTTAGGACACAGCTGATGACCGAGTCTTAACAACATCACTATCAAGACTACAGGCTGAAGAGAAGCGGAAATATATACTTCAGGGATTGCAGACGAAATTCCCACACAGCCACTCCCCCTGCTCTGCTCGGTCATTCCATGGACTAATTCCAGGAAATATCCTGGGCAGTATCCTCCAGAAACCCTCTCCTCTCCTGAGGCTGAGGACAGGACTCCGTTACACAACAACACAGTTTACGGGAATACTGAACTAGCCTAATTCTAAGAATAGATTTTTTCTCTTTCTGGAAGTCAACTGGTCAACAAAACATTAGGCTCGTAGTCTCATAATAGAATAAGGACTTGGTACAAACACAATCGGTCTCATGGATCTCAGAAATGTTGACAGTATTATTGGTTTATTCCTCAGACTTCTGGTTCATTCAGTACTGTGTACTGTATTTGTTCATTTCACAGACTTCTGGTTCATTCAGTACTGTGTACTGTATTGGTTCATTCCACAGACTTCTGGTTCATTCAGTACTGTGTACTGTATTGGTTCATTCCACAGACTTCTGGTTCATTCAGTAGTGTGTACAAAACAACATGGAGGAGACATGAAGGTAGGGGCAGAACGATAAACAGAGAGAGGGAGGTGGCGGACCGTGAGCCACACGTAGCCTACCCCTAGGACTTGATATCACCTGATAGGCTACCCAAGCTGACCCAGCTTTGATATGAAAAGGACGAGCGTCAGTCTATGTGATCTAAGATCAGTTTGAGAGTGAAAAATGAGGGCAGGAAGTAGGCTTGACCTCTTCATTTGATCCCAGGTGTGAAGAGAAGCCATGGAGCATATGGCTGGGGAGCGAGTACAGTTGCTGCCCAACATTATTTACAAATGTTAACCTAGCTTGTTGCAAGTGAGTGAGCGGGGGTGGGGGGTGGGGGGGGTTAACACATTAACACGAGCACCAACCGACAGCGTGGGTCGTTTTACAACCCTTCCCTCCCCGACACAGCCACAGCCACAGACAGCACCTTAAAACAAACCCACCCAACACCCCTCCCCCAACATCCCACGCACCAATGACATGCAGAGAACATGCTTTGTGAACAAGGGGATGGAGGGGGAGGTTGTCGGGGGGTCTTGGATAGTCGAGCGGCTTCAATGCAGGTGAATTGTGTTTTAAAATTAAAATGTAAAGAATATATATTTTACAAGGGGAAACCCGGCCGACATCTAGTCTACACAACCTCAGTGCTGCAGCTATTCTAGAAATCTGGTCCTTGCTGTTGAGACAGGAGTTTTAATTTGGAGCGTCACCACGTGTGGAGAAAAGAGGTAAGACTGGGATCAAAAGCTTCCGCTTAGCAACCAATCAGAGTGGATCGTGCTGAGCTGCTGCGTGGCGTAGAATAGTCTGCTCTTCCTCAGCGTGTGTCCAGGGCCCCTGTTTTTGGCAGCGCGCTCTCTCTCACCATGAGAAGGGACAAACAGAGCGGGCCAGTACAGGATGTCAAAACTACCAAAACACACCGCCACAAGGCCACACCCGAGACTGTCCGCGGCCCTCGCTCGCTAATATGAAAATGTATGCACTCACTAACTGTAAGTCGCTCTGGATAAGAGTGTCTGCTAAATGACTCAAATGTAAAAAAAAAACTACAAAAAATATCACACAGACCTACAAACCACACACTCACGATCACAGGTCTACACACCATCGAACAAGACCTTCACACTATCACACGGCGCTACGCTACGCAGCTTTCCACTATCACACAGGCCTACACACCCCCCACACAGCAAACACTTTCTCACACGCTGCTGGGATCACACCATTTGAATAAGAATGAGAGGCATGTTTTTCACCAGGGGAGGGAGGGAGGGAGGGAGGGAGGAGGGGGTGTAGAGTAGACGGGCAGGCTCATTGGCCCAGGATGCAGCCAGAGTCACACTCCAGAGGCACTAGGCCAGCCCGAGGGCTTTGCCTTCAAACACTGAGCTGAGGAGGGGGGTGGGGAGAGCATGCAAGGCCTCCTATGTTGTTTTTCATGCTGATCACTACACAGGGGTATACTACAAAGCAGTATCAATGACTTAGCCAGCTAACTTGCCAAATTTCCTTTGTATTTTTTTTTAGAAAGATAAGCTTGAAATGGCCATGGTCTCTTTGACTCAACAACCAAAAACACATATCTGAGTTTAGCTTTCTTAACAAACCAAAACATCTAGTTAGCATTTTAACTGATTGATCCTGCTTTGTAGTATACCCCCCTGATGTTAGGCTTACCTGGAAGACAAATGTTATCAATGCGTCTCAATCTGATAGATAATTGAATAATTGGGCTCCCGAGTGGCGCAGCGGTCTAAGGCACTGCATCTCAGTGCTTGAGGCGTCACTACACACCCCCTGGTTCGATTCCAGGCTGTATCACAACCGGCCGTGATTGGGAGTCCCATAGGGCGGCACACAATTGGCCCAGCGTCGTCCGGGTTTGGCCGGTGTAGGCCGTCATTGTAAATAAGAATTTGTTCTTAACTGACTTGCCTAGTTAAATAAAGGTAAAATAAAAATAAATAAAAAGGGAGGGAAAAAATGATTGCTTGTGCTGCATTTCAGTCAGATTTTCCCAGGTGGAAGGAACGCACATGATCACAACACACACAAATGTTCAGAACTTTCATAGTATTGATTATTTAAATCTTGACTCCCCCCAAACATACACAAACACAGGCACACATATAGTCAGCAACAAGCTGGACACCTTTCTTGAGGCCACAAACTGGAGGGGCCTGCATTGGGTCACCAATCGATGAGTTACTGGGGAAGGTGAAGGCCTACAGCAAAGCAGCTAAATGAAAAGATGAACTGTCATTTAGCGTTGAAGAGTCCAAAGCATAGACAACAATTATGGCTTATAGACCATTTATGAAGGACCATGTTGTAAATTGCCAAGGAATTAGCCGCACAGATAATGTACTTTAGACAGAGGGCTGAGTTCCAATGGTTTAGCCTAGATTGTAAACATAGTTTCAGTTTCAGAGGTGCCATTTATCAAGATCATCACGCATATCATATCAATCACATGATGAGATATGGTCAAGAAGGCAAGTGACCTAATGAAGTCTAAACTAAGTTACATTTGAACTTCCGCTGGCGATACAAAGTGTGATACAATGTTCACACTGATGGCATTAACTAGCATGACACAGTGTGAGTGGGTGCCCAAGCTTAAGGTTTTGCTAGCTAGTTAGCTTTAGCCCATACTTTTCTCCTTGGAAAATAGTTATTGTAGCTAATCAGACAACCAGGTAACTATCATAACTTGTGCACGTATCAAGGTAGCCAAAGTTACTGTTATCTAACTTCATGTTCGATCATTACCTGTAGTAATACACATCACACTTGCCAGCACTGAGCCCTGACTTCCGGATCACTTCTTCTTTCTTCCAACCCGGTGGCAGAGAGGGGCAATCCATCCTCTTCTTCTCCATAATCATCCAGCAATACTTTATGATTGGGAATCACCCCAATCGTTATTCAAGGCCGACAAATAGCTAAAAGAATACAACAATGTGTTAATAAATACAGCTGACCTGGCGATCTAACGTGAAGCTCCTGAAGCCGTTTCAACTGCTAACTACTAAACGGGAGCGAAACTTTGAACTTGTTATTTCCGCGATTGTATCGGGACTTTCGGTAGATAGATAGATAGATAGCTATATCGTTAGTTGGACAGTTTCCCTCTTTGATCTTCAACTATCCAACCGTGAGTAACGGCAGTGGTATCTCGGTGCTGTTATCTCGGTGCTGACCCAGCGCTTGGCAACTGCACTGCTCGAAACAGCAACGCCCCGCCTCTTTGGAACGTCCCGTCACTTCTCGCTTCCCCATTGAGATCCTATTTCTAATTCCTAATTCTATATGGGTTCCTCCCTACCTAGGCGGTGATGCACCATTTAACAGATAAAATACCATCTCATTCGTAAAATATGAACCTAAAAAAAAAAGTTATCTAGGTGAACCATTTATTTTGTCATTTTTTCAATTTGAATGTTTCTGCAAGTATTATCATTGGCTTGTACATAGCCGCGTGAAGTAGGGGTACTGAGTGCAGCGGCGTCAACGCTCTAAATAAGCATTTCCTCTTTAAACTCCTCCTGATCATGAATGTGCACCATCATTTTACTTGAATGCTGTACTTTTTTCTTTTTTTTCTGAGAACAATAGAGAAAAGTTCCTATCAAAATATTGTCTGAAAGGTGTAGTTGTGTAGTCAGATTTGCCACTGTGGCGCAACGAAGCAAGCTTCTGTATAGTTATTCATACTGAATTCTAACTCCATTGATAGCATAGTCTTACGCAGTCTTCAAAATGGCCAGTCTATTTCTCCTATTCAACTTATTTTAAATTTTCAGATCATGTTACCATCTTGTCTCTAAATAGCTTTGCTCTCGCACACACTCAAAACAATTTCTAACTGAAACCCAACCGTCTGGCCGAGTTGTGGTGAAAGAGATACTATGGGAGGCAGGAGTAGTAGTATACTTTGATAGTGTTTTACTTTTCTAAAGCCCCCAGTTTGTGAAGCCTGCCTGCATGGCCACCTGGGTAGTATTCATTAGTGCACACCGTCGCAAAACACTTTTGTATAAAAAAAAATAAAAAACCTGAGTGTTTTTTTTGTTTTTTTTGTTTGTTAGGGGGTAGATCAGCTTTAATATTGCAGATAGATTGTAGCTTTCATCAATGTAATTGTCTGCATCATTTCCAATCCCCCATATATTGTTTTGTAAATATATACAGTGCCATTCAAAAGTTTGGACACACCTACTCATTCAAGGGTTTTTCTTTATTTTTACTATTTACTACATTGTAGAATAATAGTGAAGACATTAAAACTATGAAATAACACATGTAGTAACCAAAAAAGTGTTCCTTGATGACATCTTTGCACACTCTTGCCATTCTCATAAACCAGCTTCATGAGGTAGTCACCTGGAATGCATTTAAATTAACAGGTGTGCCTTCTTAAAAGTTAATTTGTGTCTTAATGCGTTTGAGACAATCAGTTGTGTTGTGACAAGGTAGGGGGGGGGTATACAGAAGATAGCCATATTTGGTAAAAGACCAAGTCCATATTAAGGCAAGAACAGCTCAAATAAGCAAAGAGAAATGACAGTCCATCATTATTTAAGACATGAAGGTCAGTCAATATGGAACATTTCAAGAACTTTGAAAGTTTCTTCAAGTGCAGTCGCAAAAACCATCAAGCACTATGATGAAACTGGCTCTCATGAGGACCGCCACAGGAAAGGAAGACCCAGAGTTACCTCTGATGCAGAGGATAAGTTAATTAGAGTTACCAGCCTCAGAAATTACAGCCCAAATAAATGCTTCACAGTGTTCAAGTAACAGACACATCTCAACATCAACTGTTCAGAGGAGACTGCGTGAATCAGGACGTCATGGTCGAATTGCTGAAAAGAAACCACTACTATAGGACACCAATAAGAAGAAGAGACTTGCTTGGGCCAAGAAACACGAGCAATGGACATAAGACCGGTGGAAATCTGTCCTTTGGTCTGAAGAGTCCAAATTTGACCTGTAGTAATACTGTAGTAATGACCAACCGCCGTGTCTTTGTGAGACGCAATAGTATGTGAATGGATGATTTCTGCATGTGTGGTTCCTACCGTGAAGCATGGAGGAGGAGGTGTGATGGTGTGGAGGTGCTTTGCTAGTGACACTGTCTGTTATTTATTTAGAATTCAAGGCACACTTAACCAGCATGGCTACCACAGCATTCTGCAGCGATACACCATCCCATCTGGTTTGCGCTTAGTGGAACTATCATTTGTTTTTCAACAGGACATTGACCCAACACACCTCCAGGCTGTGTAAGGGCTATTTGACCAAGAAGGAGAGTGATGGAGTGCTGCATCAGATGGCCTGGTCTCCACAATCACCCAACCTCAACCCAATTGAGATGGTTTGGGATGAGTTGGACCGCAGAGTGAAGGAAAAGCAGCCAACAAGTGCTCAGCATATGTGGGAACTCCTTCAAGACTGTTGGAAAAGTATTCCAGGTGAAGCTGGTTGAGAGAATGCCAAGAGTGTGCAAAGCTGTCATCAAGGCAAAGGGTGGCTACTTTGAAGAATCTCAAATATAAAATATATTTTGATTTGTTTAACACTTTTTTGGTTACTACATGATTCCATATGTGTTATTTCATAGTTTTGATGTCTTCACTGGTACTGTATATATATATATATATATATATATATATATATATATATATATATATATATATATATACTACCGTTCAAAAGTTTGGGGTCACTTAGACATTTCCTTGTTTTCCATGAAAACATACATGAAATGACTTTGAATAGGAAATATAGCAAAATGAATAGGAAATGTAGTCATTGACAAGGTTAGAAATAATGATTTTTAATTGAAATAATAATTGTGTCCTTCAAACTTTGCTTTCATCAAAGAATCCTCAATTTGCAGCAATTACAGCCTTGCAGACCTTTGGCATTCTAGTTGTCAATTTGTTGAGGTAATCTGAAGAGATTTCACACCATGCTTCCTGAAGCACCTCCCACAAGTTGGATTGGCTTGATGGGCACTTCTTACGTACCATACGGTCAAGCTGCTCCCACAACAGCTCAATAGGGTTGAGATCCGGTGACTGTGCTGGCCACTCCATTATAGACAGAATACCAGCTGACTGCTTCTTCCCTAAATAGTTATTGCAGAGTTTGGAGCTGTGCTTTGGGTCATTATCCTGTTGTAGGAGGAAATTGGCTCCAATCAAGCGTCGTCCACAAGGTATGGCATGGCGTTGCAAAATGGAGTGATAGCCTTCCTTCTTCAAGATTCCTTTTACCCTGTACAAATCTCCCACTTTACCACCACCAAAGCACCCCCAGACCATCACATTGCCTCCACCATGCTTGACAGATGGCATCAAGCACTCCTCCAGCCTCTTTTTATTTGGTCTGCGTCTCACAAATGTTCTTCTTTGTGATCCGAACACCTCAAACTTCGATTTGTCTGTCCATAACACTTTTTTCCAATCTTCCTCTGTCCAGTGTCTGTGTTCTTTTGCCTTTTTCTTTTTATTGGCCAGTCTGAGATATGGCTTTTTCTTTGCAACTCTGCCTAGAAGGTCAGCATCCCGGTGTCGCCTCATCACTGTTGACGTTGAGAGTGGTGTTTTGCGGGTACTATTTAATGAAGCTGCCAGTTGAGGACCTGTGAGGCGTCTGTTTCTCAAACTAGACACTCTAATGTATTTATCCTCTTGCTCAGTTGTGCACCGGGGCGGGGCCTCCCACTCCTCTTTCTATTCTGGTCAGAGCCAGTTTGCGCTGTTCTGTGAAGGGTGTAGTACACAGCGTTGTACGAGATCTTCAGTTGCTTGGCAATTTCTCGCATGGAATAGCCTTCATTTCTCAGAACAAGAATAGACTGACGAGTTTCAGAAGAAAGTTATTTGTTTCTGGCCATTTTGAGCCTGTAATCGAACCCACAATTGCTGATGCTCCAGATACTCAACTAGTCTCAAGAAGGCCAGTTTTATTGCTTCTTTAATCAGCACAACCGTTTTCAGCTGTGCTAACATAATTGCAAAATAGTTTTCTAATGATCAATCAGCCTTTTAAAATGATAAACTTGGATTAGCAAACACAACGTGCCATTGGAACACAGGACTGATGGTTGCTGATAATGGGCCTCTGTACGACTATGTAGATATTCCATTAAAAATCAGCCGTTTCCAGCTACAATAGCCATTTACAACATTAACAATGTCTACACTGTATTTCTGATCAAATTAGCTTTTCTTTCGAAAACAAGGATATTTCTAAGTGACCCCAAACTTTTGAACGGTAGTGTATATATACACATCTTTTAAAAAATATATTTTCCTTTATTATTTTCCACTAACCCTACCACCCCTCCCCTAATTGGAGTAAACTAATTGATAACAACATTTAGGCTTCTACTTCCAGCTTATACATACTATATACATTTTATGGACACAATCTATTTGATATATAGTAGTTATATAAAATACAATAGTTATAATTTGTTTGTTTTTAGTCCTGTCCTTCGTCTACCCTCAACCTCTTCCATCTATTTCCATCCAGTTTGATTTCTATTTGCCATATATTTTTAACTGTACTGTTTCTGCATTTTCAGATCATGTCACCATCTTGTCTTTAAATAGCTTTTAGGTTCTAGATAGCACCTTTTTTTTCTAAGAGTGTAGAGATATTATAGGATTCATCATATTCAGAGCCACTGTTAGCGAGGTCTTTCTCTCTCTCTCTCTCTCTCTCTCTCTCTCTCTCTCTCTCTCTCTCTCTCTCTCTCTCTCTCTCTCTCTCTCTCTCTCTCTCTCTCTCTCTCTCTCTCTCTCTCTCTCTCTCTCTCTCTCTCTCTCTCTCTCTCTCTCTCTCTCTCTCTCTCTCTCTCTCTCTCTCTCTCTCTCTCTCTCTCTCTCTCTCACACACCCACCCCTGATCCCTGAAGGCCCTTGTGGTTTCGTTAAACCCCAATGTGGAGCATGATGTCGGGCCAGTCTGGACTGTCTCTGTCTGAGTCTGACTAACAAGAGGAGATGTGTGATGGTAGTTGATATGAAGTTATTCTGATGTAAACAAAATCTACAGAATAAACCATATTCGTTGTGTTCTAATTTTTTTTTTTTAAATGCTGTCTAAATGAATGTAACATAATCAGTAGACATCCTCATAGCCCCCTGTCTTCCCTCCCTTCCAGCCCTTCATACGAGCAAGGGCAGCCCAAATGACCGTTGCTTTATTCTGAGCAGCCACATGAAAAGGCCTGACAATGGCTGGGTTCAGCCTAGCGAAGAGACAACAGGGAGCCCCCTCGCCCTGCACTGTTCATCCTGCTGAGGGAATAAAACACCACAGAACCAGGCAGAACACTCTCTGGACCCCCTGATCATTTTTTTATCGGACATCTTTTAGTAGCCTATCCCTAGCCCATATTCTACTTGTGGAAGCCTAAAATCATTCATCTATCTTCATAATAGTGAAGCATTAATGTGTCAGAGTGAAGCACTAGCATTTCAAGTTTCTCACCGTGTTTGAAAATGTGTGCTCCAAGCAGGGTGTGCTCCAAGCTGGGTGTGCTCCAAGCTGGGTGTGCTCCAAGCTGGGTGTGCTCCAAGCCTTTTCTTTTACTGCAGTGTTTTCGGGCTGAAGTTGTCAAGAGACTGTCTGAACTTAACTGCTCTAAAGCCACAGGTCCTGCCAGGTTTTTAAGAGATGGTGCTGAACTTATTGTCCCCTGTGTCACCCATTTAATCAACATCTCTGTTGAGTAACTCCTGAGTGGCGCAGTGGTCTAAGGCACTGCATCGCAGTGCTAACTGTGCCACTAGAGATCCTGGTTCGAATCCAGGCTCTGTCGCAGCCGGCCGCGACCGGGAGACTCATGGGCGGCGCACAATTGGCCCAGCGTCGTCCAGGGTAGGGGAGGGAATGGCCGGCAGGGATGTAGCTCAGTTGATAGAGCATGGCGTTTGCAACGCCAGGGTTGTGGGTTTGATTCCCACGGGGGGCCAGTATAAAAATAAAAATATTCACTAACTGTAAGTCGCTCTGGATAAGAGCGTCTGCTAAATGACTAAAATGTAAATGAGTAGGGAAATAGTTCCCACAGATACCAAACATGCTAGAGGGATCCCTCTCCGCAAGACAGACAAGGGCAACTGAAGTCGGAAGTTTACATACACTTAGGTTGGAGTCATTAAAACTCGTTTTTCAACCACTCCACAAATTTCTTGTTAACAAACTATAGTTTTGGTAAGTCGGTTAGGACATCTACTTTGTGCATGACACAAGCAATTTTTCCAACAATTGTTTAAAGACAGATTATTCATTTATAATTCACTGTATCACAATTCCAGTGGGTCAGAAGTTTACATACACTAAGTTGACTGTGCCTTTAAACAGCTTGGAAAATTCAAGAAAATTATGTCATGGCTTTAGAAGCTTCTGATAGGCTAATTGACATCATTTGAGACAATTGGAGGTGTACCTGTGGATGTATTTCAAGGCATACCTTCAAACTCAGTGCCTCTTTGCTTGACATCATGGGAAAATCAAAAGAAATCAGCCAAGACCTCCACAAGTCTGGTTCATCCTTCGGAGCAATTTCCAAATGCCTGAAGGTACCACGTTCATCTGTACAAACAATAGTACGCAAGTATAAACACCATGGGACCACGCATCCGTCATACCGCTCAGGAAGGAGACACGTTTTGTCTCCTAGAGATGAATGTACTTTGGTGCGAAAAGTGCAAATCAATCCCAGAACAACAGCAAAGGACCTTGTGAAGATGCTGGAGGAAACAGGTACAAAAGTATCTATATCCACAGTAAAACAAGTCCTATATCGACATAACCCTTCTGATAACCAGGTGGCGAATCGCATCTCTGCATGTCTGGCAGACATATCAGTATGGATGACGGATCACCACCTCAAGCTGAACCCTGGCAAGACGGAGCTGCTCTTCCTCCCGGGGAAGGACTGCCCGTTCCATGATCTCGCCATCACGGTTGACAACTCCGCTGTGTCCTCCTCCCAGAGTGCGAAGAGCCTAGGCGTGACCCTGGACAACACCCTGTCGTTCTCCGCCAACATCAAGGCGGTGACCCGCTCCTGCAGGTTCATGCTCTACAACATTCGGAGAGTACGACCCTGCCTTACACAGGAAGCGGCACAGGTCCTAATCCAGGCACTTGTCATCTCCCGTCTGGACTACTGCAACTCGCTGTTGGCTGGCCTCCCTGCCTGTGCCATTAAACCCCTACAACTCATCCAGAATGCCGCAGCCCGTCTGGTGTTCAACCTTCCCAAGTTCTCTCACGTCACCCCCCTCCTCCGCACACTCCACTGGCTTCCAGTTGAAGCTCGCATCCGCTACAAGACCATGGTGCTTGCCTATGGAGCAGTGAGGGGAACGGCACCTCTGTACCTTCAGGCTCTGATCAGTCCCTACACCCAAACGAGGGCATTGCGTTCATCCACCTCTGGCCTGCTGGCTCCCCTTCCTCTGCGGAAGCATAGCTCCCGCTCAGCCCAGTCAAAACTGTTCGCTGCTCTGGCACCCCAATGGTGGAACAAGCTCCCTCACGACGTCAGGACAGCGGAGTCACTCACCACCTTCCGGAGACATTTGAAACCCCACCTCTTTAAGGAATACCTGGGATAGGATAAAGCAATCCTTCTAACCCCCCCCCCCCCCCCCCCCCCCCCTGAAAGGCCGCTCTGCAAGGAAGAAGCCACTGCTCCAAAACCGCCATAAAAAAGCCAGACTACGGTTTGCAACTGCACATGGGGAAAAAGATCGTACTTTTTGGAGAAATGTCCTCTGGTCTGATGAAACACAAATATAACTGTTTTGCCATAATGACCATTGTTATGTTTGGAGGAAAAAGGGGGTTCTTGCAAGCCGAAGAACACCATCCCAACCGTGAAGCACGGGGGTGGCAGCATGTGGGGGTGCTTTGCTGCAGGAGGGACTGGTGCACTTCACAAAATAGATGGCTTCATGAGGAAGGAAATTATGTGGATATATTGAAGCAACATCTCAAGACATCAGTCAGGAAGTTAAAGCTTGGTCGCAAATGGGTCTTTCAAATGGACAATGACCCCAAGCATACTTCCAAAGTTGTGGCAAAATGGCTTAAGGACAACAAAGTCAAGGTATTGGAGTGGTCATCACAAAGCCCTGACCTCAATCCTATAGAAAATGTGTGGACAGAACTGAAAAAGCGTCTGCGAGCATGGAGGCCTACAATCCTGACTCAGTTACACCATCTCTGTCAGGAGGAATGGGCCAAAATTCACCCAACTTATTGTGAGAAGCTTGTGGAAGGCTACCCGAAAAGTTTGACCCAAGTTAAACAATTTAAAGGCAATGCTACCAAATACTAATTGAGTGTATGTAAACTTCTGACCCACTGGGAATGTGATGAAATAAATAAAAGCTGAAATAAATCATTCTCTCTACTATTATTCTGACATTTCACATTCTTAAAATAAAGTGGTGATCCTAACTAACCTAAGACAGGGAATTTTTACTAGGATTAAATGTCAGGAATTGTGAAAAACTTAGTTTAAATGTTTATTTTATTTATTTTTATTTAATTAGGCAAGTCCGTTAAGAACAAATTCTTATTTACAAAGACAACCTACCCCGGCAAATTATGCGCCGCCCTTTGGGACTCCCAATCATGGCTGGATTGTGATACAGCCAGGAATCAAACCAGGGTCCGTACTGACGCCTCTAGCACTGAGATGCAGTGCCATAGACGGCTGCGCCACTCGGGAGCTCCAAAATGTATTTGGCTAAGGTGTATGTAAACATCTGACTTCAACTGTATATATATTTTGAGTGTGTGGTCTAAAGTAATTTACGAACAGATAGAGGAATATGCTAGCATGAAAAATATTTTTTTATGACCTACAATCTGGTTTTAGAAAGTCCCACTCCACTGACACATCTGTTGTTTTTAACTGACTTTATCAGGAAAGAAGGTGACTTGGGAAAGTTCTGTGGAATGGTAATGCTTGATCTGCAGAAGGCATTTGACTGTTGATCATGATATTATGCTCTACAAGATAAGCCCTTGGTTTTAACAGCAGGGTCATTGACTGGGTTAAATCCTATTTAACAGGATGAGACCAAATGGTGGATGTTAATGGAACACTTTCTAGTGCAAAGAGAATTAGCTGTGGGGTCCCGCAGGGGAGCATCCTTGGCCCAAGTCACTTCCTACTGTACATTCATGATATGAAATCAGCCTGCTCTCGTGAATTGTTTTTGTACGCGAATGACTCTGCTCTACTGGTCTCCCATAAGAACAAAGCCTCAGTAGAATAGATCCTTAGTGCAGAGTTATCCGATATCAGTAGATCCAAGCGTCTTGGAAAAACAGAATCCATCTTATTTGGTTCCAGAGTAAAGCTTGCAAGGACCCCTGGTTTTAGTGTCAAAGTGGTCAACTCAGAGGTCACACCAAACACCTCAGTCCTTGGGTGTGAATTGGATAGATACCTGACTGGTGACACTATGACCCTGAAGGTTTTAACTAAGATAAAGCAAAACATAAATGTCCTTGCTCGGACCTCAAAATATCTTGATAGTGTCACACTAAAGACTCTGGCCGGTGCGCTAGTTCAGTTTCACTTTGATTATGGGTGCCCATATTGGTTCACCGGCAGCCCCAAACATCTACAGAATAAGCTACAGACCAGCCAAAAACAAGCTGGTTGGAATTGTACTTAAACTACCCCCTCGTACTCATCTGGGGGCCAAGCATTTTAATCAGCTAGGCTGACTTTCTGGGTAATATTAATTCAACCTGGGCTGGTCCACATAATTATTTCTGACTCAGCCACCAGGTAATAATCACATTATTTTACCTATATTAGAGATGTCCACCAATACAACACCAGAGCCAGAGACTCTGATATTGTCTGTTTTAAATTTAAGAATGTATCTGGTAAGAACACGTTTTACATACTGCCGCTGTTGAGTGGAACAAACTACCACAGCAACTCAAAGCCATACCGACCATAACTTCATGTAAAAAATAATTTGATAAAGCTGGCTAATGATCAAGCAATATAACACTTTTGCATGTCTGTATTTATGTAATGTTTCTGTATCTATGTCATTTTGTAATGTTTTTGCACCATGGAATTTAGGGACCACAATGGAAATAAGTCTCTTTTGAAATGTATATACTGTGTGTATATGTGTTTTTTTAACTGGCAAATCAAATCAATCAATCAATGGAAAATTCAATCATTGTGATAAATAACCTAATGATGATCACCATTATATCAAATTGTATTGGCAATTCATTGCAATATATTCCAAACTGTACCGCTGTAATTTTGAACATTCTTTCCATTTGATTGAACAGTGTAGAGGAGGGGTAGGCTATCTTGTATCCATAATGACGTGGATGAACAACTTCATCATCACAGTGGAAGACTGCAGAGGGTCTTGTAGCCTTGTAGCCGCTGTGACGTAAGAACGCATGGAATATTTCCTGTTGGCCAACACGTTTGCTGTGCTGGAGAGTTTCCACTAGTTACTATAGCCACAAAGTCAAATGTCTGTATCGTAATTTTTATTTATTTCTTATTTAATGTTAGGGTTAGGCATATCATTAGCAGTGTGATTTAAGAAATGATTAGGTTTAAAATCCCATTTTAAGATGAGAAATTGAATAAATAGGCGGGGGTTATGACTTTGTGGCTGTGGTAGCGACTGTGCTGGCGCTTGTTTGCTACGAACCAACTCAACTATAGGAGCTAGCTTACTAATGTTTACCGGTAAGTTTATAACACGTTTCCCATCGTTTAAATGCTTTTGCTTAATAGGTTACAAGCAGGTAAAACCCGCAAGAGTACGACAAAAGCTGACGTTTAAGTTAACGTTTTGTTTTACAGTCAGCAAGCACAAACTTTTGGCGGGTGGTTTTTTTATTTATCCGTTACAAGTCAGCTGGAGCTACCCACCCCCAGATATTCAGCTTGCTACTAGCCAGATAAACGCATGCTTTCTTTACCATCAGTTTATGGTAACTTGGATATATATGACAAGCTTAAATAAGAAACTATCTAACTTTACAACATGTCAGTTTGTTTGACAGTATGACTTCCGGCCAAGGTGACGTTATCTTTTCTCCGGAGTCAACCGTCACCTCCTTGTTGGCTAGTTCCGGACACCTGAGAGGCACCCAAAGCCTAAATGACCCCGACCTGTCTCTCACCGGCATCAGATACCGGGATCGGGACTACGAATCGGCTACTGAGGCCCTGGAAGCCTACATCGCAGACTTTGACAGAAGCCTGCACACTTCTGAAACTTCTACCGGGAGACTGCAGCTCCAGAAAATCCAGATCAGTTCTGCTCTGCCCAGAACTGAGTTCAGGAATAAAGATGGTGAAGATTTAGGTTTTTGTTTTCAATAATGAAATGCTTAACTTTTATCTGTCCAAGTTGTTTGAAGATGGATATAAAAGTATTATGTTTTATCTAGTGGTGCTTGGAACTTAATTAATGTACAATAATTAGCCACCTTGATTGTGTACTGTAATGGTGTATCATGTCCTTGGTTCCCAGTTCTTAGAGAAAGACTAACGGACAGGGAGCTGGACTTCCTGAATCTTCCTGTGGGTTCTGGTCGCCGTGGAGACTCAGACTGCATCAGCCTGACCACCGACGACCTGCTGGTGCTCCCCTGTGATGGCTCCCTACCCGTGACCCGCACCTCTGCCTTCCTCACCCAGTCTGGGGACTACCCTCTGGGGCAGAGCTCCCACTCTAACTCCTGGTCCTCTGGGAGGCCTAGGCCTAACAGCAGCTCTCATATTAAACGCTGCCTGCACTACTCTGCCCCTCACAACACTCCTCACAAGCTGTACCAGTCCAGAGTGGGAACTCGAGCAGGGAAAACGCAAAAGACAGAGCCCTTCACAGGCCTTAGATCCTCAGGCCCCAGAGTGAAGGGGAGCCTGCCGCCCCAGCCCCATCATGGTCTCTACCACCAGACCCCAGGTCCAGAGGTGAACCAGAGGGACCTACCACCCCCAGACTCCCATGGCCCTTTCTCCCCCCACCATGACTACCCTCGCTGGCTGACCAGCCAAAAGTCTGAGATGGATTTCTCTGGGGTCACCAGCATTCCTGACCTGAAGTACCCTGCCTGGCTCCAGGAGTGTGACAATGTTCCCAAAGACTTTCCCACCACTACCGTAGACCTCTCAGAGTCTCATAAGAAGACGCAGCATTGGGGCCCGACCCAGACCTTGCCCCCCTCCCCTAGACCTCCCTCCTGGCTGGGTGAGCTGGAGGCTTCCTACGAGGAGCTAAAAGGAAACAAGGAGGACGGTAACGGCGGCCATCTTGAGGGCGCCTCTGGTTCTGATGATGACAGGCAACAACTTCTCAGAGGAGAGGCTGATCACAGGACACTGAGGGAGTTGAGACTACAGTTTGCAGAGCGGCTAGCTTTAGCTGCAGAGGGAGAACGGAGCGCTGGTTTCGACGAGCTCTTCAGCGGTATAATACACTTTCTGCATGTCTAAACAACACCACTTGTCCAGACTTAGTCCTCAGTTTACAGTGCAGTACACTGCTACTTTCGTGTGTTGTAAAACTTGCATTAAGAGCTGTCCACCGTGTTTCTCCACAGATGATAAGATAGAGAGTTTGATCTTGAAGGCAGAGGCCCTTAACTCTCCTTCGCTAGGCCTAAACACTAACCGCCAGCTGCAGAACTCTCCTTCACTAGGCCCGACCAGCCAGCTGCAGAAGGACATGGGACAGAGCCCTGGGGGCTCAGAGGATGTCCTAGAAGCTGATCGCTCTTGGGACAACCCTGCCATCACATTGTGAGTGCTAGTCCATGATCCTCCTAGTGTCAAAGTGGTGACATGTACTGTGGTGTATTGAGAAATGTATTATGTGTTAATGAGAATGTTTAGATTTAAAATGGTTGCAAATAGCCAATGGGATTTGTATGCAGGAGTTGAGTTATTTGAATTAACAAATGACAACGGGGTTTCCGTTCTTGCATTGAAGTGATTTGGATTACGAGATGCAAGGGCGGTGAAAAAGTTAAATGACGTAAAGGAGAGTTGGGCTGAAGACACTGTAGTAGTTGATTGGAATGTGTTAAGGTGAACATGAAATAAATCAGTTCTGGTTATTATAAGTACGCTTCGGAGTCATCAGTGAAAGAACCCAGCGTCTCAGGATGCAACATGTACGAATACTCTCAAAATACAAACGAGCATGATACATTACCAATATTAAGTAGGATATGTTTTGCAGAATCTACTTAGTAAACTCAACTATTATTGAGCTATAATTTCACAGAAGGCTTTGCTAAACGTTTTGCTTCTCTCCCTGCAGTAAATCACCAGTGCCAGTAGGGGGAGCAGAAGACACACTCATCACCACAGAGCCTCTGAGAGACAGGAAAGACGAGGTCTGTACAAAATGTTTCTTGATAAGATGATTCCTTTAGTCCATGTAAAGTTTTAACTAAGAATTCTGATTGAGAGTTGGGTTTATTGTAGCCCAGAGCCATGTACTTGAATCCTAACTCAACCCCCCATCCCCCCCCCCCCCCATCTTCCATGTTGTGGCGTGCCTGTGCAGGCTGCCTCAGGCTCATGTTCGTCGGGCTACAGCAGCAGGAAACACCCTGGTCCGGTGGAGGCCCTCAAACAGATGCTGTTTAGCCTGCAGGCCGTGGAGCAACAGGTCAGTCTGGAGAATGACTCGACACAAAAGGAAGTCACCTTGGAGAATCCTTCAACACCGTACCAAACGCCAACGTTGGAGAACGGCACAAAACCACTGATGATAAAGGTACTGAAAATGAGATGGTTGATGTGTAGACTTCAAGTTATCTGGTTTCTAGTTATGAATCTATTTTGCCTGACACATAACTAGATGACATAACTGATGTGAACCTGAGCAGTGATACCGTTGTCTGAATTACAGATGTCAGATGACTATGACACTGCGCTCGGTGGACAATCATTACAGAGGTACAGTGCTTATACAAATAGATACATTTAGTCTACTGTCTTATTTCAGATATGTCCTTTTTTTCTAAAGACCCTGATACTCTGTCACATAAAATGGTTAAATAACTATCTTATCTTTTGTTTTAGGGCCCTGCATCACCTTGGGAGATTGAAGAGGCTTGTTGAAGACTCACCTGGTGAAAAGGCCAAATCTCAGAAAGGGACAGAGTTGTAGAAGAACAGCCATATCTTTATTGGATAGGGTTGGTTATGTGAAAATGGTCTGAAAAAGCATAATGTCTAGGTCTTGACTTGGACATTGAACATGAGGGTCAAACAAGTAAATCATAATTGACAGGGGAATGTCAGTGCCTCGAGTATTAAAGAACAAAACTAGTCCACAGTAACTACACTAATAGCCGGTTTGTATTGTTTGTTTATAAGTTTCAATTTTATGATATCTCAAGTGCACATAACATCTAGTAAATTCAATATTCAGTAAAGCCTTGTGCCTTTATAAACAGGAAGATCTCACAGAACCTGATTTTAATAAATTGTACGTCACAATGCCATGCTTTTTTTTTTTTGTCTGTTTTTATATAGTGAATTTCAGAGAATCCAACGGTAGGAAACCGATTGTAAGTATTTGATCCCCTGCTGATTTTGTACGTTTGCCCACTGACAAAGAAATTATCAGTCTATAATTTTAATGGTAGGTTTATTTGAACAGTGAGAGACAGAATAACAACAAAAAAATCCAGAAAAACGCATGTAAAAAATGAACCGTTTTTTAAATTATATGAGAAAAAAATATTCAATTTTATTTGGAACGGCAAGCCTGACCAAATTAAACGGGCCTATTTATATAATGAATATGATTTCGCAGGACATAAATTATTAAATATTAAAGCATTAGACCTATCACTAAAAGCTTCAGTCATACAAAAGTTATACTTAAATCCGAACTGGTTCTCTAGCAAATTAGTAAGATTGTCTCACCCAATGTTCAAGAATGGCCTTTTTCCCTTTATTCAGATTACAACCTCTCACTTTCAGTTATTTGAAAAGGAAATCATCTCCCAGATATCACTATTTCTAAAACAAGCCATAGAAAGTTGGTTGCAATTTCAATTTAATCCTCCAGAAACGACAGAACAAATAATGCAACAAATATTGTGGTTAAACTCAAATATACTAATTGACAAAAAAAACTTTTTTTTTTGACAAAATGTTTCAAAAAGGTTTAATCTTTGTAAATGATATCATCGGTAGGACTGGTAGAGTTATGTCGCACATGCAGCTAACAAAAACATATGGAAATGTCTGTATAGTGTTTATGAACTGATACGCAAAATGACACCGGATTCAAAACTTAATCTTTCAACTTAAATTATTATATAAAATTCTTGCTACCAATATAATGTTATATATATGGGGGATACAATCTTCTCAGCTCTGCAGATTTTGCTGCGAAGAGACAGAATCATTAGATCATTTGTTTTGGTACTGTCCATTTGTAGCTTGTTTTTGGACACAGGTCCAGGAATGGCTAAAGGATTGCAATATTTACCTGGAGCTAACCCTGCAGATAGCACTACTGGGTGATCTGAAAAGGCATAGTCAATCGATCAATAACATAATACTATTAGCAAAAATGTTTATTTTCAATTTACAATCCTGTAGAAACAATGAGAATAGAAAGGTTCAGAACTTTTGTAAGACATCACAGTACAGTTGAAATATATATGGCAAAGAGAAATCCTATATGGATGGTGTTAAAAGATAGATGGGAGGTGTTGAATGGAATTGAAGGATGGGACTAATAACAACTAACAACAAACAATAACAAGATAACTAATAATGTAGGCATACTGTGTCCATAATAAGTATATGGGTTGTAGGTTGGGAGCTTTTGTGAAGGAGCACAGTTAGAAAGATATGGCATATAGAAGCAAACCGGATGGACATCATGAAAATGATCGGAGAGGTTGAGAGTAGGAGAGGTTGAGAGTAGAAGAAGTTCAGGTGAAAGAACCAGCAAAATGTAATTACTGTAAAATTGACTGTGTCCATAAAATGTAGATAGTGGGTATGGGCAGGAAGTAGAGGCCTAAGCATTGTTGTTCACTAGTTTACTCCAAGTGGGGAAAGGGTGGCGGGGTTGGAAAGTAATAAAGGGGAATATATATATATTTTTAAAAAGGATTATATATGTGTATGTTTGTGTGTATATGTGTATGTGTATATATACAGTGGGGGAAAAAAGTATTTAGTCAGCCACCAATTGTGCAAGTTCTCCCACTTAAAAAGATGAGATAGGCCTGTAATTTTCATCATAGGTACACGTCAACGATGACAGACAAATTGAGATTTTTTTTCTCCAGAAAATCACATTGTAGGATTTTTAATGAATTTATTTGCAAATTATGGTGGAAAATAAGTATTTGGTCACCTACAAACAAGCAAGATTTCTGGCTCTCACAGACCTGTAACTTCTTCTTTAAGAGGCTCCTCTGTCCTCCACTCGTTACCTGTATTAATGGCACCTGTTTGAACTTTTTATCAGTATAAAAGACACCTGTCCACAACCTCAAACAGTCACACTCCAAACTCCACTATGGCCAAGACCAAAGAGCTGTCAAAGGACACCAGAAACAAAATTGTAGACCTGCACCAGGCTGGGAAGACTGAATCTGCAATAGGTAAGCAGCTTGGTTTGAAGAAATCAACTGTGGGAGCAATTATTAGGAAATGGAAGACATACAAGACCACTGATAATCTCCCTCGATCTGGGGCTCCACGCAAGATCTCACCCCGTGGGGTCAAAATGATCACAAGAACGGTGAGCAAAAATCCCAGAACCACACGGGGGGACCTAGTGAATGACCTGCAGAGAGCTGGGACCAAAGTAACAAAGCCTACCATCAGTAACACACTACGCCGCCAGGGACTCAAATCCTGCAGTGCCAGACGTGTCCCCCTGCTTAAGCCAGTACATGTCCAGGCCCGTCTGAAGTTTGCTAGAGTCCATTTGGATGATCCAGAAGAGGATTGGGAGAATGTCATATGGTCAGATGAAACCAAAATAGAACTTTTTGGTAAAAACTCAACTCGTCGTGTTGGAGGACAAAGAATGCTGAGTTGCATCCAAAGAACACCATACCTACTGTGAAGCATGGGGGTGTAAACATTATGCTTTGGGGCTGTTCTTCTGCAAAGGGACCAGGACGACTGATCCGTGTAAAGGAAAGAATGAATGGGGCCATGTATCGTGAGATTTTGAGTGAAAACCTCCTTCCATCAGCAAGGGCATTGAAGATGAAATGTGGCTGGGTCTTTCAGCATGACAATGATCCCAAACACACCGCCCGGGCAACGAAGGAGTGGCTTCGTAAGAAGCATTTCAAGGTCCTGGAGTGGCCTAGCCAGTCTCCAGATCTCAACCCCATAGAAAATCTTTGGAGGGAGTTGAAAGTCCGTGTTGCCCAGCGACAGCCCCAAAACATCACTGCTCTAGAGGAGATCTGCATGGAGGAATGGGCCAAAATACCAGCAACAGTGTGTGAAAACCTTGTGAAGACTTACAGAAAACGTTTGACCTGTGTCATTGCCAACAAAGGGTATATAACAAAGTATTGAGAAACTTTTGTTATTGACCAAATACTTATTTTCCACCATAATTTGCAAATAAATTCATTAAAAATCCTACAATGTGATTTTCTGGAATTTCTTTTCTCTCATTTAGTCTGTCAAAGTTGACGTGTACCTATGATGAAAATTACAGGCCTCTCTCATCTTTTTAAGTGGGAGAACTTGCACAATTGGTGGCTGACTAAATACTTTTTTTCCCCACTGTATATATATATAAAAACATGGGGGATTGGAAGTGATGCAGACAATTACATTGATGGAAGTTACAATCTGCAATATTAAGCTGATCTACCCCCCCCCCCCAAAAAAAAAACACTCCACGAGGTGAGATCTTGCATGGAGCCCCAGGCCGAGGGAGATTGACAGTTATTTTGTGTTTCTTCCATTTGCGAATAATCGCACTAACTGTTGTCACCTTCTCACCAAGCTGCTTGGCAGTGGTCTTGTAGCCCATTCCAGCCTTGTGTAGGTCTACAATCTTGTCCCTGACATCCTTGGAGAGCTCTTTGGTCTTGGTCATGGTGGAGAGTTTGGAATCTGATTGATTGATTGCTTCTGTGGACAGGTGTCTTTTATACAGGTAACAAACTAAAATTAGGAGCACTCCCTTTAAGAGTGTGCTCCTAATCTCAGCTCGTTACCTGTATAAAAGACACCTGGGAGCCAGAAGTCTTTCTGATTGAGAGGGGGGTCAAATACTTATTTCCCTCATTAAAATGCAAATCAATTTATAACATTTTTTACATGCGTTTTTCTGGATTTTTTTGTTGTTATTCTGTCTCTCACTGTTCAAATAAACCTACCATTAAAAATTTAGACTGATCATTTCTTTGTCAGTGGGCAAACGTACAAAATCAGCAGGGGATCAAACACTTTTTCCCCCCTCACTGTATATAGCTAACGTCTCTCACTTCTGTTCCTTCTGTTTCCGTTTGGATGATTCCAATGTTCTGAGATATAATATAATACCCATATTTGGGTCTAGTGAAGTATAACCATTATAATATATCATCATATAACCATAATTCCATTGGTTGTTGTATTTGAATCCAGTTGATTTTCATCCCCCCCCCCCCCTCCGACACCAAAAGGGTCCATAACGACAGAAAAAAGAAGAAAAAAAAACACTTGCTAATACAGGGCTATCTACAAATGTTTATTGTCATAATCACAAGTGATTATACATACATGATGAAACAAAACAACCCCTGATCAGGAGTACTGCGTCAAACAGAGAAGCAAGAAATGGTCCCACGTCTGCACGGTGCAGCCTAGGACCGGTGCACGGTGCAGCCTAGGACCGGTGCACGGTGCAGCCTAGGACCGGTGCACGGTGCAGCCTAGGACCGGTGCACGGTGCAGCCTAGGACCGGTGCACGGTGCAGCCTAGGACCGGTGCATGGCATCTCATAACCAGTTCAGATTTGTAGGCACAACTTCTGTACTGTATCAAATATAACATTGTCTCTCACATGGACTGAACACCACTTGCAGGTAAGGAATGAGTTGATGTTGCTCTAATTATGACTTTCTAATGCCCCATTTCATCCATGATATGTTGTGGACCATCCAGCGCTACTGTATAGGACTGCCTTAGGTCAGTACAAAGTATTACATTTTATAAGACGTGTGCTACTGTACAATACATCGGCTTCAAAAGTGTGATGCTCCAATAAAATGCTCCGCTCCAATGAGGCCCCTCCCTCACGACTTTAAAAATCGATCAACCAATCAGGACTTCTGTGCCAGTAGCGTGCTGAGTTTGATCTTTCCGTCCATGGATGCGGTGAGGCAGGTGCCACAGTCCATGGCAGAGCACCAGTCCACTGTGACCACGGGGGCCTTGTGGCCCCCCAGGGGCAGAACCCTCTCCAGACCACTCTCACTGGAGCTGTTCAGCTGGAAAGGAGAAGAGGAGACACACACAGACAGTCAGGGCAACAAACAAAAAAAACACCCTTGCCTTGTTCGCACTAACTCTCACACTTGCCAACACTGATTTTGCCAATAGCTACTTCTATCGAGGGAAGAATTGACTTCCTATGGCTATGCCTTAAAGATGGAATGCCCATTAAGCGAAGCCACTGATAACACCCAGGGACATTTGTTATTGTTTTGTTTATGAAAGGAGGAGGAGCATCTACGTAAAACAAAACGTGTAGTACATACTCTGCTGTTGTATCCCGCATACAATGATGTGCAATGATGTCAGAGGGGGGGGGGGGGGGGGGGAATGTTTGTTTGTTGTTTGAAATATCGTCTTTGTTGTTGTAATCTCGCAAACAGACGTGGCAGTTTCACCGCTACGGATTCCAGCTTTAAAGATGGACTAACTGTAAGTCGCTCTGGATAAGAGTGTCTGCTAAATGACAAATGTAAATGTAATGTTGGTGCCGTACTTACTACTACACACCGATAGTCTGCTTATTGTAGCTGGGAGAGGCTCCACTGGCCCCATCACTAATACACATCTCCTGCATGACATCCAGTCTTAAAGAGATCTGTTCACTTCACAGCAGAGACTGTATAATATATAACGGTTCACAGGCAGCGGGTCAACAGCAGCAGATGTACAGATCCATTGGTATTAAATTAATGTGGTAGTCGACAAATAATAGGTTTCACTCTCATGCAGGAGGTTTTGTATTAGTGCTGTTCAAACGGAGCCTCCTAGCCACACACAGACACACACACACAGACACACACACAGACACACACAGACACAGACACACACACAGACAGACAGACACTCACACACACACACACACACACACACACTCCCAATAGCCCCCTTAGCCTCTGTTTTGAGCGATCCTGCGAGCCGTTTGAAGTGGGAGTGTTGTCCTAATTCAACTTTGAGCGAGGTGTAGTGCCTTTTCAGCCCTCTAGTTGGGCCTAGTGATTCCAAACTAAGCGAATCGTGTTGCTGGCTTCCTACTGAGTGGTACTCAAAATTCCCATGAAGCTCTGCGACCCAAGGCTAGAAAATTGTATTCCACTGATCTAGCATGTTCCGAACTCCTGTGTGTAACAGAAGGAAGGACGCTAGAAAAATGTAACAGAAAAATAAACCTGGTTAAAACATTTTGCATTTGTGAAATTATTTTGATGTGATATGGAAGTAAAGGCCTTTATGTTTCTAGAACCGTATCGCTTCACGTTTAGATGGAGTATCTGGCTGTTTTGGCTGCCAGAGCCAGTCTCCCTCTAAACATAACATATAAGGTCCTTGGATGTTAAAGAGTAACGGTAAGCTCGCCTGCAATCTTTAAACGTCCAATTGCAGACGCTTTTATCTCAATATCAGATCATTTCTAGGGAACAATTAAGTACCTTACGGTCAATTAAAATGGTTTAAAAAATGCTTCTTATCAAAGAGCAATTTCTCAAGCAAGAAATTTGCTAGGACCGTTTAGGAGTGGTCTGAGTGGGGAGGGGAAAACTGAAAACTAGCCGTTATTGGCAGAGAGGTTTGGAACTCTCTTTCTTATTGGTCTATGAACTAATTTACCACATGGTGATGTCAACAGGCAGGCCAAAACTCCATCCCACCAAAACAGGCTGAAATTTCAGGAGGTCTTTTCAAACAGCTCTTATACTAAAAGGGCATTATCATAATTTTTACAATTTCACAATATTATTCCAAACTCATAGTAGAAATATACACTATGTGGCCAGTTTATTAGGTACACCCATCTAGTACAGAGTCGGACCCCCCTTTGCCTCCAGAACAGCTTGAATTATTTTGGGCACGGCAACGTTGCTCAATTGGTATCAAGGGACCTAACGTATGCAAGGAAAACATTCCCTACACCATTAAGCCACCAGCCTGTACTGTTGACACCAGTCAGGATGGGTCCATGGACTGATGCTGCTTACACCAAATCCTGACTCTGCCATCAGCATGACGCAACAGGAACCGGGATTCGTCGGACCAGGCTGTTGTTTTTCCACTTCTCAGTTGTCCAGTATTGGTGATGGCCTGCCCACTGGAGCCGCTTCTTCTTGTTTTTAGCTGATAGGAGTGGAACCCGGTGTGGTCGTCTGCTGCAATAGCCCATCCGTGACAAGGACCGACGAGTTGTGTGTTCCGAGATGCCGTTCTGCACATCACTGTTGTACTGCGCCGTTATTTGCATGTATGTGGCTCGCCTGTTAGCTTGGGATCTACCTGTTTGTGGCTCGCCTGTTAGCTTGGGATCTACCTGTTTGTGGCTCGCCTGTTAGCTTGGGATCTACCTGTTTGTGGCTCGCCTGTTAGCTTGGGATCTACCTGTTTGTGGCTCGCCTGTTAGCTTGGGATCTACCTGTTTGTGGCTCGCCTGTTAGCTTGGGATCTACCCGTTTGTGGCTCGCCTGTTAGCTTGGGATCTACCTGTTTGTGGCTCGCCTGTTAGCTTGGGATCTACCTGTTTGTGGCTCGCCTGTTAGCTTGGGATCTACCTGCGCCTTCATTGCTGGGACTGCCTGTGTCTGCGACGGCTGTGCCGACTCCAGCAGCGGCTTCGTCGTCGAGTTCAGCTCCCTTCCCTTCTCTCTGGATCTGAAGGGGCACTGGCTGCTGTGGGAGGTCTGGACCTGTCGCCGGGAGCAGCGGGCGTATGCTATCCTACTTCTCATGGGCCCGTGAAAGGTTCCACAAATTGTGTGAGGGTTTCAGATTCCTCCATCCCCTTCTCCAGCCGTTGTGTTGGGCAGTTCAATGGTGACAAATGTCTCAGTCCCTGGAGCAAAAACGTTGTGCTATCCAGGAGCACGAGTACTGGACATCAATAAGCTGCTCCCAAACATTTTAAACCTGCATCAGGAAATTGAGTCTATCATAGTTCATGTGGGATTCAATTACATTATGAAGGGCAGCTCAGAAAAGCTGAAGATGGATTTTAAAGAACTGATTGGGTCTCTGCTAGACACCAACAAACGCCCCATAATATCTGGCCCTCTGCCCTCCCTAAATCATGGCATTGAACGTTTCAGCAGACTTTTAGCCTTCAATAACTGGCTTCGAGACTATTGCAGCTCTGTGGGTGTAACATTTATTGACAATTTTGATACCTTCTGGAAACAAAGCTAGTTTTATAAGGAGGATGGGATCCACCCAAATCATTTGGGTTCCTGGATCCTTTCACATTATAAGGCTGCGTTGATACAATGACTTATCAATGACCCAAGCCCAGCTCAGTTAATCCCTACCATTGTGTCGCTGAGTTCCCTAGGGTGATGTAGTGATGTCCCATTCCCTAGGGTGATGTAGTGATGTCCCATTCCCTAGGGTGATGTAGTGATGTCCCATTCCCTAGGGTGATGTAGTGATGTCCCATACCCTAGGGTGATGTAGTGATGTCCCATTCCCTAGGGTGATGCCGTGATGTCCCATTCCCTAGGGTGATGTAGTGATGTCCCATGCCCTAGGGTGATGTAGTGATGTCCCATTCCCTAGGGTGATGCCATGATGTCCCATTCCCTAGGGTGATGTAGTGATGTCCCATTCCCTAGGGTGATGTAGTGATGTCCCATACCCTAGGGTGATATAGTGATGTTCCATTCCCTAGGGTGATGCCGTGATGTCCCATTCCCTAGGGTGATATAGTGATGTCCCATACCCTAGGGTGATATAGTGATGTCCCATTCCCTAGGGTGATGTAGTGATGTCCCATTCACTAGGGTGATGTAGTGATGTCCCATACCCTAGGGTGATGTAGTGATGTCCCATTCCCTAGAGTGATGTAGTGATGTCCCATTCCCGAGGGTTATTTATCTCTCCCTACCAATAGTTGCTCCGTTTTCCAGTGCCACTCCCCTACTGAGGGACACTCCCCTACTGAGGGACACTCCCCTACTGAGGGACACTCCCCTACTGAGGGACACTCCCCCACTGAGGGACACTCCCCTACTGAGGGACACTCCCCTACTGAGGGACACTCCCCTACTGAGGGACACTCCCCTACTGAGGGACACTCCCCCACTGAGGGACACTCCCCTACTGAGGGACACTCCCCTACTGAGGGACACTCCCCCACTGAGGGACACTCCCCCACTGAGGGACACTCCCCTACTGAGGGACACTCCCCTACTGAGGGACACTCCCCCACTGAGGGACACTCCCCCACTGAGGGACACTCCCCTACTGAGGGGAGGGCTATTGGGATTGAGCCACACACACAGGCTGGCATTACTAAAACTGTAGTACTGAGTCATGGTCAAGCGAGTGGGGACACTCCTGGCTCTACGCTACTGCCAAGGGGTGTATTCATTCGTTTTTTGCTACGGAAAACGTTTCCTCCCCGTTTGCTTCCGTTTGGTTCATTTTTTTACATTTTAGTCATTTAGCAGACGCTCTTATCCAGAGCGACTTACAGTTAGTGAGTGCATACATATTTTAATATTTTTTTTGTTTCATACTGGTCCCCCGTGGGAAACGAACCCACAACCCTGGCGTTGCAAACGCCATGCTCTACCAACTGAGCTACACGGGACTAGACTGGGGGACTAGACTGGTTCCTAGTGAATACACCACATGAGAGCAGGGTCCACCCTTGTAAAGCACCTTCTCTCCTCCACATCTCCCTCTCTGTTTTTGTATCTACATAAAAAATACGAAAAGGTTTCAAAAAAAACTTTAAGCCAGTGGTTCTCAAACCTTTCCTTGGGGACCCTCAGCCGTTCCACGTGTTTGATCTACTCCAGAGCTTGCACACCTGATTCAACTGGTAAACTCATATTCAAGCCCTTGACTCCTTGAATCAGGTGAAATAGCTCAGGGCTACAACACAAATCGTGAAACATCTGGGGGGTCCTTGAGGAGAGGTTCGAGAGCCACTGCTCTGAGCAGCCTTACTACCTTAGGTTTTATTGAACGGTTCGTATTTTAGTGTGCGTCCCAAATGACACCCTATTCCCTACATATAGTACACTACTACCCCTATGGGCCCTGGTCAAAAGTAGTGCTCCATAAAGGAAATAGGGTGCCATTTGGGAAATGGTTAATCAACAAAAAAAAAAAAACTCTTAAGCAGCCTTTACCCTGTAGATGATTCCTCCATTGTTGGAGCAGGTGAGGACGTGTTGTCCCTCCGAGTCGAAGGCGAAGAGCCGTCCGCGTGGCACCTGGACCTGCTTGTACCCACTGTACCCAGACAGCACAAAGGGCCCCGTGGCATCCTGGGGCAGGGAGTGCTCGAACTGCTTCTCCCCACATCGGTGGATGTTCCACTGGATAAACTGGAAAACACACAATTACAGATGGTTATTACCGTGTAATTACCATTTAACTACTATGTTACTGATTCAGAGGGGTTGGGTTAAATGCAGAAGACACATTTCAGTTGAATGCATTCAGTTGTACAACTGACTAGGTATCCGCCTTTCTCTTTCTGTCTGTGTTACTATTTGGCTACCAGGTCAGTAAGTGACTGTAACGTTGACATTTTAGTCATTTAGCAGACACTTATCTAATCTAGAGCCAATCAGATACTATTATGTTACAACTTGGTTACTAGTGTGACACTACCATGTTACTACAGTCTCACTACCATGTTACTACAGTCTCACTACCATGTTACTACCATGTTACTACAGTATCACTACCATGTTACTACCATGTTACTACAGTCTCACTACCATGTTACTACAGTCTCACTACCATGTTACTACCATGTTACTACAGTCTCACTACCATGTTACTACAGTCTCACTACCATGTTACTACAGTCTCACTAACATGTTACTACAGTCTCACTAACATGTTACTACCATGTTACTACAGTCTCACTAACATGTTACTACCATGTTACTACAGTCTCACTACCATGTTAATACCATGTTACTACAGTCTCACTACCATGTTACTACCATGTTACTACAGTCTCACTAACATGTTACTAGTCTCACTAACATGTTAATAACATGTTACTACAGTCTCACTACCATGTTACTACCATGTTACTACAGTCTCACTACCATGTTACTACAGTCTCACTACCATGTTACTACAGTCTCACCACCATGTTACTACAGTCTCACTAACATGTTACTACAGTCTCACTAACATGTTACTACAGTCTCACTAACATGTTACTACAGTCTCACTACCATGTTACTACAGTCTCACTACCATGTTACTACCATGTTACTACAGTCTCACTAACATGTTACTACAGTCTCACTAACATGTTACTACAGTCTCACTAACATGTTACTACAGTCTCACTACCATGTTACTACAGTCTCACTAACATGTTACTACAGTATCACTACCATGTTACTACAGTCTCACTACCATGTTACTACCATGTTACTACAGTCTCACTACCATGTTACTACCATGTTACTACAGTATCACTAACATGTTACTACAGTCTCACTAACATGTTACTACAGTCTCACTACCATGTTACTAACATGTTACTACAGTCTCACTACCATGTTACTACAGTCTCACTACCATGTTACTACCATGTTACTACAGTATCACTAACATGTTCCTACAGTCTCACTAACATGTTACTACAGTCTCACTACCATGTTACTACAGTCTCACTACCATGTTAATACCATGTTACTACAGTCTCACTAACATGTTACTACCATGTTACTACAGTCTCACTAACATGTTACTACAGTCTCACTACCATGTTACTACAGTCTCACTACCATGTTACTACCATGTTACTACAGTCTCACTACCATGTTACTACCATGTTACTACAGTCTCACTACCATGTTACTAGTCTCACTAACATGTTACTACAGTCTCACTACCATGTTACTACCATGTTACTACAGTCTCACTACCATGTTACTAACATGTTACTACAGTCTCACTAACATGTTACTACAGTCTCACTACCATGTTGCTACCATGTTACTACAGTATCACTAACATGTTACTACAGTCTCACTACCATGTTACTAACATGTTACTACAGTCTCATTAACATGTTACTACAGTCTCACTACCATGTTACTAGAATGTTACTACAGTCTCACTACCATGTTACTAACATGTTACTACAGTCTCACTACCATGTTACTAACATATTACTACAGTCTCACTAACATGTTACTACAGTCTCACTACCATGTTACTACCATGTTACTACAGTATCACTAACATGTTACTACAGTCTCACTACCATGTTACTAACATGTTACTACAGTCTCACTAACATGTTACTACAGTCTCACTACCATGTTACTAACATGTTACTACAGTCTCACTACCAAGTTACTACCATGTTACTACAGTCTCACTACCATGTTACTAACATGTTACTACAGTATCACTAACATGTTACTACCATGTTACTACAGTCTCACTACCATGTTACTATCATGTTACTACAGTATCACTAACATGTTACTACAGTCTCACTAACATGTTACTACAGTATCACTAACATGTTACTACAGTCTCACTACCATGTTACTAACATGTTACTACAGTCTCACTAACATGTTACTACAGTATCACTAACATGTTACTACAGTCTCACTAACATGTTACTACAGTCTCACTACCATGTTACTAACATGTTACTATGGTCACAAATTATAATTTGCTTTTTGATAAACAGAGACTAAACTCACCTGATATGGAGTTGAGGTAACTCACCTTAGTTAGTAGCATGTTAGTACCGTGTTACTACCTGAGTTCAGTTAACTCACCTTGCCGTCCTCTCCAATACTGAACACTGTATTCTCATCATAGCTGAACTCAACACTGTACACCTCCCCATCATGTTACTTACTAGTGTTACTACCATGTTACTACCGTGTTAGTAGCATGTTACTACCATCTTACTACTGTGTTAGTAGCATGTTACTACCATCTTACTACCGTGTTAGTAGCATGTTACTACTGTGTTACTACCGTGTTAGTACCGTCTTACTACCGTGTTAGTAGCATGTTACTACCATGTTACTACAGTGTTAGTAGCATGTTACTACCATCTTACTACCGTGTTAGTAGCATGTTACTACTGTGTTACTACCGTGTTAGTAGCATGTTACTACTGTGTTACTACCGTGTTAGTACCGTCTTACTACCGTGTTAGTAGCATGTTACTACCATGTTACTACAGTGTTAGTAGCATGTTACTACCATCTTACTACCGTGTTAGTAGCATGTTACTACTGTGTTACTACCGTGTTAGTAGCATGTTACTACTGTGTTACTACCGTGTTAGTAGCATGTTACTACTGTGTTACTACCGTGTTAGTAGCATGTTACTACTGTGTTACTACCGTGTTAGTAGCATGTTTGTACCATCTTACTACCGTGTTAGTAGCATGTTACTACTGTGTTACTACCGTGTTAGTAGCATGTTAGTACCGTCTTACTACCTGAGTTCAGTTAACTCACCTTGCCGTCCTCTCCGATACTGAACACTGTATTCTCATCATAGCTGAACTCAACACTGTACACCTCCCCATCATGGGCCCTCCAGCTCATAGCACAGTCATAACGCTGCATGTCTATGGAGAATAGAGAGATGTTAGAACAGCTCATAGCACAGTCATAACGCTGCATGTCTATGGAGAATAGAGAGACATTATAACAGCTCATAGCACAGTCATAATGCTGCATGTCTGGAAAATACAGACATTATAACCGCTCATAGCACGGCCATAGCTCTACATGTCTGGAGGATAGAGAGAAAATAGAGGCACATGTTAACAGCCATATAAATATTATTATTAGAACAGCAATCCCCATTGAAGTCAATGAGTGGCCTTTTTCATTCTAGTTATTCTATGTTCACAGCCTCCTCTTCATTCAGAGACCTCATTGCAGTCAGCTATGTCAACTCCGAGATCTAGTTATTAGTGCCTACAGTGCGTCAAGCATTATAATGCATTATGAAGAGGCTATTCATAGGAGAAGTGTTACCATATCATCTATTTCATCTCTCATCATAGTGCCGGTCTTCGTTAAGCACAGTCAACAAATGAGTGAGAGTAAATGAATAAAGTGACTTACCGAACAGTCGAATGACTCCGTCAGCAGCTCCAGTCACCAGTAGGTTTCCGTTGTGGTTGAAGGCTGTACAGTTGATGGCTACAGGACCTGGCTCCAGAGAGAACTGAAGCTGAGGACAGAAACAGGAAATGGCGATATCACATGGTTCAGTGACTGGAAAGACATGAATGAGGCTACAGGGCTATAACTTCAGACGGCTAGGGTATACATGTAAAATATTTATATATATATATCTAGTACATATCTGTAATTGTATCTATAATATCTAGATATTTACGCATATATAACTGTGATGCATTTCTCAATGTTTTAGCAAAATGAAGTTACTGTTCTAAGAAATACCAGCAAGTTGCCCCATTCAACTTTAAACTATAACAGCAAGCAACACTGGTAAATGAGAAAAATAGATGTGTCCCTCCTCTACAAGGACTTGGGTGTTAGGGTGACACAGTACACGTGTTTGGGTGACACAGTACACGTGTTTGTGTGACGTGTTTCCTACAGCAGTACCTGCTGTTTGACAGTCTTGGTGTCCCACAGCAGCAGCTGTCCAGAGACAGGGAGGGGATTGGGACAGCGTGGTACCGTCTCTGTTACACTGCCAGAGCGCCCGGGTCCAGCGTGGGCTGCTGCAGAACACACAAAGGACGTACCACTGGGGCTACAGGCCAGGGACAGGATCCTACACAGCAACAGGACAGGAGACACCAGACAGATCACTGAGTAGTGCCTTCCATTATCAAACCTCTTCGGCAACAGGACAGGAGACACCAGACAGATCACTGAGTAGTGCCTTCCATTATCAAACCTCTTCGGCAACAGGACAGGAGACACCAGACAGATCACTGAGTAGTGCCTTCCGTTATCAAACCTCTTCAGCAACAGGACAGGAGACACCAGACAGATCACTGAGTAGTGCCTTCCATTATCAAACCTCTTCGGCAACAGGACAGGAGACACCAGACAGATCACTGAGTAGTGCCTTCCGTTATCAAACCTCTTCAGCAACAGGACAGGAGACACCAGACAGATCACTGAGTAGTGCCTTCCATTATCAAACCTCTTCGGCAACAGGACAGGAGACACCAGACAGATCACTGAGTAGTACCTTCCATTATCAAACCTCTTCGGCAACAGGACAGGAGACACCAGACAGATCACTGAGTAGTGCCTTCCGTTATCAAACCTCTTCAGCAACAGGACAGGAGACACCAGACAGATCACTGAGTAGTGCCTTCCATTATCAAACCTCTTCGGCAACAGGACAGGAGACACCAGACAGATCACTGAGTAGTGCCTTCCATTATCAAACCTTTTCGGGAACAGGACAGGAGACACCAGACAGATCACTGAGTAGTGCCTTCCGTTATCAAACCTCTTCGGCAACAGGACAGGAGACACCAGACAGATAACTGAGTAGTGCCTTCCATTATCAAACCTCTTCGGGAACAGGACAGGAGACACCAGACAGATAACTGAGTAGTACCTTCCATTATCAAACCTCTTCGGCAACAGGACAGGAGACACCAGACAGATCACTGAGTAGTGCCTTCCATTATCAAACCTCTTCGGGAACAGGACAGGAGACACCAGACAGATCACTGAGTAGTGCCTTCCGTTATCAAACCTCTTCGGGAACAGGACAGGAGACACCAGACAGATCACTGAGTAGTGCCTTCCATTACCAAACCTCTTCGGGGGTGGTTTACCAGATACAGATTAAGATGGTGAATCTCCATAGAATTGTTGTTTTTGTCCAGGACTAGGGTTTAAATCTGTGTCTGGGAATCCAACCCACTCTAATGAGACATGAAGACTTTTGCTATAGATATCCATTATTCCAACCACGATGCTTTGTCAAATCACTCTGAATAAGAGGCCTCTCAGCTTACCGTGGATGAGTGTCATCTATGGCCATCTCGTACAGGTTCTTCTTAGCGTCAGTGTCGTACAGCCTCACTGTACCCGCACCACTGCCCAGCAACAGCTATAAGGACGCAGGAGCAAAGACAGTATTACTGATGGGGTTTCCGCTTCCCCACATCACTCTGCAAACAGGCAGAGAACAGGGTGCTGAGGACCGAGGATGCCATTACTACCACATGGAAATATAGACCTGGCCGGACAGTGTTCATTAGGGCACACAACTGAAGAAAACAGACTGAAACAGGGTAGGGGACAACTGGGACTTGTCCAATAAGAAACGTTTGTTTTTGCTATGATGATGTACCCTAATGAACATAGCCCCGATGTGCCGTGTTGAGGTTAGAGGTCAGAGGTCATACCAGTCTGTCAGGCTTGGTGGCCCACTCCAGAGACAGCAGAGGTTTAGGGTTAGAGAAGCTGTGTTGAGGTCATGGCTCGAATTTCCCGGTGGCATCGACGGCCACGTACGGCCGTAATGCCCCCTATAAATATCTGTGCCTTGCGGCCAAAGTGGCTAAACATAGTAATTATACATTATTTTATCCCGTCTGCCAATCGCCCTGCTCCGAAGCACCTCTCACTCACACGGCTTTCTCAGATATCTCAATTCTTATTAGCCATAGCCCGTCACGTGATCGGGTCCTTCTCACAGGCATTGCAGCTCCGAAGTAGGCTACTAGTGAAGACAGACACATCGGGGATGCAACGGCGCCAGTCCTTGTCTTTCTGTGCGATAAATAAATATTTCAAAAAGACTCTGGGACAGGTGTTGATAAACTATTAGGCTATTTCTTCACATTATAAGCGCAAATCTTCCAAAATGCGGGAAAACACAGTTCTCTAAAGCGCTCCGCGTGGGTTGTTAAGATTGTGTCTTTGGTTGCCAGACAACGAAAGAAAGTTGAGAACATGAGAGCAATACTGGTTTCAATGGTATATGAGGAAGTGTTTATAAAAGAATCCCCTTAATATTCCTATGTTTTCGGAAGGCGGTACGATACATCCAGGTTTTAAACAATTACGTTTCTGGTTAAAAAGTTTCAAAATGTTGACTGCCTCCGTTCAGATGGCAATGTTGCAGTGCATCACAGGCACTGGCCTTTCTCACCTATATGAACTAACAGCACACCTCAAGTATGACAGAATCAAGCCTTTAGACGTTAATATTATCCGACCTACATTATATATTTGTTAAACATGACTGCCGTTTAGCCTATAAATACATGTAATTAAAAAGTCTCATTAAAGTGTGGCTATATTTTCTGGCGCCTCCCTCCTGTCAGCATTGGTCTGGACATGACCGACTACAGCCAATACCATTGGCTATCACCTGCACTTCAACATGTAGGGTCATTATTTATGTACGTTTACATACACTTATGTTTCTCTTTACAGAATAACTGTTTTTGGTTTTCAAATCAATTTAATGTGCTATTTTGGTTATGGACTTGGTGCCCTGGCAGATTGGGCACCTCTTGAAGGCCAAATGGCCTTGCCCCTAAAAATCACATAATTCCAGGCCTGGTTGAGGTCAGAGGTCATACCAGTCTGTCAGGCTTGGTGGCCCACTCCAGGGACAGCAGAGGGGACTTGGACATGATGGTGGCCTTGGTCTGCATGATGGGGTTGAAGGACCACACCTTGATGACCCCGTCCACGTCCAAACTGGCTACTCTCCTCCCTGAGCAGTCCACCCTGGGACCGGAGACAGGGGGACACAGTGAATACACATGACGGACCTGGACCTCATTAATACCCTTTTCACACTATTGAACAGGGGGACACAGTGAATATACATGACGGACCTGGACCTCATTAATACCCTTTTCACACTATTGAACCATACTGTGTCGTGTCTTTTATTTGACCAGGTCAGTTGACTGACAACACATTCTCATTTACAGCAACGACCTGGAGAACAGTTACAGGGATGAATGAGCCAATTGGAAGCTGGGGATGATTAGGTGGCCATGATGGTATGAGGGCCAGATTGGGAACTTAGCCAGGGCACCGGGGTTAACACCCCTACTCTCACGATAAGTGTCATGGGATCTTTAGTGACCACAGAGAGTCAGGACACCCGCTTACACCCGTCCCATCCGAAAGACGGCGCCCCCTACACAGGGCAATGTCCCCAATAACTGCCCTGGCTGGGGCAGTGGGATTTATTATTTTCTTTAGACGAGAGGAAAGAGTGCCTCCTACTGGCCGTCCAACACACACTTCCAGCTCGGATATTTTATTTCCAGCATGGTTCCACGGTCAGGGCAGTAGGTAGCTCTGCTACTATGGAAGACGTGTCACCAGGTCGGAGCAGTAGGTAGCTCTGCTACTATGGTTGACGCGTCACCAGGTCAGAGCAGTAAGGACACCAGGGTATAAGACACTGGAAAGTGTCTGCTTATACAGTATGTGACGGTGATTAGCATGTCTGATTACCTAAGAGCTACTGTAGCAGATCAATAACAAACCCGTGTTCATCAGGAGTTCCACTCCACTAGATGCTGACTGTAACAGGTGTTCAATGTAACGTTAAAAGGCGCTGTCCTACCTGCAGTGCATGATTGACGAGTGATGCTCGCCGTACTCTTCCTGACTGAGCTTGATGAAGGGTTGTCCCTCCCCCAGCCCCCCTGTGCCCCTCGGTCCCTCCCCGCTGACCAGTGTCTGGCTGGGGGGAGGAGTGTCTGTCAGGTCACTGCTGGTGGTCCCCCCCTCAGGGTGGGGTTCTGGGTCCCCACTCTCCCCTCTCTTTTCAGGCATCTGAAAGAAGAGACAAGCCTCATTTAGCCTCGTTGATAATACCTCCCCCATACTGCCCATCATGCTCCACGCAGATGTCAGATCTTAATATGACCCATTTCGTCACAGGAGGAAACTAATCCTGCAGCAGGCGGATTTGAATGTCTATATAATATTTAGAAATCGGCGCCAGGGGGCAGCTGGAAGCGGTGACTGTAGGCTACAATAACTTAGACTGCAGGTCCACTGGGCGTCAGTTCAAATAGCCTATGCAGGCTAAGTGCAGGTTACAGCGCGTCTCGTGTGAATTCTTATGTGGATTATAATAAATGTAGGGGGTATTTTTCGTTAGGGAAAATCTGTTTTTTTAGATCAATTGTTTTATTACAGTTCATTGGGAAAGTATTCAGACCCCTCCACTTTTTCCACATTTCTGTTACGTTACAGCCTTATTCTAAAATTGATGAAATTAGTTTTTTTCCCCTCATCAATCTACACACAATACCCCATAATGACAAAACAAAAACAGGTTTTTAGAAATGTAAGCAAATTAAATAAGTATTCACACCCTTTACTCAGTACCTTGTTGAAGCACTTTTGGCAGCGAATACAGCCTTGATTCTTCTTGGGTATGACGCTACAAGCTTGGCACACCTGTATTTGGGGAGTTTCTCCCATTCTTCTCTGCAGATCTTCTCAAGCTCTGTCAGGTTGGATGGGGAGCGTCGCTGCACAGCTATTTTCAGGTCTCTCCAGAGATGTTAGATCGGGTTCAAGTCCAGGTTCTGGCTGGGCCACTCAAGGACATTCAGAGACTTGTCCAGAAGCCACTCCTGCATTGTGCTTAGGGTCATTGTCCTGTTGGAAGGTGAACTTTCTCCCCAGTCTGAAGTCCTGAGCGCTCTGGAGCAGGTTTTCATTAAGGATCTCTCTGTACTCTGCTCCGTTCATCTTTCCCTCGATCCTGACTAGTCTCCCAGTCCCTGCCACTGAAAAACATCCCCACAGCATGATGCTGCCACCACCATGCTTCACCATAGGGATGGTACCAGGTTTCCTCCAGATGTGACGCTTGGCATTCAGGCCAAAGAGTTCAATCTTGGTTTCATCAGACCAGAGAATCTTGTTTCTCATGGTCTAAGAGCACTTTAGGTGCCTTTTGGCAAACTCCAAGCTTTCTGTCATGTGCCTTTTACTGAGGAGTGGCTTCCGCCTGGCCACTCTACCATAAAAGCCTGATTGGTGGAGTGCTGCAGAGATGGTTGTCCTTCTGGAAGGTTCTCCCATCTCCACAGAGGAACTCTGGAGCTCTGTCAGAGTGACCATCGGGTTCTTGGTCACCTCCCTGACCAAGGCCCTTCTCCCCCGATTGATCAGTTTGGCCGGGCGGCCAGCTCTAGGAAGAGTCTTGGTGGATCCAAACTTCTTGCATTTAAGAATGATGGAGGCCACTGTGTTCTTGGGGACCTTCAATGCTGCAGAAATGCCTCGACACAATCCTGTCTCGGAACTCAACGGACAATTCCTTCGACCTCAACTCGCTTGGTTTTTGCTCTGACATGCACTGTCAACTGTGGGACCTTATATAGACAGGTGTGTGCCTTTCCAAATCATGTCCAATCAATTGAATTTACCACAGGTGGACTCCAATCAAGTTGTAGAAACCTCTCAAGGGTGATCAATGGAAACAGGATGCACCTGAGCTCAATTTCGAGTTTCATAGCAAAGGGTCTGAATACTTATGTAAATAAGGTATTTCTGTTTTATATTTGTAATACATTTTCTAAAATGTCTAAAAACCTGTTTTCGCTTTGTCATTATGGGGTATTGTGTGTAGATTGATGAGGGAAACATTTTATTTAATACATTTTAGAATAAGGCTGTAACTTAACAAAATGCGGAATAAGTGAAGGGGTCTGAATACTTTCCGAATGCACTGTATTCCTGACAATACACACACACCTATTCACATACAATCATCATATACGCTGCTGCTACTCTGTTTATCATATATCCTGATGCCTAGTCACCTTTATTCATATCTACCTCCATCACTCCAGTATCCCTGCACACTGTAAATATGGTACTGGAACTGACCCTGTATATACACTGAACAAAAATATAGAAGCAACATGTAAAGTGTTGGTCCGATGTTTCATGAGCTGAAATAAAATATCCCAGAAATGTTCCATAAGCACAAAAAGCTTATTTCTCTCAAATGTTGTGCACAATTGTGTTTATGTGTCTGTTAAAGAGCATTTCTCATTTGCCAAGATATTCCATCCACCTGACAGGTGTGGCATATCAAGAAGCTGATTAAAGCCAATAAAAGACCACTCTAAAATGTGCAGTTTTGTCACAACAACACAATGCCACAGATGTCTCAAGTTTTGAGGGAGCGTGCAATTGGCATGCTGACTGCAGGAATGTCCACCAGAGCTGTTGCCAGAGAATGTAATGTTCATTTCTCTACCATAAGCCGCCTCCAACGTTGTTTTAGAGAATTTGGCAGTTCGTCCAACCGGCTTCACAACCGCAGACCACGTGCATGGCATCACGTGGGTTTGCTGATGTCAACGTTGTGAACAGAGCGCCCCCTGGTGGCGGTGGGGTTCTGGTATGGGCAGGCATAAGCTACAGACAACCAACACAACTGCATTTTATCAATGGCAATTTGAATGCATAGAGATCCCGTGATGAGATCCTGAGGCCCATTGTCGTGCCATTCATCTGCCACCATCACCTCGTGTTTCAGCATGATAATGGCCCCGTGTAGCTCAGTTGGTAGATAATTGGCGCTTGAAACGCCAGGGTTGTGTGTTCGATTCCCACGGGGGGCCAGTATGAAGAAATTAATAATGTATGCACTCACTAACTGTAAAGTCGCTCTGGATAAGAGCGTCTGCTAAATGACTAAAATGTAAAAGGATCTGTACACAATTCCTGGAAGCTGAAAATGTCCCAGTTCTTCCATGGTCTGCATACTCACCAGACATGTCACCCATTAAGCATGTTTGGGATGCTCTGGATTGACGTATACGACAGCGTGTTCCAGTTCCCGCCAATATCCAGCAACTTCGCACAGACAGCCATTGAAGAGGAGTGGGAAAACATTCCACAGGCCGCAATCAACAGCCTGACCAACTCTATGTGAAGGATATGTGTCACACTGCATGAGGCAAAATGGTGGTCAATGACTGGTTTTCTGACCCATGCCGCTACCTCTTTTTTAAGGCATCTGTGACCAGATGCATATCTGTATTCCCGGCATAGTATGTGAGCGGAGCTGGAGCAAGGAGCGTGCCCAATTTGACTGGAGAGAGATTCCCAAAGGCTAGAGCATATCTGAGAGTTGCAAAGAAAAAGCCATATCTCAGACTGCCTGCCCATCTTAATCTTTTATTTTTATTGGCCAGTCTGAGATATGGCTTTTTCTTTGCAACTCTGCCTAGAAGGTCAGCATCCCGGAGTCGCCTCTTCACTGTTGACGTTGAGACTGGTGTTTTGCGGGTACTATTAAATGAAGCTGCCAGTTGAGGAACTGTGAGGCATCTGTTTCTCAAACTAGACACTCTAATGTATTTGTCCTCTTGCTCAGTTGTGCACCGGTGCCTCCCACTCCTCTTTCTATTCTGGTTAGAGCCAGTTTGCGCTGTTCTGTGAAGGGAGTAGTACACAGCGTTGTACGAGATCTTCAGTTTCTTGGCAATTTCTCGCATGGAATAGCCTTCATTTCTCAGAACAGGAATAGACTGACGAGTTTCAGAAGAAGGTTATTTGTTTCTGGACATTTTGAGCCTGTAATCGAACCCACAATTGCTGATGCTCCAGATACTTTTATTGCTTCTTTAAATCAGCACAACAGTTTTCAGCTGTGCTAACATAATTGCAAAAGGCTTTTCTAATGATAAATTAGCCTTTTAAAATGATAAACTTGGATTAGCAAACACAACGTGCCATTGGAACACAGGACTGATGGTTGCTGATAATGGGCCTCTGTACGCCTATGTAGATATTCCATTAAAAATCAGCAGTTTCCAGCTACAATAGCCATTTGCAACATTAACAATGTCTACACTGTATTTCTGATCAATTTGATGTTATTTTAATGGACCAAAAAACTACAACGGTAGTGTATATGGGCAATTTATAGACTATAATGATTTAATACAACAAAATGTTGTTTAAATACTGAGTGCTTTATGTTCCTACCAGCCTATTGTGTTGCACTCGCTAATGTTTCACAATGTATTTCTGTGTAGGCTTTAGCCTTGAAATAATATAAATAATATAGCCTAAATAATTAATTGTCTTTCCTTCTTAGACTCCCCGTCTGTCTCCTGACCTATTTAGAGTGTTTATATGCTGTTTAATACGACATGTAGCCTATTTGAAATGATGAGCGCTTCTTACATTCACCTTTTCATGTTTATTCAAATACTTTTCAGATACTTCAAAACCGAACGGTAGGTCCAGGTAGTCACAAAAATAGATGGCCGTTGGTTCAATTGTGATTTTAATGTGTCACGCTACACTACTCCTGCTCCCTCCCTCCGGCTCTCGACGCCGCCGGTCTACTAACCACCGGTCCTGGCAACCCACATTGCACACACCTGGCAACCATCATTACGCACACCTGGCAACCATCATTACGCACACCTGGCAACCATCATTACGCACACCTGGCAACCATCATTACGCACACCTGGCAACCATCATTACGCACACCTGGCAACCATCATTACGCACACCTGGCAACCATCATTACGCACACCTGGCAACCATCATTACACACACCTGGCAACCATCCTTACGCACACCTGGCAACCATCATTACGCACACCTGGCAACCATCATTACGCACACCTGGCAACCATCATTACGCACACCTGGCAACCATCATTACGCACACCTGGCAACCACCATTAAGCACACCTGCTCCCCATCGTTAAACACACCTGGACTCCATCACCACCCTGGTTACGCTCCCTTCATATAGCCCTCAGTAGCCTCAGTACTCAGGCAGTATTGGTTCAGTTTTCACGTCCAGACGCTTCTCTTGTTTTGTAACTCTCCATGTTCGTTATTATTAAACTGACCATCTGCACCTGCTTCCTGACTCCCTGCGTCTACGTCCAAGTTCCAGATGTTCGCTTCTTACATTCACCTTTTCATGTTTATTCAAATACTTTTCATTCAAATCCATATGGTTTGGTTTCAATACTTAAAACCAATTGGTAGGTCCAGGTAACGTATACACAAAAATAGATGGGTGTTGGTTAAATTGTGATTTTAATGATTTTTTAAATATATTTTTTTTGTGAGCTTTTAGCAGAGCGGCAGGAAAGGACAGCCTCTCCAAGAGCGATGAGCGGGATGTCGAACCGATCAACTCCGCTCACATGCTCTGATTCCCAGTCATTTGAAATCCCATCGACTAGAGCCTAATGAATTGATTTCAATTGATTGATTTCCTTACATGAACTGTAACTCAGTAAAATCTTTGAAACTGTTGCGTTCATATTTTTGTTCAGTATAGTATGCTTACCTACTTTCTCCTGTTCTTATTTCTTATTTTTATTTGTCTTGTGTTTTTGTTCTACCTTGTTATTTTTAGTAATACATTGTTATTGATTACTGCTGTTGGGTTTAGAGCTTGCAAGAAAGGCATTTCACTGTACTGTGAATGTGACATTAAAACTTGATGCTTGAATGGCGTTGCCATAGCATTTCCATTGTTTTGGTCGATTGATCTCTTTACCAATTGATCTCTTTAGAATGTAATATGTAAATAGAACTTCATTATACTTCTACGGGGTATTCAAGGAGGGAATGCATGTAAATGTAAAGCCAGGAACTTTGTTACAGAAAGTGGAATTTGCTAATTAAATCCAAAACATGCCCACTAGGCAACATCCTTTCCTTAGTAATACAGGAGTTGAAACCTGAATTTGTGGCTTGGAGAACAACTCCTTCCTCTCCTTCTCGTGGTCCTGGTGTCGTCTCTGTCTGGGGTGGGAGTTGGGCCCGGCCTGCTGCTCGCTGGTTCCCCCAGCGCTATTCACCGGCCTGGGCTCCTTGGAGACCGGTAATGGGTCCTTGGCCTTCACAGAATAAGATACATGAAAGCGGTTTGTTTTCCAAAACATGTTATTGTGTTACAAAGTGGGATTAAAATGGCTTTTTTTGGGTCAACGATCTACACAAAATACTCTGTAATGATTAATGAAAAAGAAACACTAATACTGCATACTGTACCTTGATTAGATAAGTATGATATATGTATTCACCCCCCTGAGTCAATACATAGAAGCGCCTTTGGCAGTGATTACAGCTGTGAGTCTTCTTGGGCAAGTCTCTAAGAGCTTTTCACACCTTGATTGTCCCAATATTTTCCCATTACTCTTCAAGCTCTGTCAAGGTGATGGGGATCATGGCAAGACAGCAATTTTCAAGTCTTGCCATAGATTTTCAAGACAATTTAAGTCAAAACTGTAACTCGGCCACTCAGGAACATTCACTGTCTTCTAGGTAAGTAACTCCAGTGTAGATTTGGCCTTGTGTTTTAGGTTATTGCCCTGCTGAAAGGTGAATTCCTCTCCCAGTGTCTGGTGGAAAGCAGACTGAAGCAGTACTCCCGAGTGGCACAGTGGTCTAGAGATCCTGGTTCGAATCCAGGCTCTGTCGTAGCCGGTCGCGACCGGGAGACCCATGGGGCGGCGCAGGGATGTAGCTCAGTTGGTAGAGCATGGCGTTTGCAATGCCAGGGTTGTGGGTTCGTTTCCCGTGGGAAGTATGAAAAAAAAAAAATAGTTGGCCCACTTAGGAAGCAACACTGATTGACAATACATTTCACATGCTGTTGTGCAAATGGAATAGACAACAGGTGGAAATTATAGGCAATTAGCAAGACACCCCCAATAAAGAAGTGGTTCTGCAGGTGGTGACCACAGACCACTTCTCAGTTCCTATGCTTCCTGGCTGATGTTTTGGTCACTTTTGAATGCTGGCGATGCTTTCACTCTAGTGGTAGCATGAGACGGAGTCTACAACCCACACAAGTGGCTCAGGTAGTGCAGCTCATCCAGGATGGCACATCAATGCGAGCTGTGGCAAGAAGGTTTGCTGTGTCTGTCAGCGTAGTGTCCAGAGCATGGAGGCGCTACCAGGAGACAGGCCAGTACATCAGGAGACGTGGAGGAGGCCGTAGGAGGGCAACAACCCAGCAGCAGGACCGCTACCTCCGCCTTTGTGCAAAGAGGAGCAGGAGGAGCACTGCCAGAGCCCTGCAAAATGACCTCCAGCAGGCCACAAATGTGCATGTGTCTGCTCAAACGGTCAGAAACAGACTCCATGAGGGTGGTATGAGGGCCCGACGTCCACAGGTGGGGGTTGTGTCTGGGTGCTTTAATATATAATCCACAGCATCATTATTAACTTGAACATGCTTAAAAAGATATTCAATGTCTGATTTGTTATTGTTACCCATCTACCAATCACTGCCCTTCTTTATGAGGCTTTCGAAAAGCTCGCTGGTCTTAGTAGTTGAATCTGTGCTTGAAATTCAATACTTGACTAAGGGGCCTTAGAGATGTATGTATGGGGGATAGAGGAAGGGTTAGTGATTCAACAACCATGCAAACCCCTATTATTTCCTACAGAGTCCATGTAACTTATTATGTGATTTGTTAAGCCAAATGTTACTCCTGAACTAATTTAGTCTTGCCTAAACAAAGGGGGTTGAATACTTACGCAACGACTATATTTTAGCTATACATTTTCTTATTAATTTGTATTTTGTGTAGATCAATGACCCAACAAAAAAAAATCACAATTAAATATATTTCAATCCCAATTTGTAACGCAACACAATGTGAAAAAAATCCAAGGGGGGTGAATACTTACAGTATGATACCCACTGTAAATACTTATGTTGTCAATAGGTTTTCTAGAAAAATGCTTACTGCTAATCATGAAATAAATGGTGAAAACTGCTAAATACTGGTATAAGTTTAAAGCCACTCGAGTAACAGTTATCTACATTTACATTTACATTATTTAGCAGACGCTCTTATCCAGAGCGACTTACAGTTAGTGCATACATTATTATTTTTCTTTTTCATACTGGCCCCCCGTGGGAAACGAACCCACAACCCTGGCGTTGCAAACGCCATGCTCTACCAACTGAGCTACCTCCCTGCCGGCCATTCCCTCCCCTACCCTGGACGACGCTGGGCCAATTGTGCGCCGCCCCATTGGTCTCCCGGTTGCAGCCGGCTACAGCAGAGCCTGGATTCGAACCAGGATCTCTAGTGGCACAGCTAGCACTGCGATGCAGTGCCTTAGACCACTGCGCCACTCGGGAGGTATCTAACACAGTACTGCACACACAGTGAGTGGAAGGGATTTTCCACTGAAACTTTATCTAGCCCCCTTAAAACACATCCCTAAGGGTCTATAAATCCAGCGTCTCAGTCTCAACAGAAATGTCCTAATTTCCGGAGGAACATATGGTCTCACTTGATTGGCTGCGGGGTCCTTGCATCCCAGAGAGGCCTGTGTTGGTGAGGATCCAGGAAGTCCTCGAGGCGTCTTGCCAGGTACCCGTCTGGTCTGGGGCAGGAATGTAGCGAAGAAGTTCCTCGAAGGGGTGGTGGTGAGGGCGGGGTTATGCTGGCTCGTCACCAGGTCCCTGTGTGGAGATAGGACAGATGAATCATATGTGAATCAAACATGAATCAAGTGTGAATCAAACAGATCTCTGTGTGGAGGTATTAAAGGTGATGAAGACCTGAGTGGTCGAAAAGTTGTCACCAATAAGATTGATTCAACATTTTGAGATATCGGAAACCTCGGGCTGCTTTATAAAAGTAAATTTCCCTCCCAACACCATTCTTCGCTGATGCTGTGCGCAGGTCCACTCACTCACAACTGTAAAACTCAATTAACCCTCAGATACCACGTGATGTTGTGTGCCCAGTGAGTAAAACGAGGTCTATTTGGGAGACAAGCCAAGAATGTAGTGGAAGAAAATGAAATGCGTCATGAGAAAAAACCTAGACAGATACTAGATTCCTTATCTGAAGACCTTTTGATTTAGTTTCAAAATGAGTCTCTTAAACTGGGGTTCTCGCTAAGTGGTGTGGAAGCTTTTATGAGTGTTTCCTGCCTTTTGCAGGCCATTTGCTTTGTTAAATAGAACGTTACAGATCAAACTACAGACCAAGCCGTCAGACTAGCTGGAAATGTCCTCAGACCACTTTTGTGTTGTGATTCCTCTGCTACATCGTGTATTGTATTGTATTGTATTCTCAAACGCCAAACCCTGACTGTAGTCAACCCCATACCATTCACACCAAGGCCCTGACTGTAGTCAACCCCATACCATTCACACCAAGGCCCTGACTGTAGTCAACCCCATACCATTCACACCAAACCCTGACTGTAGTCAACCCCATACCATTCACGCCAAACCCTGACTGTAGTCAACCCCATACCATTCACACCAAGGCCCTGACTGTAGTCAACCCCATACCATTCACACCAAGGCCCTGACTGTAGTCAACCCCATACCATTCACACCAAGGCCCTGACTGTAGTCAACCCCATACCATTCACACCAAGGCCCTGACTGTAGTCAACCCCATACCATTCACACCAAGGCCCTGACTGTAGTCAACCCCATACCATTCACACCAAGGCCCTGACTGTAGTCAACCCCATACCATTCACACCAAACCCTGACTGTAGTCAACCCCATACCATTCACACCAAGGCCTGACTGTAGTCAACCCCATACCATTCACACCAAACCCTGACTGTAGTCAACCCCATACCATTCACACCAAGGCCTGACTGTAGTCAACCCCATACCATTCACACCAAGGCCCTGACTGTAGTCAACCCCATACCATTCACACCAAGGCCCTGACTGTAGTCAACCCCATACCATTCACACCAAGGCCCTGACTGTAGTCAACCCCATACCATTCACACCAAGGCCCTGACTGTAGTCAACCCCATACCATTCACACCAAACCCTGACTGTAGTCAACCCCATACCATTCACACCAAGGCCTGACTGTAGTCAACCCCATACCATTCACACCAAGGCCCTGACTGTAGTCAACCCCATACCATTCACACCAAGGCCCTGACTGTAGTCAACCCCATACCATTCACACCAAGGCCCTGACTGTAGTCAACCCCATACCATTCACACCAAGGCCCTGACTGTAGTCAACCCCATACCATTCACACCAAGGCCCTGACTGTAGTCAACCCCATACCATTCACACCAAGGCCCTGACTGTAGTCAACCCCATACCATTCACACCAAGGCCCTGACTGTAGTCAACCCCATACCATTCACACCAAGGCCCTGACTGTAGTCAACCCCATACCATTCACACCAAGGCCCTGCCTGTAGTCAACCCCATACCATTCACACCAAGGCCCTGACTGTAGTCAACCCCATACCATTCACACCAAGGCCCTGACTGTAGTCAACCCCATACCATTCACACCAAACCCTGACTGTAGTCAACCCCATACCATTCACACCAAACCCTGACTGTAGTCAACCCCATACCATTCACACCAAACCCTGACTGTAGTCAACCCCATACCATTCACACCAAACCCTGACTGTAGTCAACCCCATACCATTCACACCAAGGCCCTGACTGTAGTCAACCCCATACCATTCACACCAAACCCTGACTGTAGTCAACCCCATACCATTCACACCAAACCCTGACTGTAGTCAACCCCATACCATTCACACCAAGGCCCTGACTGTAGTCAACCCCATACCATTCACACCAAACCCTGACTGTAGTCAACCCCATACCATTCACACCAAGGCCCTGACTGTAGTCAACCCCATACCATTCACACCAAGGCCCTGACTGTAGTCAACCCCATACCATTCACACCAAGGCCCTGACTGTAGTCAACCCCATACCATTCACACCAAGGCCCTGACTGTAGTCAACCCCATACCATTCACACCAAGGCCCTGACTGTAGTCAACCCCATACCATTCACACCAAGGCCCTGACTGTAGTCAACCCCATACCATTCACACCAAGGCCCTGACTGTAGTCAACCCCATACCATTCACACCAAGGCCCTGACTGTAGTCAACCCCATACCATTCACACCAAGGCCCTGACTGTAGTCAACCCCATACCATTCACACCAAACCCTGACTGTAGTCAACCCCATACCATTCACACCAAACCCTGACTGTAGTCAACCCCATACCATTCACACCAAACCCTGACTGTAGTCAACCCCATACCATTCACACCAAACCCTGACTGTAGTCAACCCCATACCATTCACACCAAGGCCCTGACTGTAGTCAACCCCATACCATTCACACCAAGGCCCTGACTGTAGTCAACCCCATACCATTCACACCAAGGCCCTGACTGTAGTCAACCCCATACCATTCACACCAAGGCCCTGACTGTAGTCAACCCCATACCATTCACACCAAGGCCCTGACTGTAGTCAACCCCATACCATTCACACCAAGGCCCTGACTGTAGTCAACCCCATACCATTCACACCAAGGCCCTGACTGTAGTCAACCCCATACCATTCACACCAAGGCCCTGACTGTAGTCAACCCCATACCATTCACACCAAGGCCCTGACTGTAGTCAACCCCATACCATTCACACCAAGGCCCTGACTGTAGTCAACCCCATACCATTCACACCAAGGCCCTGACTGTAGTCAACCCCATACCATTCACACCAAGGCCCTGACTGTAGTCAACCCCATACCATTCACACCAAGGCCCTGACTGTAGTCAACCCCATACCATTCACACCAAGGCCCTGACTGTAGTCAACCCCATACCATTCACACCAAGGCCCTGACTGTAGTCAACCCCATACCATTCACACCAAGGCCCTGACTGTAGTCAACCCCATACCATTCACACCAAGGCCCTGACTGTAGTCAACCCCATACCATTCACACCAAGGCCCTGACTGTAGTCAACCCCATACCATTCACACCAAGGCCCTGACTGTAGTCAACCCCATACCATTCACACCAAGGCCCTGACTGTAGTCAACCCCATACCATTCACACCAAGGCCCTGACTGTAGTCAACCCCATACCATTCACACCAAGGCCCTGACTGTAGTCAACCCCATACCATTCACACCAAGGCCCTGACTGTAGTCAACCCCATACCATTCACACCAAGGCCCGTGTCCACAAAGCGTCTCTGCTGATCTAGGATCAGTTTTGCCTTTAAAAAATAAATAAAAAAATCTGTAGTAACAAGATTGGGGGGGGAACCCGATCGCACATCAGCACTTCTACTTGGAGACACTTTGTGAATACAGGCCCAGGGCTCCAGACATTTCAGCAGCCGCTGAGACCCTCAGGGATCGGAGCTTTGCATCCCTGCATAGAGCAAACAGACAGAACTACTGAAACTAATCATGGTGAAAAACAACAATTCAGGGTGAATTGTTTATTTATCGTCCTTATCCATATGTAAAACACGTTAAAACAGTTTAATAAATATTATTTTAACAATAAATTAGTTAAATAGTACATCTACAGTATCGTACGAAGAGGAGAAAATACTAAACAAATAACTATAATCACACAATTATTATTAAAACGTTCACTAAACCCCCCCCCCCCGCCCCCTCAAACCCAAAGGGGGTCAATCCAATCTCAAAGTTAGTCCTCACAGCTCAGTGTCTCCGAGGCGGTCCATGTTTTGTACGTAGGGGGGGAGTTTGTGATGCAGCATCTCTTCCTGCTTCTTTAGTTTAGCCTCTCCCTGCAGGGAAAATAGCTGGAGGCAGAGATGGGAAGAGACAGAGAGAAGAGAGCGAGAAGGGGGGGGGGGGGGGGGTGCAGAGATTGGAAGAGAGAGAGAGAGAGGGGGGGGGGGGGGGCAGAGATTGGAAGAGAGAGAGAGAGAGAGAGAGAGAGAGAGAGAGAGAGAGAGAGAGAGAGAGGAGAGAGAGAGAGAGAGCTTTAGCAGCCATCCTTAGGCCTTTTGAGGGGAGCAGTATATGCTAGCGCCACAGGTTTGAAACGGAGAGACTTAACAAGTGATTACTTAAATAACCAGTATGGAAGTAACTATCACACTCCAAAACACGTTGGTGTGAGTATACCTCGCCCGGCATTACAGGAAGTAATCAAATGTGTCTCGGTTTCAAACTTCTCTGGTATTTAGCACAAACTTGCTCGCAAGGATATGGCACTTTTTTTTTTAGATGAGAAGACAGACCACATGTCTGAGCTGTTCGTTCTCCTCCTGTAGACCAGTGGTCCTCTGGACTTCAGCGTCAAAGCTCAAGAGCACAGGCTGGGGTGGTTAGCTGTCAAGGAAGAAACTACTCAAAGCTCGTCTGTACAGTTTGTTTCCATTTAAATGGAAATGGTTTAGTTGCCATTTTCTTTACTTTCTTGTTTTGAAACGGTTCCATTTTCCTATTTACTAGATCTGGCATTCTGTTAACACAACCTGGGGTGATGCAGATGCAGCATGACATCTGCCAAGTCAAGCAAAAACAGTGTGAGTGAATGTGAGTCAATTATTAACCAGATATTAACCTGATGGTTTGCCTCTGAGAGTATGTGTCATAGTGTGTCTGTGGTCATAGTGTGTCTGTAGTCATAGTGTGTCTGTAGTCATAGTGTGTCTGTAGTCACAGTGTCTGTAGTCATAGTGTGTCCGTAGTCATAGTGTCTGTAGTCATAGTGTGTCTGTAGTCAAAGTGTGTCTGTAGTCATAGTGTGTCTGTAGTCATAGTGTGTCTGTAGTCATAGTGTGTCTGTAGTCATAGTGTGTCTGTGGTCATAGTGTGTCTGTGGTCATAGTGTGTCTGTGGTCATAGTGTGTCTGTAGTCATAGTGTGTATGTAGTCATAGTGTGTCTGTGGTCATAGTGTGTCTGTGGTCATAGTGTGTCTGTAGTCATAGTGTGTCTGTAGTCATAGTCTCTGTAGTCATAGTGTGTCCGTAGTCATAGTGTGTCTGTAGTCATAGTGTCTGTAGTCATAGTGTGTCTGTAGTCATAGTGTGTCCGTAGTCATAGTGTGTCTGTAGTCATAGTGTCTGTAGTCATAGTGTGTCTGTAGTCATAGTGTGTCTGTAGTCATAGTGTGTCCGTAGTCATAGTGTGTCCGTAGTCATAGTGTGTCTGTAGCCATAGTGTGTCTGTAGTCATAGTGTGTCTGTAGTCATAGTGTGTCTGTAGTCTAGTGTGTCTGTAGTCATAGTGTGTCTGTAGTCATAGTGTGTCCGCAGTCATAGTGTGTCCGTAGTCATAGTGTGTCTGTAGTCATAGTGTGTCCGTAGTCATAGTGTGTCAGTACTGTAGTCTTGCCCAGAACAAAAGGATATGCATGCACTGGAACAGCACAGAGAGGAAGTTGTGCAGGGAGACCAGGAAGGTGTCAGACCACTGACGGGAGAAGTACGGCGAGAAGACGGGATTCTGCTCGGGGGCGGGGATAAACGGCAGGATGAACCAATCACGCCACTCCGACTGGCCCTGCAGATCCTGAGCCTGACGCTGGAAAAACTCCTGGGTCTTCTCTAGGTTCTTTAACTGGAAGGAGACAGCGAGAGAGTGAGGGGGGGTGGGGAGGGATGGATGGAGGGAGGGAGAGAAGGAGGGACAGGGGAGAGAGGAGGGAGGGATGGATGAAGAGAGGGAGGAGGGATGAGGAGAGAGGGAAAGGCCATGCTGTATATCAATAATCAGTCAACAACATTGGGCTATCCACACATAATGGAAGAAGAAGAAGAAGAAGAAGAAGAAGAAGAAGAAGAAGAAGAAGAAGAAGAAGAAGAAGAAGAAGAAGAAGAAGAAGAATCAATCAATCAATTTTATTTTATATAGCCCTTCTTACATCAGCTAATATCTCGAAGTGCTGTACAGAAACCCAGCCTAAAACCCCAAACAGCTAGTAATGCAGGTGTAGAAGCACGGTGGCTAGGAAAAACTCCCTAGAAAGGCGAAAACCTAGGAAGAAACCTAGAGAGGAACCAGGCTATGAGGGGTGGCCAGTCCTCTTCTGGCTGTGCCGGGTGGAGATTATAACAGAACCATGCCAAGATGTTCAAAAATGTTCATAAGTGACAAGCATGGTCAAATAATAATCAGGAATAAATCTCAGTTGGCTTTTCATAGCCGATCATTAAGAGTTGAAAACAGCAGGTCTGGGACAGGTAGGGGTTCCATAACCGCAGGCAGAACAGTTGAAACTGGAATAGCAGCAAGGCCAGGCGGACTGGGGACAGCAAGGAGTCACCACGGCCGGTAGTCCCGACGTATGGTCCTAGGGCTCAGGTCTCTCAGTTGGCTTTTCATAGCCGATCATTAAGAGTTGAAAACAGCAGGTCTGGGACAGGTAGGGGTTTCGTAGCCGCAGGCAGAACAGTTGAAACTGGAATAGCAGCAAGGCCAGGCGGACTGGGGACAGCAAGGTGTCATCATGCCCGGTAGTCCTAGAAGAAGAAGAAGAAGAAGAAGAAGAAGAAGAAGAAGAAGAAGAAGAAGAAGAAGAAGAAGAAGAAGAAGAAGAAGAAGAAGAAGAAGAAGAAGAAGAAGAAGAAGAAGAAGAAGAAGAAGAAGAAGAAGAAGAAGAAGAAGAAGAAGAAGAAGAAGAAGAAGAAGAAGAAGAAGAAGAAGAAGAAGAAGAAGAAGAAGAAGAAGAAGAAGAAGAAGAAGAAGAAGAAGAAGAAGATTATTCACCTGTACAGTGTAAACAACGTAGTATCTGAAGAGACTGGTCCGTAGCTTGGAGACTGTGGGTCTGTAGACGTCTTCTAGCCTACAGAACAGTCTCCGGTCCAGATAGCCCCAGTAGTCCTTCAGGCCATTCAGGTCAAAGCTATGGATGAACAGCTGAAGCTGATCAATGATCTTATCCACCTGAAAATATATAGTCCAGAGGTACAATAAACCTTAATATCATGAAGTGAAACGGAACAGGTTTCATATAATGTAAAAGTTTGCCCTGGGATAAAAATACAGAGAAAAAGGTTTTGACAAGTACCTCATATATACAGTTGAAGTCGGAAGTTTACATACACTTAGGTTGGAGTCATTAAAACTCGTTTTTCAACCACTCCACACATTTCTTGTTAACAAACTATCGTTTTGGCAATTCGGTCAGGACATCTACTTTGTGCATGACACAAGTAATTTCTCCAACAATTGTTTACAGACAGATTATTTCACTTATAATTCACTGTATGACAATTCCAGTGGGTTTAAACAGCTTGGAAAATTCCAGAAAATGATGTCATGGCTTTAGAAGCTTCTGATAGGCTAATTGACATCAGTTGAGTCAATTGGAGGTGTACCTGTGGATGTATTTCAAGGCCTACCTTCAAACTCAGTGCCTCTTTGCTTGACATCATGGGAAAATCAAAGGAAATCAGCCAAGACCTCAGAAAACAAATGGTAGACCTCCACAAGTCTGGTTCATCCTTCTGAGCAATTTCCAAATGCCTGAAGGTACCACATTCATCTGTACAAACAATAGTACGCAAGTATAAACACCATGGGACCACACAGCCGTCATACCGCTCAGGAAGGAGACGCGTTCTGTGTCCTAGAGATGAACGTACTTTGGTGCTAAAAGTGCAAATCAATCCCAGAACAACAGCAAAGGACCTTGTGAAGATGCTGGAGGAAACAGGTACAAAAGTATCTATATCCACAGTAAAACGAGTCCTATATCGACATAACCTGAAAGGCCGCTCAGCAAGGAAGAAGCCACTGCTCCAAAACCGCCATAAAAAAAGCCAGACTACGGTTTGCAACTGCACATGGGGACAAAGATCTTACTTTTTGGAGAAATGTCCTCTGGTCTGATGAAACAAAAATAGTACTGTTTGGTCATAATGACCATCGTTATGTTTGGAGGAAAAAGGGGTAGGCTTGCATGCCGAAGAACACCATCTCAACCGTGAAGCACGGGGGTGGCAGCATCATGCTGTGGGGGTGCTTTGCTGCAGGAGGGACTGGTGCACTTCACAAAATAGATGGCATCATGAGGAAGGAAAATGATGTGGATATATTGAAGCAACATCTCAAGACATCAGTCAGGAAGTTAAAAGCTTGGTCGCAAATTGGTCTTCCAAATGGACAACGACCCCAAGCATACTTCCAAAGTTGTCCCAAAATGGCTTTAAAAATATATATATATTTCACCTTTATTTAACCAGGTAAGCCAGTTGAGAACAAGATCTCATTTACAACTGCGACCTGGCCAAGATAAAGCAAAGCAGTGCGATAAAAACAACAACAGAGTTACATATGGGGTAAAAAAAACATAAGGTCATAAAATACAACAGAAAATATATATACAGTGTGTGCAAATGTAGCAAGTTATGGAGGTAAGGCAATAAATAGGCTATAGTGCAAAATAATTACAATTAGTATTAACACTGGAATGCTAGATGTGCAAGAGATTATGTGCAAATAGAGATACTGGGGTGCAAAAGAGCAAAATAAATAACAATATAGGGATGAGGTAGTTGGGTGGGCTAATTTCAGATGGGCTGTGTACATGTGCAGTGATCGGTAAGGTGCTCTGACAACTGATGCTTAAAGTTAGTGAGGGAGATAAGAGTCTCCAGCTTCAGAGATTTTTGCAATTCGTTCCAGTCATTGGCAGCAGAGAACTGGAAGGAATGGCGGCCAAAGGAGGTGTTGGCTTTGGGAATGACCAGTGAGATATACCTGCTGGAGCGCAGACTACGGGTGGGTAATGCTATGGTGACCAATGAGCTAAGATAAGGCGGGGATTTGCCTAGCAGTGATTTATAGATGGCCTGGAGCCAGTGGGTTTGATGACGAACATGTAGTGAGGACCAGCCAACAAGAGCGTACAGGTCACAGTGGTGGGTAGTGTATGGGGCTTTGGAGACAAAACGGATGGCACTGTGATAGACTACATCCAATTTGCTGAGTAGAGTGTTGGAGACTATTTTGTAAATGACATCGCCGAAGTCAAGGATCGGTAGGATAGTCAGTTTTACGAGGGCATGTTTGGCAGCATGAGTGAAGGAGGCTTTGTTGCGAAATAGGAAGCCGATTCTAGATTTAACTTTGGATTGGAGATTCTTAATGTGAGTCTGGAAGGAGAGTTTACAGTCTAACCAGACACCTAGGTATTTGTAGTTGTCCACATACTCTAGGTCAGACCCGTCGAGAGTGGTGATTCTAGTCGGGTGGGCGGGTGCCAGCAGCGTTCGATTGAAGAGCATGCATTTAGTTTTACTAGTGTTTAAGAGCAGTTGGAGGCTACTGAAGGAGTGTTGTATGGCATTGAAGCTCGTTTGGAGGTTTGTTAACACAGTGTCCAATGAAGGGCCAGATGTATACAAAATGGTGTCGTCTGCGTAGAGGTGGATCTGAGAGTCACCAGCAGCAAGAGCGACATCATTGATATACACGGAGAAAAGAGTCGGCCCAAGTATTGAACCCTGTGGCACCCCCATAGAGACTGCCATAGGTCCAGACAACAGGCCCTCCGATTTCACACATTGAGCTTAAGGACAACAAAGTGAAGGTATTGGAGTGGCCATCACAAAGCCCTGACCTCAATCGTGTAGAAAATCTGTGGGCAGAACTGAAAAAGTGTGTGTGAGCAAGGAGGCCTACAAACTTCACTCAGTTAAACCAGCTCTGTCAGGAGGAATGGACCAAAATTCACCGGAATTGTGATACAGTGAATTATAAGTGAAATAATCTGTCTGTAAACAATTGTTGGAAAGATTACTTGTGTCATGCACAAAGTAGATGTCCTAACCGAATTGCCAAAACTATAGTTTGTTAACAAGAAATTAGTGGAGTGGTTGAAAAACAAGTTTTAATGACTCCAACCTAAGTGTATGTAAACTTCCGACTTCAACTGTATATACCAGTGGAGACATCTGAAGGGAGGACGGCTCATAATAATGTCTGGAATGGAGTCATTGGTATGGCTTCAAACACATCAAACACGTGGTTTCCATGAGGTTGATACCATTCCATTGACTCCATTCCAGACATTATTATGAGCCAGTCCTCCCCTCAGCAGCCTCCACTGGTATATACATATACACTACATGACCAAAAGTATGTGGACACCTGCTCTTCAAACATCTCATTCCAAAATCATGGCCATTAATATGGAGTTGGTCCCTCCTTTGCTGCTATAACAGCCTCCACTCTTCTGGGAAGGCTTTCCACTAGATGTTGGAACATTACTGCGGGGACTTGCTTCCATTCAGCCACAATAGCATTAGTGAGGTCGGGCACTGATGTTGGGCGATGGTGCCAGATGGTGAAGCATGCTTCATCACTCCAGAGAACACGTTTCCACTGCTCCAGAGTCCAATGGTGGTGAGCTTTACACCACTCCAGCCGACTCTTGGCATTGCATATGGTGATTTTAGGCTTGTGTGCAGCTGCTTGGCCATGGAAACCCATTTCATGAAGCTCCCAACGAACAGTTTGGAACTCGGTAGTGAGTGTTGCAACCGTGGACAGACGATTTGTACACGCTAGGCGCTTCAGCGGTCCAGTCCTGTGAGCTTGTTTGGCCTACCACTTCGCGGCTGAGCCGTTGTTGCTCCTAGACGTTTCCACTTCGCAATCACTGCACTTACAGTTGATCGGGGGAAGCTCTACCAGGGCAGAAATTATGAAGGTGCAACGTTCAAAGTCACTGAGCTCTTCAGTAAGGCCATTCTACTGCCAGTGTTTGTCTATGGAGATTGCATGGCGGTGTGCTCGGTTTTATACACCTGTCAGCAACGGGTGTGGCTGAAAATAGCCAAATCCACTAATTTGAAGGGGTGTCCACATACTTTTGTATATACAGTGTACATACAAAGATCTAACTTCTCACCTGTCTACATCGGTCAGAGTGACAAGGCTATAAGCTACTGCTATAGCCTGGTCCCACATCTGTTTGTGCTGTCTTGCCAACGCTGGGACCAAGCTACTGCTGTTGTGCTTTGCAATACCTGGATGGTTAAATGACTTCAAATACACTGTTTCATACATACTCTGAATCCTTTCTCCTTGTCTGCTTTTATATCAGAGTCTAGGTGCTTCAGTGTGCTGGTGAAACCGCGATATATCAAGTATTCTCGGACATGTTCATCCGTCCTTTCGACAGCTGACCCCATCTTTCTCTCCCCCTGTCGGACCACCATGACACAAAAGGGTGATTGGTTATAATATATAAGCGACTTATGCCTCGATCACACCGACATTGCATTTTGGTACACCAGAAGTACATTAAATTCCAATGGAACGCTGCGTTTGCTTCGTTGCAAACATATCCAGAAGATGCTGCGTACCATTTTGCGCAATTACGCCTTGTCATTGCGCAAAATGGTACACAGCATCATCTAGATATGTGTGCAACAAAAGTTCGACATTCACCTTCTGCTACCATTTCTGTCAAGCCGTCGACGCATACAGTTTGACGCATACGTTCGATAAATCCAACGTATGCGCCACACAGAACGCAATGCTGCAAGGCAAACGCAGCGTTCCATTGGACATGACTGTACTTCTGGTGTACCAAAACGCAAAGACACGGTCGGTGTGTTCAAAGCAGTCATGCATTCTTTTTAACGTATGAGTGGTCCCTGGAATCGAACCCACCATCCTGGAGTTGCAATGCTCTACCAAGTGACCCATACACAAAAATGTATGCACGCATGACTGTAAGTCGCTTTGGATAAAAGCGTCTGCTAAATGGCATATTATTATTATTATTATTAAGTGAGCAACAGAGGACCACTCATGTGTAAGTAAAGTAATAAACATTGAAGCAAACAGACAGGCTATAACTGCATGCTAACTATTCATGTACACATAAATCAACATACAATCGTTCACATTTTCAAATTGCATAGCTAGAGGAGGTTGCTTTTCTGCCTGGACAGGCAGCATTGCATGAGCCCATCGCTAGCTAAACAAGAGTAGCTAGTTTGGTTAGACGAGTGGTGATTTTTCAACAACAAATACGATGAGGTTTAGTGTCATTTACTCTTTTATGCGTAACTCTCTTGGTAATAGTGAGATCAACATTTTATAAACACTGTATTTAGTGGCAAAACTTACCAAAGTGAAAGCGCTGGCTGAAATATTTCCTGTTTTCTTTTTCTCGAGGCTATCATGTGATCGAATTCGTGTGACGTCATGTGACAGGAGGGTCATTTTTGCCTGTGGTCCGCTAGAGGGCATAAACAGCTACTATTGGACCGGTAATATGCATTCTAATAATAGGCGACCGAGCACTGACCAGTCGCTGCAGTAAGTAAATATGGTAGCCTAAAAGTGATATTGCAATCTGGCAGCATTGCAGCTAATTTATAATGTGCAGGAGAAGATAACGCGTTAGAAATACATGCAAATTGACCAGAATGATCAACTGTCCCCGATAGAATGATTAAATCCTATAACTAAAGTTACAAAACAGATCAGGTGGTTAGATCTTCAGGCATTCACCCAAGCATGATGCTTCCCTGTAGGCCCGACACAGCGATTCAAAACGTTACTGTGACTCATCATTACTCCAATGTCTGATCAGGACTGCGCCTACCCTAATGTGACTGACTAGATCACAACACAAAATACAGTGTTGTTGCAGTTCATCACATGCCGTTACATATTGTGCTATTTTACACATAGGCTTGCAGCTAAATCAACACATTATCTAACTTCATTTACACCATTGTCATGGTGATGAGCATACTTGTTGTATCTCAGAAATCTACTCTTAGACAACTGGCAGTCATAGGCTTTGTCCCAAATGACACCCTATTCCCTATATAGTGCACTACTCTTGACCATAGACCTATGGTCAAAAGTAGTGCACTATGTAGGGAATGGGGTGCCATTTGGGACGTGGATGTTATTGTGATGCTAGGAGAAGGGGAAAGAAAAAGGAGAACAGGCATGAATGAACACAGTGTCCAGAAGAGGCTGTATAGCCTCAGACATGAATAAACACAGTGTCCAGAAGAGGCTGCATAGCCTCAGACATTAATAAACACAGTGTCCAGAAGAGGCTGCATAGCCTCAGACATGAATGAACACAGTGTCCAGAAGAGGCTGTATAGCCTCAGACATTAATAAACACAGTGTCCAGAAGAGGCTGCATAGCCTCAGACATTAATAAACACAGTGTCCAGAAGAGGCTACATAGCCTCAGACATGAATAAACACAGTGTCCAGAAGAGGCTGCATAGCCTCAGACATGAATAAACACAGTGTCCAGAAGAGGCTGCATAGCCTCAGACATTAATAAACACAGTGTCCAGAAGAGGCTGCGTAGCCTCAGACATGAATAAACACAGTGTCCAGAAGAGGCTGTATAGCCTCCATTGAATCTCTTTCCCCAGGATAGATGTGAAGGCCTTGTGTGTTGTCACAGCATGCTGCTGGTGGTGTAGACCATTGCAAATCAAACATGATTATAACCCTAAAGTGTCGATCGTTTCTGGTAACTTCTTTCTCTCCTGTTTGTTCTAGTGAAACGTTATTGTCAATGAACACAGCTATGAGTAATTCAATTATATGTTTTCCTTCTTTTCTGTACTGAACCATATTTGTGTCCCAAATGGCACCCTATTCATTGTCTAGTGCACTACTTTTCATCAGGGCCCGTGTAGGGAATAGGGTGCAATTTGGGAGACAGCCAATGTGATATACGTTCCTCCTACAGTACTCTGTACTGAACCATGAATCATATTCATTTCCCCACTACAGTACAATGCAATAGGAATTTACATTTAATGTCATTTAGCAGACGTTCTTATCCAGAGCGACTTACAAATTGGTGCATTCACCTTATAGCCAGTGGGATAACCACTTTACAATATGTTTTTTTTTTTGGGTGGGGTAAGGGGGGGTGGGTGGATTACTTTATACTATCCCAGGTATTCCTTAAAGAGGTGGGGTTTCATGTGTCTCCGGAAGGTGGTGAGTGACTCCGCTGTCCTGGCGTCGTGAGGGAGCTTGTTCCACCATTGGGGTGCCAGAGCAGCGAACAGTTTTGACTGGGCTGAGCAGGAACTGTGCTTCCGCAGAGGTAGGGGGGCCAGCAGGCCAGAGGTGGATGAACGCAATGCCCTCGTTTGGGTGTAGGGTCTGATCAGAGCCTGAAGGTACGGAGGTGCCGTTCCCCTCACAGCTCCGTAGGCCTATCCTATATTAATAAAGGAAGGTATCTCCAGATCTAAAATCCATTTGCTAGAGCTTTTCCATGAACGTGCAACAGGGATTTTTTCCTCCCAAAAAACAACCATTTAACTGATTTATTGCAATATTTTCTGCACAGCACAAAATTTTCAGACAGTTTACACTGGAGTTAAGAGGCAGAGAGACACATGGGATCTAAAATCAGCAAAAAAAAAGAAACGTCCCTTTTTCAGGACCCTGTCTTTCAAAGATAATTCGTAAAAATCCAAATAACTTCACAGATCTTCATTGTAAAGGGTTTAAACACTGTTTCCCGTGCTTGTTCAATGAACCATAAACAATTAATGAACATGCACCTGTGGAACGGTCGTTAAGACACTAACACCTTACAGACGGTAGGCAATTAAGGTCACAGTTATGAAAACTTAGGACACTAAAGAGGCCTTTCTACTGACTCTGAAAAACACCTAAAGAAAGATGCCCAGGGTCCCTGCTCATCTGCGTGAACGTGCCTTAGGCATGCTGCAAGGAGGCATGAGGACTGCAGATGTGGCCAGGGCAATAAATTGCAATGTCCGTACTGTGAGACGCCTAAGACAGCGCTACAGGGAGACAGAATGGACAGCTGATCGTCCTCGCAGTGGCAGACCACGTGTAACAACACCTGCACAGGATCGGTACATCTGAACATCACACCTGCGGGACAGGTACAGGATGGCAACAACAACTGCCCGAGTTACACCAGGAACGCACAATCCCTCCATCAGTGCTCAGACTGTCCGCAATAGGCTGAGAGAGGCTGGACTGAGGGCTTGTAGGCCTGTTGTAAGGCAGGTCCTCAACACACATCACTGGCAACAACGTCGCCTATGGGCACAAACCCACCGTCGCTGGACCAAACAGGACTGGCAAAAAGTGCTCTTCACTGATGAGTCGCTGTTTTGTCGTTGAAGGAATGAGCGTTACACCGAGGCCTGTACTCTGGAGCGGGATCGATTTGGAGGTGGAGAGTCCGTCATGGTCTGGGGCGGTGTGTCACAGCATCATCGGACTGAGCTTGTTGTCATTGCAGGCAATCTCAACGCTGTGCGTTACAGGGAAGACATCCTCCTCCCTCATGTGGTACCCTTCCTGCAGGCTCATCCTGACATGACCCTCCAGCATGACAATGCTACCAGCCATACTGCTCGTTCTGTGCGTGATTTCCTGCAAGACAGGAATGTCATGGCCAGCGAAGAGCCCGGATCTCAATCCCATTGAGCACGTCTGGGACCTGTTGGATCAGAGGGTGAGGGCTAGGGCCATTCCCCACAGAAATGTCCGCAAACTTGCAGGTGCCTTGGTGGAAGAGTGGGGTAACATCTCACAGCAAGAACTGGCAAATCTGGTGCAGTCCATGAGGAGGAGTTGCACTGCAGTACTTAATGCAGCTGGTGGCCAGATACTGACTGTTACTTTTGATTTTGACCCCCCCCCCCCCCCCCTTTGTTCAGGGACACATTATTCCATTTCTGTTAGTCACATTTCTTTGGAACTTGTTCAGTTTATGTCTCAGTTGTTTAATCTTATGTTCATACAAATATTTACACGTTAAGTTTTCTGGAAATAAACGCAGTTGACAGTGAGAGGACGTTTCTTTTTTTGCTAAGTTTACAAGGGAATGCACAGGTGTGAGATGTGCATGTCAACGTACATTTGGGATACAATCTTTTTAGAATCAATATTCCGCTTCAATATGTTAGACTTTCTGAGGAGTGAACTGTATAATGTATGCATGCATGCATGGATTTGGATATTCATGCTTTCTCCACATCCAGGTTTTGTTGTCATGGAAACTTTTTGATGTCTGTAGTATATTTTTCGTCTGGTGGTAAAGCTCTCATTTTCACCCTCTGCTCCACTCAGAAAGCAACGGTACCTTCAAAAATATTCCAACTACCTAAAGCTAGGCCACACCACACACCCAGATCCCTTTGACATCGGAACATTCTCCTTTATCAGTATTCAGACTAATTGGACATCGAATAGACAGTGTTGGCCAAAGCTTTCCTTTTTAAAAGTGTTCCATGGAAATATGTTTTATTTATACCTCTTTGATTCTGGAATTGGTGATATGCCAGAATTATAGCATTTTTGTTTGATCTAACCAGAATGTCAGTCCTCGTTGAGCGTCATCTTCATCAGTACAGTAAACTATAGACGGCTCTGTCTACAAACGATATACCTGCCCCCCTACAGGTGTTCACAGCAGAATAAAGAGTATCCATGACAACAGGGGAGTAAATAGATAACGTTTATAGGAGGAAGGTATTAAACTTGTGTGTGGTGTTACGTTCCCCAACAAGAAAACCCCCCCCAAAAAATTATGTCAAACAGAAAGGGGAACTAACAAAGAGTCACTGACAACAACCAAAACGAAACAGGTGGGGGTTTCAGGAGGGGTTCTGAAAGACACTCTGATAGATTAATTATTAATGACTAATTATTACACCCTGAAACTGTGTATAATGTGTTAGAAATGTGTGAGTGTAGGACCAGTAAAGACTCAGCAATGTGAGTAAGAGTTAGGCCAGACAAAGGACAAGGAGAACTGTCTACAGACAACTGAGAAACCAAGATAAAGAGGCCTCCCAATTTAGGGAGGGGAGAAACTGTTATGAAAACATGGTGCAGAATATTGTGAGAACGGACATAAATGAGGAATGCAGGGAGTAGGCTATGATAAGAAAGTGTGTGTGTGTGTGTGTGTGTGTATGTACAGTGGGGAAAAAAAGTATTTAGTCAGCCACCAATTGTGCAAGTTCCCCCACTTAAAAAGATGAGAGAGGCCTGAAATTTTCATCATAGGTACACGTCAACTATGACAGACAAATTGAGGAAAAAAAATCCAGAAAATCACATTGTAGGATTTTTAATGAATTTATTTGCAAATTATGGTGGAAAATAAGTATTTGGTCACCTACAAACAAGCAAGATTTCTGGCTCTCACAGACCTGTAACTTCTTCTTTAAGAGGCTCCTCTGTCCTCCACTCGTTACCTGTATTAATGGCACCTGTTTGAACTTGTTATCAGTATAAAAGACACCTGTCCACAACCTCAAACAGTCACACTCCAAACTCCACTATGGCCAAGACCAAAGAGCTGTCAAAGGATACCAGAAACAAATTTGTAGACCTGCACCAGGCTGGGAAGACTGAATCTGCAATAGGTAAGCAGCTTGGTTTGAAGAAATCAACTGTGGGAGCAATTATTAGGAAATGGAAGACATACAAGACCACTGATAATCTCCCTCGATCTGGGGCTCCACGCAAGATCTCACCCCGTGGGGTCAAAATGATCACAAGAACGGTGAGCAAAAATCCCAGAACCACACGGGGGGGCCTAGTGAATGACCTGCAGAGAGCTGGGACCAAAGTAACAAAGCCTACCATCAGTAACACACCACGCCGCCAGGGACTCAAATCCTGCAGTGCCAGACGTGTCCCCCTGCTTAAGCCAGTACATGTCCAGGCCCGTCTGAAGTTTGCTAGAGTGCATTTGGATGATCCAGAAGAGGATTGGGAGAATGTCATATGGTCAAATGAAACCAAAATATAACTTTTTGGTAAAAACTCAACTCGTCGTGTTTGGAGGACAAAGAATGCTGAGTTGCATCCAATGAACACCATACCTACTGTGAAGCATGGGGGTGGAAACATCATGCTTTGGGGCTGTTTTTCTGCAAAGGGACCAGGACGACTGATCCGTGTAAAGGAAAGAATGAATGGGGCCATGTATCGTGAGATTTTGAGTGAAAACCTCCTTCCATCAGCAAGGGCATTGAAGATGAAACGTGGCTGGGTCTTTCAGCATGACAATGATCCCAAACACACCGCCCGGGCAACGAAGGAGTGGCTTCGTAAGAAGCATTTCAAGGTCCTGGATTGCCTAGCCAGTCTCCAGATCTCAACCCCATAGAAAATCTTTGGAGGGAGTTGAAAGTCCGTGTTGCCCAGCGACAGCCCCAAAACATCACTGCTCTAGAGGAGATCTGCATGGAGGAATGGGCCAAAAAACCAGCAACAGTGTGTGAAAACCTTGTGAAAACTTACAGAAAACGTTTGACCTGTGTCATTGCCAACAAAGGGTATATAACAAAGTATTGAGAAACTTTTGTTATTGACCAAATACTTATTTTCCACCATAATTTGCAAATAAATTCATTAAAAATCCTACAATGTGATTTTCTGGAGAAAAAAATTATCATTTTGTCTGTCATAGTTGACGTGTACATATGATGAAAATTACAGGCCTCTCTCATCTTTTTAAGTGGGAGAACTTGCACAATTGGTGGCTGACTAATAACTTGTTTTCCCCACTGTATGTGTGTATGCATGTGTGTATATGTGTGTGTGTGTGAACTGATGGTCAGGAGAGCAGTTTTAGAGTGGAAAACTACAGCTCGCCTACAGAGGGGAGGGATTTTTTTGTATGACGTATGAGTATAAAAGATGGACTCTGAAATTGTGATGGAAGAATTCTCAATGAATAAATCTCTGACTATGCAGATTGAGACTCTGTCCGTTACTTAAATCCCAAAAGACTTACAACCTTTTGGGAGACGCACAGAGACACTGAAATAGTTTGTTAAATAATTCACGTAACACACTCATGGGGTTGTCCACTGAAATTTGCATAGCAACAACAACTGGGACCTAAAAGACGCCCACTAAATTTGCCTGAGTAGAGGTAAACTGAAGAAAAACCCACACCAAACTTAAAGACAGGAAGAAAACCAAAAAGTTGGAGCAAAACAAAGTCAGATAAAGGATGTTTGTGTGTGAAATACAAAATAGGGACCACCAACTCAACTAAACTAAACTACTGTTAACCCTCCACATCTACCAAGACAACTGGAGCACTGGGCCAGCCACTCTTAAATAGCACCTGGGCCAGCACAGGTGAAACACCTTCCCACTAATGAGATGGCAACCAGCAAAGGTGTAACACATACTCAATGTGGAACGGGTTCTATTATTTACTCACCTTTATCTAGAATCTCCAGTTGAAACTAGCTAGCCAGCTAACTAGCTACTTGCTATTAGCCACCGTTAGCGGTTTTCACCCAGAACATCGGATTTTCTGCCGGAAAATTAACTGAATCACTGGACCTTAACATCGGATCGCAACTAGCTAGCCGCAACCAAATGGATGTTGCTGTAGGCTAATCACCACTGCCCCCAAAGCAAGCACCAGTTAGCCTTGAGCTAGCCTCGAGGCAGGCCCATATCCCGGCTATCTACCTCTTTGTCTACCGGACGGGATTAGCCAGCTAACTAGCTACTTGCTATTAGCCACCGTTAGCGGTTTTTCACCATTGTCCGTGGCCTGCACTACCTACCAGCCAGCTCTAGCCTGGACTATTATCGGCCAGTCTGCACTGTCTGCACATCGCGATATCGACCCAGAACCTATCGGATTTTCTGCCGGAATCACTGAATCACTGGACCTTTAACACAGGATCATCGCAACTAGCTAGCTGCAACCAAATGGATGTTGTTGTTGGCTAATCAGCCTTGAGCTAGCCTCGAGTCAGGCACTTCTCCCGGCTTTCTACCTCCCTGTCAACCGGACGGGACCTCCTAGAGTCGACACGGAGCCCCGCTGATCCATCACGACTGGTCTGCCGACGTAATCATCTGTGGTTTCAACAGGCTTCCCGTTGCGACGACCACGAAGATCCATCTGCTAGCCCCGGCCCGCTAGCACACGCAAACAACAGCCGTGCTTCCTGCTCGCTGGGCTGTAGCACCAATTCGAACTGCTCTCGGACTCACATATTGCTGTTCACTGGACCTTATGATCACTCAGCTGCACAGCTGATGCCTGCTGGACTGTTCCTTTACACGGTACCCTGTCCTGTTTATCTGTTTAGCCTCAGCCCAAACTTTCATCGCCATTACCAGTTGTTGTCTTAGCTCTCTCTAATAACACCTGTGATTGCTTTATGCCTCTCTCCCATGTCAATATGCTTTGCCTATTGCTGTTCCAGTTAGTTGTTATTATACAATTTCACTGTAGAACCCCAAGTCCCTCTCAAACTGCCTCAAATAGCTCCTTTATTCCACCCCCCATACACGCCGAGACCGTCTCAATCGGTGCCTCCAGTGATGCTATCTCTTTCATTGTTACCCAACGCTTAGGTTTACCTCCACTGTACTCATATCCTTCCATATCCTTGTCTGTACATAATGCCCTGAATCTATTCTACAACGCCCGGAAATCTGCCCCCTTTATTCTCTATACCCAACGCACTAGAAGACCAGTTCTTAAAGCCTTTAGCCGTATCCTTATTCTAGACCTCCTCTGTTCCTCTGCTGATGTAGATGCTAACCCAGGCCCTGCAGCCCCCAGTATCACTCCTACTCCCCAGGAGCTATCATTTGTTGACTTCTATAACCGTAAAAGCCTTGGTTTTCTGCACATTAACATCAGAAGCCTCCTTCCTAAGTTTTAGTTATTCACTGCGTTAGCACACTCTGCCAACCCTGATGTTCTAGCAGTGTCTGAATCCTGGCTTAGGAAGGCCACCAAACATTTCCATCCCCAACTACAACATTTTCCATCTAGATAGAACTACCAAAGGGGGTGGAGTTGCAATCTACTGTAGAGATAGCCTACAGAGCTCTATCATACTATCCAGGTCTGTGCCCAAACAGTTTGAGCTCCTACTTCTAAAAATCCACCTTTCCAGAAATAAGTCTCTCACTGTTGCCGCTTGCTACAGACCCCCCTCAGCCCCCAGCTGTGCCCTGGACACCATATGTGAATTGATTGCCCCCCATCTATCCTCAGAGTTCGTACTGCTTGGTGACCTAAACTGGGATATGCTTAACACCCCGGCCATCCTACAATCCAAACTAGATGCCCTCAATCTCACACAAATTATCAAGGAACCTACCAGGTACAACCCTAAATCCGTAAACATGGGCACCCTCATAGATATCATCCTGACTAACTTACCCTCTAAATACACCTCTGCTGTCTTCAACCAGGATCTCAGCGATCACTGCCTTATTGCCTGCATCCGTAACAGGTCTGCGGTCAATCGACAACCCCTCATCACTGTCAAACGCTCCCTAAAACACTTTAGCGAGCAGGCCTTCCTAATTGACCTGGCCCAGGTATCCTGGATGGATATCGATCTCATTCCGTCAGTAGAGGATGCCTGGTTGTTCTTTAAAAGTGTTTTCCTCTCAATCTTAAATAAGTATGCCCCATTCAAAAAATTCAGAACTAAGAACAGATATAGCCCCTGGTTCTCCTCAGACTTGACTGCCCTTGACCAGCATAAAAACATCCTGTGGCGTACTGCATTAGCATCGAATAGCCCCCACAAAATGCAACTTTTCAGGGAAGTTAGGAACCAATATACACAAGCAGTTAGGAAAGCAAAGGCTAGCTTTTTCAAACAGAAATTGGCATCCTGTAGCACTGACTCCAAAAGGTTTTGGGACACTGTAATGTCCATGGAGAATAAGACCACCTCCTCCCAGCTGCCCACTGCACTGAGGCTAGGAAACACTATCACCACCGATAAATCTACAATAAACAAGAATTTCAACAAGCATTTTGCTACGGCTGGCCATGCTTTCCACCTGGCTACCACTACCCCGGACACCAGCTCTGAACCCTCCGCTGCAACTTGCCCCTGCCACCCCCACTTCTCCTTCACACAAATTCAGACAGCTGATGTTCTGAAAGAGCTGCAAAATCTGGACCCCTACAAATCAGCTGAGCTAGACAATCTGGACCTTTTCTTTCTAAAATTAGCCGCCGGAATTGTCGCAACCCCTATTACTAGCCTGTTCAACCTCTCTTTCGTAACATCTGAGATCCCCAGAGATTGGAAACCTGCCGCGGTCATCCCCCTTTTCAAAGGGGGAACAGCTCAAATAAGCAAAGAGAAATGACAGTCCATCATTACTTTAAGACATCAAGGTCAGTCAATATGGACAATTTCAAGAACTTTTAAAGTTTCTTCAAGTGCAGTCGCAAAAACCATCAAGCGCTATGATGAAACTGGCTCTCATGACGACCGCCACAGGAATGGAAGACCCAGAGTTACCTCTGCTGCAGAGGATAAGTTCATTAGAGTTACCAGCCTCAGAAATTGCAGCCCAAATAAATGCTTCACAGTTCAAGTCACAGACACATCTCAACATCAACTGTTCAGAGGGGACTGTGTGAATCAGGCATTCATGGTCGAATTGCTGCAAAGAAACCACTACTAAAGGACACCAATAAGAAGAGGCCTGCTTGGGCCAAGAAACATGAGCAATGGACATTAGACCGGTGGAAATGTGTCCTTTGGTCTGGAGTCCAAATTTGAGATTTTTGGTTCCAACCGCCGTGTCTTTGTGAGACGCGGTGTGGGTGAACGGATGATCTCCACATGTGTAGTTCCCAGCATGGAGGACGAGGTGGTATGGTGAGGGGGTGCATTGCTGGTGACACTGTCTGTGATTTATTTAGAATTCAAGGCACACTTAACCAGCATGGCTACCACAGCATTCTGCAGCGACACGCCATCCCATCTGGTTTGGGCTTAGTGGGACTATCATTTGTTTTTCAACAGGACAATGACCCAACACACCTCCAGGCTTTGTAAGGGCTATTTGACCAAGAAGGAGAGTGATGGAGTGCTGCATCAGATGACCTGGCCTCCACAATCCCCCGACCTCAACCCAATTGAGATGGTTTGGGATGAGTCGGACGGCAGAGTGAAGGAAAAGCAGCCAACAAGTTCTCAGCATATGTGGGAACTCCTTCAAGACAGTTGGAAAAGCATTCCAGGTGAAGCTGGTTGAGAGAATGCCAAGAGTGTGCAATGCTGTCATCAATGCAAAGGGTGGCTACTTTGAAGAATCTCAAATATAAAATATATTTTGATTTGTTTAACACTTTTTTGGTTACTACATGATTCCATATGTGTTATTTCATAGTTTTGATGTCTTCACTATTATTCTACAATGTAGAAAATAGTAAAAATAAAGAAAAACCCTTGAATGAGTAAGGTGTGTCCAAACTTTTGACTGGTAATGTACTCAAATGTGTAACTGATTAGTTATATGAACGCAACATGCAACAATATCAAAGATTTTATTGAGTTACAGTTAATAGAAGGAGATCAGTCAATTGAAATAAATTAATCAGGCCCTAATCTATGGATTTCATATGACTGAGAATACAGACAAGCATCGCTTGGTCACAGATACCTTAAAATAAATAAAAGGTAGGGGCGTGGATCAGAAAACCAGTCAGCATCTAGTGTGACCACTATTTTCCTCATGCAGCGTGACACATCTTCACATAGAGTTGATCAGGTTGTTGATTGTGGCCTGTTGAATGTTGTCCCACTCCTCTTCAATGGCTGTGCGAAGTTCCTGGATATTGGCGGGAACTGGAACACACGTCGATACAGATCATCCCAAACAGCAATTATGCTTAAATGCCTTGCTCAAGGGTACATTGACAGATTCGAACCTAGTCATCTCAGGGATTCGAACCAACAACCTTTTGGTTACTGGTCCAACGCTCTTAACCGCTAAGCTACCTGCCACTACCTGTTTACATCCAGGGATGTAAAAAAATGTGTGCACCAAATTTTTTATAAATAATATTTTTGTGCGTATGGAACATTTCTGGGATCTTTTATTTCAGCTCATGAAACATGGGACCAACACTTTACATGTTGTGTTTATATTTTTGTTCAGTGTACATTATTTTGGTTATGGAAAATAACCAAGGTGCACCTGTGTAACCCTGAAGTGAACTTTTCTCCTTTGCCAAGATAATCCATTAACTTGACTGGTGTGGCATATCAAGAAGCTGATTAAACAGCATGATTGTTACACAGGTGCACCTTGTGCTGGGGACAATAAAAGGCCACTCTAAAATGTGCAGTTTTGTCACACAATGCCTCAAGTTTTGAGGGAGCGTGCAATTGGCATGCTGACTGCAGGAATGTCCACCAGAGCTGTTGCCAGAGAATTTAAAGTTTATTTCTCTACCAAATTTAGAGAATTTGGCAGTACGTTCAACCGGCCTCACAACCGCAGACCACGTGTATGGCGTCGTTTGGGCGAGCGGTTTGCTGATGTCAACGTTGTGAACAGAGTGCCCCATGGTGGAGGTGGGGTTATGGTATGGGCAGGCACAAGCTACGGACAATGAACACAATTGCATTTTATCAATGACAATTTGAATGCACAGAGATACCGTGACAAGATCCTGAGGCCCATTGTCGTGCCATTCATCCGCCGCCATCACCTCATGTTTCAGCATGATAATGTTGCAAGGATCTGTACACAATTTCTGGAAGCTGAAAATGTCCCAGTTCTTCCATGGCCTGCATACTCATCAGACATGTCACACATTGAGCATGTTTGGGATGCTCTGGATCAACGTGTATGACAGCGTGTTCCAGTTCCTGCCAATATCCAGCAACTTCACACAGCCATTGAAGAGGAGTGGGACAACATTCCACAGGCCACAATCAACAGCCTGATCAACTCTATGTGAAGGAAATGTGTCACGCTGCATGAGGCAAATGGTGGTCACACCAGATACTGACTGGTTTTCTGATTAACGCCCCTACCTTTTTATTAAGGCATCTGTGATCAATGGATGTAGATCTGTATTCCCAGTCACGTGAAATCCATAGATTAGGGTCTAATTACTTTATTTAAATTGACTGATTCCCTTATATGAACTGTAACTCAGTAAAATCTTTGAAATTGCTGCGTGTTGCGTTTATATTTGTGTTCAGTATTTTGTCAGCTGGTTGTCCCACTCCTCTTCAATGGCTGTGCGAAGTTCCTGGATATTGGCGGGAACTGGAACACACGTCGATACAGATCATCCCAAACAGCAATTATGCTTAAATGCCTTGCTCAAGGGTACATTGACAGCTGGTTGTCCCACTCCTCTTCAATGGCTGTGCGAAGTTCCTGGATATTGGCGGGAACTGGAACACACTGTTGTACACGTCGATACAGATCATCCCAAACAGCAATTATGCTTAAATGCCTTGCTCAAGGGTACATTGACAGATTCGAACCTAGTCATCTCAGGGATTCGAACCAACAACCTTTTGGTTACTGGTCCAACGCTCTTAACCGCTAAGCTACCTGCCACTACCTGTTTACATCCAGGGATGTACACAACCGAAAGTAAAAGAGGCAAAAAAAAACGAATCTGAAGAAAGTGCACAGAATGACAGATCTATAACTCCCATTTCTATGTGAATTTGGTCGGGTCGCCCAAAAAGTTACATGTTGCAGCTTTATTAACAATGACTTGGCCAATTGCTTCCAAAAACATACTACAAAGAAGAAAAAATCTTGCTACCTAGCCATAAAAGAAAGACATTTAAATGTACCTGCCATGACAGCTAACCAGGGCCGGCGTTATGGGCGGGACGTAGGGGTCCTGGCCCGCACCTACCGTACCTCCTTGCCCGTCCAAATAAAATATTGAAATATTGATCATTTATTTGACCGAGACACGCGCCGTCAGAAAGACGCATCAACCTCAGATAAAGCATCCAAGCGAGCGAAACAGCGCCCCTCTGTCTCCGTATGTGTAGACCATGTATCTGATGCTGTCTGGACAAAAGGAGTATGGCATGTCATACTTTTTCTGTCCTGAATAAACCCAATGCGTTTCTATGGGCATAATATGCAGACCTAAGCTTGTCGCCTGCATTCCCGCCTTCGGGACAACGACTCGCATTGTTAGGGCGGAGACATTAGCATCTCGTCATTATATACAGATCTCTGGTTTCAGCAAAGTTGGCGGGTGCACAGTGCCCTGTTCGGATGCTGGCTTCCCCTAAAGTAAATTGATGTTTTGTCAAAATTATATAATTGCTCCTGTCTAATTAAAATCATTCAAAAATACTTTACCAGAGAGCTTGACTTAGCCACAGAGGATAATTATCTTTTTTTATTTTTTATTTTATTTTTATAGCTGTGGATTGTTTCAAATCACAAGTGCAAATGCCTATTTGGGAATGCCAGCAATTTGTGCAGTATAAATTAAAATGTTGAGAAAAGAAGGGCTGTGTAGCGAAGATATGGGCATCTCTCTCCAGAATGCATGCACTCAGCTCTCCAGAATGTGCTCCGCTGTCTCCCGCTAATTCTTGCACATTCATTGTTTAATTGTGTGACTTGCTCTTTGATTGTTTATTATGTATAAATTCCCCATTACGTATGTAACCAGTAGGCCTAGTAAATGTACCGTTAATCCCTGTCATTTGGCTACATTAATTTATGTTAATGCATGTTTTACAGTCATTTACCGTTCTCATTCTCGGAGTGGAAACATTGTTTGCAGAGTTCACAACCTGATACACTTGTGAGAAACAAGTTTTGGTTTATTTCATAACCATAATTTAGGAGTTTTGTCAATTTTTTCCATTGTCTTTTGTTTAGAGTGTGTGGTTTCTCTGTCCTGATAACGTTGAGGGAGCGCGCGCGCCTGAGCACGCCAACCTGCTGAGTTGATACAATGTTGCACTTCACTTGGGATGGATCAAGTCAAGACAGATAGAAAGAGAGGCAGACAGGCGGAGTAGAGAGATTAATGAGATTAAAAGAACCAGAATTTTCATCAGGATATTTTCTACCGTTTTTATTTGTTGGCTTTAGGCCTATGTATTTTACTTAGTTAACGATGGAAATTATAGGCCTACTGCTGCATTGGCCTATTGGCTATCTCTGAGTTTAGCCGCCAATGGATCACGGTGTACCAATGTGTCCATATGGCAAAGGCTTGTGCTCTTGCATTAGTTGAATTTTAACTTTTAGAATTTTATGATTTTTTATTACGATTTTTATGATTAACCATGACAATAATTTTGAGAAATTAAAACATTATCAAAAATGAAACTGTTCCACCAAAATGTACATATAAAAATAATCATAATTCGCACGCAGCTAAGTAGACATGCTAGGATAAATTGTAAGCTTCTGTAACAGTGTTGCTTCCATCCCTCTCCTCGCCCCTACCTGGGCTCGAACCAGGGACCCTCTGCACACATCGACAACAGTCACCCTCGAAGCACCGTTACCCGTCGCTCCACCAAAGCCGCGGTCCTTGCAGAGCAAGGGAAACAACTACTTCAAGGTCTCAGAGCGCACCGCTAACTAGCTAGCCGTTTCACACCGGTTACACTTCCTCAAACTTGAAACTCACGAGCTACCTATACTCTACTCTTTATTATAAACTGGGTGGTTCGAACACTGAATTCTGATTGGCTGAAAGCCGTGGTATATCAGACCCTGTACCAGGGGTATGACAAAACATGACTTTTTACTGTTCAAATGATGTTGGTAACCAGTTTATAATAGCAATAAGGCACCTCAGGGATTTGTTGTATATAGCAGGACTAAGTTCTGTGTTGTGTCATACCGAAGAACAGCCCTTAGCCATGGTATATCGGCCATATTCCACACCCCCTCTGGCCTTAGTGCCTAATTATAACACCCATTAAGACAATTCATGCAGGCGTGCACACAGGAGGTCCTGTAAATAAAAACGGGCATGCCTATATAAATCAAATGCCCGTCCAACTGGCCCTGCAGCTAACAGCCGGGATTCATTGGTGGACATTGTGCAATCAGTGGTAAACTGCTAAGACACGTCGTAATTGACAGGTTGCGCCAGCCAACACGGCACATGTGAGCTGTCACCAACCAACCAGTGTAGAGTATGCGGGTCTATGAAATCCTAATCTAATTGGTTAGAATAAACAGGTCCCACCTCCCAGAGTTCCAGCTCTCTCTCTCTCTCTCTTTTGCTTGCAAATGTCTGTTTGAACATCTACACATATTTTTGTCACAGTAAAAGTACTGCCAAAAGTCTGAGTGCATGTGTACAGATGCAATTATTGCTGGCAAATATGAACTAACAAGATTGCGAAGTGGTCTAAGGCACTGCATCGCAGTGCTAGCTGTGCCACTAGAGATCCTGGTTCGAATCCAGGCTCTGTCGTAGCCGGCCGCAACCGGGAGACCCATGGGGGCGGCGCACAATTGGCCCAGCGTCGTCCAGGGTAGGGGAGGGAATGGCCCGCAGGGATGTAGCTCAGTTGGTAGAGCATGGTGTTTGAAACGCCAGGGTTGTGGGTTCGATTCCAGTATAATAATGTATGCACTAACTGTAAGTCGCTCTGGATACGAGTGTCTGCTAAATGACTTAAATGTAACTACAAATGTGTTTTTTTTTCTTCATGTTCACAACTCATCAGTTACACGTTTGAGTATGTGTTTACAACTACAGATTATTCTTTCACGTTCACAACTCAGTTACACACTTGCAAAATTGTGTTTACAACTATGAATATATTCAAAAACTCAAATCATTATGTCAGTGATTTATCTCCGTACTTCCACTGTGATAAGTGCCTATCTGCGGTGATATTCTCGGTGTGTTTAATGGTTAAGAGTGTAGAGTGGGACCAGTGGATGGGACAGTTAACCTGTTGAATGTGAAGCGACAGCGCAAGAGACCCATCCGCACTAGGACCGGGTTGGATCTCCCACTCTTCTAGAGAGTGGCTGTGTGTTCGCTGTTCACGACGGACAAGTCAGCCATCCTCACAAGGAAGCGAATAAGCACCATGCAGATAAAATAGTTTGCGAAAGGTACGTTGAAATATTTCTGACATGGATCCATGAACATTCGTTCTCGCAAACAGTCGACGGCATTGTTGTGCTGAAATTAAACGTTATGTTGTCGTGGTACTTGCTTTACCCAGGTTGTGAAGATGGATCGCTTCAGTGGTAAAGAAACGTCGGCTAGGCAGCAGACACCTGCAAACAAGATTTGAGTCGCAAGCAGTGTTATAATGTAAGTGCAAACGCTAGAATTTTACGTTATTACATTGTTCGTTACATTGTTACCATAAGTGTGCTTCAAGATACATTGTTTGAAATGAACATTTTGCTACATTGCTGTCACGTTTTGCGCTGATGAGTCATCACTAACCTCGACGTAGACTGTGAGTCACACTCTTCCAACCCAGCCCACTGATGGCAGCCTGTGGAAAAAACAGCTGCATCTTTACCGACAACTGCACCTTGCAAAAACAATGCATTGCAAAAATATGTAGCTTATTAAAAAAAAAAAAATGTGTATAGAAAAAAGGGTTATTCATTTGCATTCAAATCAAATCAAATCAAATCAAATCAAATTTTATTGGTCACATGCGCCGAATACAACAGGTGCAGACATTACAGTGAAATGCTTACTTACAGCCCTTAACCAACAGTGCATTTATTTTAAACAAAAAAAGTAAGAATAAAACAACAACAAAAAAGTGTTGAGAAAAAAAAGAGCAGAAGTAAAAAATAAAGTGACAGTAGGGAGGCTATATATACAATAGAATAAAGTGACAGTAGGGAGGCTATATATACAGGGGGGTACCGTTGCATAGTCAATGTGCGGGGGCACCGGCTAGTTGAGGTAATATGTACATGTGGGTAGAGTTAAAGTGACTATGCATAAATACTTAACAGAGTAGCAGCAGCGTAAAAAGGATGGGGTGGGGGGGCAGTGCAAATAGTCCGGGTAGCCATGATTAGCTGTTCAGGAGTCTTATGGCTTGGGGGTAGAAGCTGTTGAGAAGTCTTTTGGACCTAGACTTGGCACTCCGGTACCGCTTGCCGTGCGGTAGCAGAGAGAACAGTCTATGACTAGGGTCTTTGACTGGAGTCTTTGACAATTTTGAGGGCCTTCCTCTGACACCGCCTGGTATAGAGGTCCTGGATGGCAGGGAGCTTTGCCCCAGTGATGTACTGGGCCGTACGCACTACCCTCTGTAGTGCCTTGCGGTCAGAGGCCAAGCAGTTGCCATACCAGGCGGTGATGCAACCAGTCAGGATGCTCTCGATGGTGCAGCTGTAGAATTTTTTGAGGATCTGAGGACCCATGCCAAATCTTTTTAGTCTCCTGAGGGGGAATAGGCTTTGTGTCTGTCTGTCTGTCTCGCGCTGTGTGTGTACATTGCAGAAAACTAAAAAATCGTTTTTTTTTTCTTCTGTCATACCTCTCTCCCTGTTTCATAATACATTAACAAAGGATAACCCATTTTAGGCTAGGGATAATACTGATGTTAATCCAAAAAGCTCTTAATCCAATCAGTTTATGTTGGCCCGCGATAAGTGTCACTTATTGGGAGAGTTACAGGAATATTACATTTGAGAAAACACTCCCCAAATCTCTAAACCTTCTGCAGTTTGTTTTGAGTGATGTCTAATCTTTAATTAATTCGTGAGTGAAATTACATCCTTTCCTGTTTTAAATGAATGTCAGTGCCTGCAAGAGGTCCTGTTCTCCCCTCAGGTTCTGACATGTAGAATATAATTTTAGACGCTCAATTATATTTTGCCAATTAGTCATCTCACTCCTGTCCTATGATAAGCGATAGCTCCGGTAATCATCCTTCTCTGACCGTCGCTCTGTCCCAAATGGCACCCTATTTCCTACATAGTGCACTACTTTTTGACCAGAGCGTGCCATTTGGGATCACAGTCGGTGTCGTCAGGTAAAAATGTCAAGTTGTTCCTATGAATCACTGAACAAACACAGTTTTCAGGGAGCTTGTAGTATTTCCTGCCTTATTGGTTCCGGTTGTTTCATATCGCTAACTGACTCAACAATGGGTTGTGATTACAAAGCATTAATAGATCAAATATAGTTTTTTATAAAGGCCCAGTTCAGTTGTTGTTCACCTGTCAACATGATTTACAGTAGGACTCTAGTGTGTATGTTTACACTAACATCATGGGCCCGAAACCCTTTTTTTCAATGTATTTTCCTAAAAGGACATACCCAAATCTAACTGCCTGTAGCTCAGGACCTGAAGCAAGGATGTGCATATTCTTGATATCATTTGAAAGGAAACACTTTGAAGTTTGTGGAAATGTGCCAGAGACAACAGGGGGTCAAACTGTAGAACCCAGTTCCTACATTTGAATATAAAAATTGATTTTATCAAACAAAACTACGCTACATTTTATCTCTGGGACCCTCGGGATGACAAATCAGAGCAAGATAACTGAATGTAAGAACATTATTTACCTTCAGAGGTGAATGTATCAAACCAGTTGCCGTGACAAAAGTGTTTTGTTGTTGTGCACTATCCTCAAACAATAGCAAGGTATTTTATCACTGTAATAGCTACTGTAAATTGGACACTGCAGTTAGAGTAACATTAATTTAAGCTTTCTGCCCCTATAAGACATGTCTATGTCCCGGAAAGTAGGCTGTTTACAAAGCCATTCTAGTCACATATCGCATATAGACCAGGTATAGGGACGCCGATCCTGTAGTTAAGATTCACACGGAACTCGTATTTTACGTATCTCAAGTTAAGATTTGGCACTAAATTATTTTACACTTCAGCTATTAGTCAACAAACTGTCAAAATAATTGCGAGTGATACTATTTGACAGATGTGACATACAATACAGTAACAGGGAGGACAGTACAGGAACAGGGAGGACAGTACAGTAACAGGGAGGACAGTACAGTAACAGGGAGGACAGTACAGTAACAGGGAGGACAGTACAGTAACAGGGAGGACAGTACAGTAACAGGGAGGACAGTACAGTAACGGGGAGGACAGTACAGTAACGGGGAGGACAGTACAGTAACAGGGAGGACAGTACAGGAACAGGGAGGACAGTACAGTAACAGGGATGACAGTACAGTAACGGGGAGGACAGTACAGTAACAGGGAGGACAGTACAGTAACGGGGAGGACAGTACAGTAACAGGGAGGACAGTACAGTAACAGGGAGGACAATACAGTAACAGGGAGGACAGTACAGTAACGGGGAGGACAGTACAGTAACAGGGAGGACAGTACAGTAACAGGGAGGACAGTACAGTAACAGGGAGGACAGTACAGTAACGGGGAGGACAGTACAGTAACAGGGAGGACAGTACAGGAACAGGGAGGACAGTACAGTAACAGGGAGGACAGTACAGTAACAGGGAGGACAGTACAGTAACGGGGAGGACAGTACAGTAACGGGGAGGACAGTACAGTAACAGGGAGGACAGTACAGTAACAGGGAGGACAGTACAGTAACAAGGATGACAGTACAGTAACGGGGAGGACAGTACAGTAACAGGGAGGACAGTACAGTAACAGGGAGGACAGTACAGTAACAGGGAGGACAATACATTAACAGGGAGGACAGTACAGGAACAGGGATGACAGAACAGTAACAGGGAGGACAGTACAGTAACAGGGAGTACAGTACAGCACCTCTCTACTCACTCCTCTCCCCTCTACTCTTTACTCTCCCCTCTCTACTCTCTACTCTCTACTCTCCCCTCTCTACTCTCTACTCTCCCCTCTCTACTCTCCCCTTTACTCTCCCCTCTCTACTCTCCCCTTTACTCTATACTCTCCCCTCTCCCCTGCTTTGCTTCATCCACGATTGATGTCAAATGTGGAGGAGGGTGTTTGTTTCCCTGGAGAAGGTTAGGAGGACTGAGTGGTATCCCCTTTGTGTTTCTCCTAAGACAGGACTCAGGAGTGTTTGTGTTGTGAAGAAGGATAGGACAGGACTCAGGAGTGTTGTCTTGGTCCAGCTACTGTTTAGCCTACTGTACAGGGAGCTGTTAAGAGGCAGGGAGGCAGTCAGCCGAGCGAGGGGATGCAGCAGAGGCAGGAGGAACCGAGCGAGGGGATGCAGCAGAGGCAGGAGGAACCGAGCGAGGGCAGCAGAGGGGGAGGGAGGAACCGAGCGAGGGCAGCAGAGGGGGAGGGAGGAACCGAGCGAGGGCAACAGAGGGGGAGGGAGGAACCGAGCGAGGGGAGCGGGTGGGGGAGGGAGGAACCGAGCGAGGGCAGCAGAGGGGGAGGGAGGAACCGAGCGAGGGGAGCGGGTGGGGGAGGGAGGAACCGAGTGAGGGCAGCAGAGGGGGAGGGAGGAACCGAGCGAGGGAAGCGGGTGGGGGAGGGAGGAACCGAGCGAGGGCAGCAGAGGGGGAGGGAGGAACCGAGCGAGGGAAGCGGGTGGGGGAGGGAGGAACCGAGCGAGGGCAGCAGAGGGGGAGGGAGGAACCGAGCGAGGGCAGCAGAGGCAGGAGGAACCGAGCGAGGGCAACAGAGGGGGAGGGAGGAACCGAGCGAGGGCAGCAGAGGGGGAGGGAGGAACCGAGCGAGGGAAGCAGGTGGGGGAGGGAGGAACCGAGCGAGGGAAGCGGGTGGGGGAGGGAGGAACCGAGTGAGGGGAGTTTAAAAAAAGTGGGGAAGTTATTTTATACTAATAATTGCTTAGAGAAAGAGATTTAGTAATACAAAAACATTCTTAAAAAGGTAGGGGTCAAAATTGAACACATTGAGACGGATCTTAGACCATTCCTCCATACAGAATCTGCACTAATGGACTGCCCTCTTCAATTCAAACCACAGGTTTTGAATGGGTTTCATGTCCGAAGACTGAGATGACCATTGCAAAATGTTGATTGTGTGTCCAATTAACCATTTCTTTGTGGATTTTGATGTGTGGTTGGGGTTACGGACTTGCTGAAAGATCCACTTGTGGCCAAGTTTCAGCCTCCTGGCAGATGCAAACAGGTTTTTGGCTGAAATGTCCTTGTACTGGGTAAAGTTCATGATGCGGTTGACCTTATCTAGGGCGTTGCCAAAGAGCTCTCTAGTCGGCAGGTAGCTAAATGGTTAAGAGTGTTGTGCCAGTAGCCGAAAGGTCGATGGTTCTAATCCCCGAGCCGACTAGGTGAAATATCTGTCGATGTGCCCTTGAGCAAGGCACTTGCTAATTGCTCCTGTAAGTCGCTCTGGATAAGAGCGTCTGCTAAATGACTAAAATGTAAAATGTAGTCAGATGAGAGAGAGAGAGAGACTTATTTCTCACTTCACATTTCTCCAGTATAGGTTCCTTATCGTAATGAACAATATCAGCAAAATGCCTCCTGTCTATGTAATCATGACTCATAGATTAGATCATTTCTGTCTATCTCCTCCTACTCTGTATTGTTGATGTGTTTTTTTTTATAGCTTGGAGGAGGATTTCATTAAACAGGAATAGAGTGTAGTGCTGTTTATAAAACATTGCGGGAGTAGTGGAAGAAAGCCCAGAGAGTTCGGATGCAACCTAGAGATGTTTATTTAAATAGATACTATGGGATTTTGGCAATGAGGCCCCATATCTACTTCCCCAGAGTTAATACCCATAGATATCCAGTCATTGCGCTAATGCTAGTTAGCGTTGGCTCGCGAAACTACCTGTAACTTCTTTCATACTGGATACAGAGACATAAAAATGGTATCTACAAGTTCAACTGAGTCTTAAGAAGTAGGAGTTAACCCTGAAGTATCCCCTTTAACACAGAACCGAGCTGTTTAGGAGTTAACCCTGAAGTATCCCCTTTAACACCGAACCTAGCCGCATTCCAAGGGTTGCGGGTTGCGCTGTCTCTGCTCGTTTGGTAACAACAGCTCTGACCCAGTGCATTACTGCTAGAAAATACGTTTCCATAGAGATGTCATGTTGAGTTGAATTGTGCTGGCAGTAATCAGGTAAATGTCATTTTGGCTGGAGGCTGGACCACAGGGTATCCTTCGTCATGCTCCATCTGAATGTTGCTGATGACCTGATTGGTAGCTGGGTCATGTTCACTAGGAACGAAACGGAAGCAAAGGAGCCAAAACGGGGAGGGTCTACCTGTACAACTTGTACAATACGAAACTCTTGTTTTTATTTTCTGTTGCAAAAAACGTTTTGCTACACTGTGCACTAATGAATACGACCCCGGCGAACTGCAGGGGGTGTTGGCTGTCTGTTCGCCTCCTTCTTTCTCCTGTAGTGACTCTATTGGGTTTTCTTCCTTGTCCCAAATAGCACCCTATTCCCTATATAGTGCACTACTGTTGACCAGCCCCTATGCCCTGGTCAAAAGTAGAGCGCTGTATAAGAAACGGGTGCCATTTTTGACGCACGCTGATGCTTCTTGTGACACAGGCAGTGAGCCGGATGTCTGGATATGGAATGGCTTCAAACAAGTCAGAGGTGTCTCCTTCACCTACCACAGAGATAATGATCAACTAATGAAACCATCACCTACAGTTGAAGTTGGAAGTTTACATACACCTTAGCCAAATACATTTAACAGTAGTCTGGCTTTTTTATGGCAGTTTTGGAGCAGTTGCTTCTTCCTTGCTGAGCAGCCTTTCAGGTTAAGTCCATATAGAACTTGTTTTACTGTGGATATAGATACTTTTGTACCTGTTTCCTCCAGCATCTTCACAAGGTCCTTTGCTGTTGTTTTGGGATTGATTTGCACTTTTCGCACCAAAGTACGTTCATCTCTAGGAGACAGAACGCGTCTCCTTCCTGAGCGGTATGACGGCTGCGTGGTCCCATGGTGTTTATACTTGTGTACTATTGTTTGTACAGATGAACGTGGTACCTTCAGGCGTTTGGAAATTGCTCCCAAGGATGAACCAGACTTGTGGAGGTCTACAATTTGTTTTCTGAGGTCTTGGCTGATTTCTTTTGATTTTCCCATGATGTCAAGCAAAGAGGCACTGAGTTTGAAGGTAGGCCTTGAAATACATCCACAGGTACACCTCCAATTGACTCAAATGATGTCAATTAGCCTAGCAGAAGCTTCTAAAGCCATGACATCATTTTCAAAGTAGATGTCCTAACCGACTTGCCAAAACTATAGTTTGTTAACAAGACATTTGTGGAGTGGTTGAAAAACGAGTTTTAATGACTCCAACCTAAGTGTGTATGTAAACTTCCGACTTCAACTGTACGTACCCCAGAGATAAAGATCAACTAATGAAACCAGTGGTGGCAGATGAGTTAACTCATCCTTCCTGGACCTCCCTGAACACTGTCTGTCTGCTAGCCTGGAGGCCAGTGCTTCATGCATTTTTAACTGTTCAGGAATATCCTCTCTCGCTCGCTCTCTCTCTCGTTCTCACTCTCTATTACTCAGTCCTGTGGGCCTGATACAGTATGTAGGCATATTTCATCATTTTTCAGCCTCGGTCGGCTGCCATGGAGGATTTAGCCACTGGTGATATGGTCTACAGTTAAGTTGCTCCTTTATATCAGCTAGATCTACAGTTAAGGTCCTCCTTTATATCAGCTAGATCTACAGTTAAAGTCCTCCTTTATATCAGCTAGATCTACAGTTAAAGTCCTCCTTTATATCAGCTAGATCTACAGTTAAGGTCCTCCTTTATATCAGCTAGATCTACAGTTAAGGTCCTCCTTTATATCAGCTAGATCTACAGTTAAGTTGCTCCTTTATATCAGCTAGATCTACAGTTAAAGTCCTCCTTTATATCAGCTAGATCTACAGTTAAAGTCCTTTATATCAGCTAGATCTACAGTTAAAGTCCTCCTTTATATCAGCTAGATCTACAGTTAAAGTCCTCCTTTATATCAGCTAGATCTACAGTTAAAGTCCTCCTTTATATCAGCTTGATCTACAGTTAAGGTCCTCCTTTATATCAGCTAGATCTACAGTTAAAGTCCTCCTTTATATCAGCTAGATCTACAGTTAAAGTCCTCCTTTATATCAGCTAGATCTACAGTTAAAGTCCTCCTTTATATCAGCTAGATCTACAGTTAAAGTCCTCCTTTATATCAGCTAGATCTACAGTTAAGGTCCTCCTTTATATCAGCTAGATCTACAGTTAAAGTACTTTATATCAACTAGATCTACAGTTAAGGTCCTCATTTATATCAGCTTGATCTACAGTTAAGGTCCTCCTTTATATCAGCTAGATCTACAGTTAAGGTCCTCCTTCATATCAGCTAGATCTACAGTTAAGGTCCTCCTTTATATCAGCTAGATCTACAGTTGAAGTCCTCCTTTATATCAGCTAGATCTACAGTTAAGGTCCTCCTTTATATCAGCTAGATCTACAGTTAAAGTACTTTATATCAACTAGATCTACAGTTAAGGTCCTCCTTTATATCAGCTTGATCTACAGTTAAGGTCCTCCTTTATATCAGCTAGATCTACAGTTAAAGTCCTCCTTTATATCAGCTAGATCTACAGTTAAGGTCCTCCTTTATGTCAGCTAGATCTACAGTTAAGGTCCTCCTTTATATCAGCTAGATCTACAGTTAAAGTCCTCCTTTATATCAGGTAGATCTACAGTTAAGTTGCTCCTTTATATCAGCTAGATCTACAGTTAAAGTCCTTTATATCAGCTAGATCTACAGTTAAAGTCCTCCTTTATATCAGCTAGATCTACAGTTAAAATCCTCCTTTATATCAACTAGATCTACAGTTAAAGTCCTTTATATCAGCTAGATCTACAGTTAAAGTCCTTTATATCAGCTAGATCTACAGTTAAAGTCCTCCTTTATATCAGCTAGATCTACAGTTAAAGTCCTCCTTTATATCAGCTTGATCTACAGTTAAGGTCCTCCTTTATATCAGCTAGATCTACAGTTAAAGTCCTCCTTTATATCAGCTAGATCTACAGTTAAAGTCCTCCTTTATATCTGCTAGATCTACAGTTAAAGTCCTCCTTTATATCAGCTAGATCTACAGTTAAAGTCCTCCTTTATATCAGGTAGATCTACAGTTAAGGTCCTCCTTTATATCAGCTTGATCTACAGTTAAAGTCCTCCTTTATATCAGCTAGATCTACAGTTAAGGTCCTCCTTTATATCAGCTATATCTACAGTTAAGGTCCTCCTTTATATCAGCTAGATCTACAGTTAAGGTCCTCCTTTATATCAGCTAGATCTACCGTTAAAGTCCTTTATATCAGCTAGATCTACAGGTAAAGTCCTCCTTTATATCAGCTAGATCTACAGTTAAAGTCCTCCTTTATATCAGCTAGATCTACAGTTAAGGTCCTCCTTTATATCAGCTAGATCTACAGTTAAAGTACTTTATATCAACTAGATCTACAGTTAAGGTCCTCCTTTATATCAGCTTGATCTACAGTTAAGGTCTTCCTTTATATCAGCTAGATCTACAGTTAAAGTCCTCATTTATATCAGCTAGATCTACAGTTAAGGTCCTCCTTTATGTCAGCTAGATCTACAGTTAAGGTCCTCCTTTATATCAGCTAGATCTACAGTTAAAGTCCTCCTTTATATCAGGTAGATCTACAGTTAAGGTCCTCCTTTATATCAGCTAGATCTACAGTTAAGGTCCTCCTTTATATCAGCTAGATCTACCGTTTAAGTCCTCCTTTATATCAGCTAGATCTACAGGTAAAGTCCTCCTTTATATCAGCTAGATCTACAGTTAAAGTCCTCCTTTATATCAGCTAGATCTACAGTTAAGGTCCTCCTTTATATCAGCTAGATCTACAATTAAAGTACTTTATATCAACTAGATCTACAGTTAAGGTCCTCCTTTATATCAGCTTGATCTACAGTTAAGGTCCTCCTTTATATCAGCTAGATCTACAGTTAAAGTCCTCCTTTATATCAGCTAGATCTACAGTTAAGGTCCTCCTTTATGTCAGCTAGATCTACAGTTAAGGTCCTCCTTTATATCAGCTAGATCTACAGTTAAAGTCCTCCTTTATATCAGGTAGATCTACAGTTAAGGTCCTCCTTTATATAAGCTAGATCTACCGTTTAAGTCCTCCTTTATATCAGCTAGATCTACAGGTAAAGTCCTCCTTTATATCAGCTAGATCTACAGTTAAAGTCCTCCTTTATATCAGCTAGATCTACAGTTAAGGTCCTCCTTTATATCAGCTAGATCTACAGTTAAGGTCCTCCTTTATATCAGCTAGATCTACAGTTAAAGTACTTTATATCAACTAGATCTACAGTTAAGGTCCTCCTTTATATCAGATAGATCTACAGTTAAAGTCCTCCTTTATATCAGCTAGATATACAGTTAAAGTCCTTTATATCAGCTAGATCTACAGTTAAGGTCCTCCTTTATATCAGCTAGATCTACAGGTAAAGTCCTCCTTTATATCAGCTAGATCTACAGTTAAAGTCCTCCTTTATATCAGCTAGATCTACAGTTAAAGTCCTCCTTCATATCAGCTAGATCTACAGTTGAAGTCCTCCTTTATATCAGCTAGATCTACAGTTAAGGTCCTCCTTTGTATCAGCTAGATCTACAGTTAAAGTCCTCCTTCATATCAGCTAGATCTACAGTTAAAGTCCTCCTTTATATCAGATAGATCTACAGTTAAGGTCCTCCTTTATATCAGCTAGATCTACAGTTAAAGTCCTCCTTTATATCAGCTAGATCTACAGTTAAAGTCCTCCTTTATATCTGCTAGATCTACAGTTAAAGTCCTCCTTTATATCAGCTAGATCTACAGTTAAAGTCCTCCTTTATATCAGGTAGATCTACAGTTAAGGTCCTCCTTTATATCAGCTTGATCTACAGTTAAAGTCCTCCTTTATATCAGCTAGATCTACAGTTAAGGTCCTCCTTTATATCAGCTATATCTACAGTTAAGGTCCTCCTTTATATCAGCTAGATCTACAGTTAAGGTCCTCCTTTATATCAGCTAGATCTACCGTTAAAGTCCTTTATATCAGCTAGATCTACAGGTAAAGTCCTCCTTTATATCAGCTAGATCTACAGTTAAAGTCCTCCTTTATATCAGCTAGATCTACAGTTAAGGTCCTCCTTTATATCAGCTAGATCTACAGTTAAAGTACTTTATATCAACTAGATCTACAGTTAAGGTCCTCCTTTATATCAGCTTGATCTACAGTTAAGGTCTTCCTTTATATCAGCTAGATCTACAGTTAAAGTCCTCATTTATATCAGCTAGATCTACAGTTAAGGTCCTCCTTTATGTCAGCTAGATCTACAGTTAAGGTCCTCCTTTATATCAGCTAGATCTACAGTTAAAGTCCTCCTTTATATCAGCTAGATCTACAGTTAAGGTCCTCCTTTATATCAGCTAGATCTACAGTTAAGGTCCTCCTTTATATCAGCTAGATCTACAGTTAAAGTCCTCCTTTATATCAGCTAGATCTACAGTTAAGGTCCTCCTTTATATCAGCTAGATCTACAGTTAAGGTCCTCCTTTATATCAGCTAGATCTACCGTTTAAGTCCTCCTTTATATCAGCTAGATCTACAGGTAAAGTCCTCCTTTATATCAGCTAGATCTACAGTTAAAGTCCTCCTTTATATCAGCTAGATCTACAGTTAAGGTCCTCCTTTATATCAGCTAGATCTACAATTAAAGTACTTTATATCAACTAGATCTACAGTTAAGGTCCTCCTTTATATCAGCTTGATCTACAGTTAAGGTCCTCCTTTATATCAGCTAGATCTACAGTTAAGGTCCTCCTTTATATCAGCTAGATCTACCGTTTAAGTCCTCCTTTATATCAGCTAGATCTACAGGTAAAGTCCTCCTTTATATCAGCTAGATCTACAGTTAAAGTCCTCCTTTATATCAGCTAGATCTACAGTTAAGGTCCTCCTTTATATCAGCTAGATCTACAATTAAAGTACTTTATATCAACTAGATCTACAGTTAAGGTCCTCCTTTATATCAGCTTGATCTACAGTTAAGGTCCTCCTTTATATCAGCTAGATCTACAGTTAAAGTCCTCCTTTATATCAGCTAGATCTACAGTTAAGGTCCTCCTTTATGTCAGCTAGATCTACAGTTAAGGTCCTCCTTTATATCAGCTAGATCTACAGTTAAAGTCCTCCTTTATATCAGGTAGATCTACAGTTAAGGTCCTCCTTTATATCAGCTAGATCTACAGTTAAGGTCCTCCTTTATATAAGCTAGATCTACCGTTTAAGTCCTCCTTTATATCAGCTAGATCTACAGGTAAAGTCCTCCTTTATATCAGCTAGATCTACAGTTAAAGTCCTCCTTTATATCAGCTAGATCTACAGTTAAGGTCCTCCTTTATATCAGCTAGATCTACAGTTAAGGTCCTCCTTTATATCAGCTAGATCTACAGTTAAAGTACTTTATATCAACTAGATCTACAGTTAAGGTCCTCCTTTATATCAGATAGATCTACAGTTAAAGTCCTCCTTTATATCAGCTAGATATACAGTTAAAGTCCTTTATATCAGCTAGATCTACAGTTAAGGTCCTCCTTTATTTCAGCTAGATCTACAGGTAAAGTCCTCCTTTATATCAGCTAGATCTACAGTTAAAGTCCTCCTTTATATCAGCTAGATCTACAGTTAAAGTCCTCCTTCATATCAGCTAGATCTACAGTTGAAGTCCTCCTTTATATCAGCTAGATCTACAGTTAAGGTCCTCCTTTGTATCAGCTAGATCTACAGTTAAAGTCCTCCTTCATATCAGCTAGATCTACAGTTAAAGTCCTCCTTTATATCAGATAGATCTACAGTTAAGGTCCTCCTTTATATCAGCTAGATCTACAGTTAAAGTCCTCCTTTATATCAGCTAGATCTACAGTTAAAGTCCTCCTTCATATCAGCTAGATCTACAGTTAAAGTCCTCCTTTATATCAGCTAGATCTACAGTTAAAGTTCTCCTTTATATCAGCTAGATCTACAGGTAAAGTCCTCCTTTATATCAGCTAGATCTACAGTTAAGGTCCTCCTTTATATCAGCTAGATCTACAGTTAAGGTCCTCCTTTATATCAGCTAGATCTACCGTTTAAGTCCTCCTTTATATCAGCTAGATCTACAGGTAAAGTCCTCCTTTATATCAGCTAGATCTACAGTTAAAGTCCTCCTTTATATCAGCTAGATCTACAGTTAAGGTCCTCCTTTATATCAGCTAGATCTACAGTTAAGGTCCTCCTTTATATCAGCTAGATCTACAGTTAAAGTACTTTATATCAACTAGATCTACAGTTAAGGTCCTCCTTTATATCAGATAGATCTACAGTTAAAGTCCTCCTTTATATCAGCTAGATATACAGTTAAAGTCCTTTATATCAGCTAGATCTACAGTTAAGGTCCTCCTTTATATCAGCTAGATCTACAGGTAAAGTCCTCCTTTATATCAGCTAGATCTACAGTTAAAGTCCTCCTTTATATCAGCTAGATCTACAGTTAAAGTCCTCCTTCATATCAGCTAGATCTACAGTTGAAGTCCTCCTTTATATCAGCTAGATCTACAGTTAAGGTCCTCCTTTGTATCAGCTAGATCTACAGTTAAAGTCCTCCTTCATATCAGCTAGATCTACAGTTAAAGTCCTCCTTTATATCAGATAGATCTACAGTTAAGGTCCTCCTTTATATCAGCTAGATCTACAGTTAAGGTCCTCCTTTATATCAGCTAGATCTACAGTTAAAGTACTTTATATCAACTAGATCTACAGTTAAGGTCCTCCTTTATATCAGATAGATCTACAGTTAAAGTCCTCCTTTATATCAGCTAGATATACAGTTAAAGTCCTTTATATCAGCTAGATCTACAGTTAAGGTCCTCCTTTATATCAGCTAGATCTACAGGTAAAGTCCTCCTTTATATCAGCTAGATCTACAGTTAAAGTCCTCCTTTATATCAGCTAGATCTACAGTTAAAGTCCTCCTTCATATCAGCTAGATCTACAGTTGAAGTCCTCCTTTATATCAGCTAGATCTACAGTTAAGGTCCTCCTTTGTATCAGCTAGATCTACAGTTAAAGTCCTCCTTCATATCAGCTAGATCTACAGTTAAAGTCCTCCTTTATATCAGATAGATCTACAGTTAAGGTCCTCCTTTATATCAGCTAGATCTACAGTTAAAGTCCTCCTTTATATCAGCTAGATCTACAGTTAAAGTCCTCCTTTATATCTGCTAGATCTACAGTTAAAGTCCTCCTTTATATCAGCTAGATCTACAGTTAAAGTCCTCCTTTATATCAGGTAGATCTACAGTTAAGGTCCTCCTTTATATCAGCTTGATCTACAGTTAAAGTCCTCCTTTATATCAGCTAGATCTACAGTTAAGGTCCTCCTTTATATCAGCTATATCTACAGTTAAGGTCCTCCTTTATATCAGCTAGATCTACAGTTAAGGTCCTCCTTTATATCAGCTAGATCTACCGTTAAAGTCCTTTATATCAGCTAGATCTACAGGTAAAGTCCTCCTTTATATCAGCTAGATCTACAGTTAAAGTCCTCCTTTATATCAGCTAGATCTACAGTTAAGGTCCTCCTTTATATCAGCTAGATCTACAGTTAAAGTACTTTATATCAACTAGATCTACAGTTAAGGTCCTCCTTTATATCAGCTTGATCTACAGTTAAGGTCTTCCTTTATATCAGCTAGATCTACAGTTAAAGTCCTCATTTATATCAGCTAGATCTACAGTTAAGGTCCTCCTTTATGTCAGCTAGATCTACAGTTAAGGTCCTCCTTTATATCAGCTAGATCTACAGTTAAAGTCCTCCTTTATATCAGCTAGATCTACAGTTAAGGTCCTCCTTTATATCAGCTAGATCTACAGTTAAGGTCCTCCTTTATATCAGCTAGATCTACAGTTAAAGTCCTCCTTTATATCAGCTAGATCTACAGTTAAGGTCCTCCTTTATATCAGCTAGATCTACAGTTAAGGTCCTCCTTTATATCAGCTAGATCTACCGTTTAAGTCCTCCTTTATATCAGCTAGATCTACAGGTAAAGTCCTCCTTTATATCAGCTAGATCTACAGTTAAAGTCCTCCTTTATATCAGCTAGATCTACAGTTAAGGTCCTCCTTTATATCAGCTAGATATACAGTTAAAGTCCTTTATATCAGCTAGATCTACAGTTAAGGTCCTCCTTTATTTCAGCTAGATCTACAGGTAAAGTCCTCCTTTATATCAGCTAGATCTACAGTTAAAGTCCTCTTTTATATCAGCTAGATCTACAGTTAAAGTCCTCCTTCATATCAGCTAGATCTACAGTTGAAGTCCTCCTTTATATCAGCTAGATCTACAGTTAAGGTCCTCCTTTGTATCAGCTAGATCTACAGTTAAAGTCCTCCTTCATATCAGCTAGATCTACAGTTAAAGTCCTCCTTTATATCAGATAGATCTACAGTTAAGGTCCTCCTTTATATCAGCTAGATCTACAGTTAAAGTCCTCCTTTATATCAGCTAGAGCTACAGTTAAATTCCTCCTTCATATCAGCTAGATCTACAGTTAAAGTCCTCCTTTATATCAGCTAGATCTACAGTTAAAGTTCTCCTTTATATCAGCTAGATCTACAGGTAAAGTCCTCCTTTATATCAGCTAGATCTACAGTTAAGGTCCTCCTTTATATCAGCTAGATCTACAGTTAAGGTCCTCCTTTATATCAGCTAGATCTACCGTTTAAGTCCTCCTTTATATCAGCTAGATCTACAGGTAAAGTCCTCCTTTATATCAGCTAGATCTACAGTTAAAGTCCTCCTTTATATCAGCTAGATCTACAGTTAAGGTCCTCCTTTATATCAGCTAGATCTACAGTTAAGGTCCTCCTTTATATCAGCTAGATCTACAGTTAAAGTACTTTATATCAACTAGATCTACAGTTAAGGTCCTCCTTTATATCAGATAGATCTACAGTTAAAGTCCTCCTTTATATCAGCTAGATATACAGTTAAAGTCCTTTATATCAGCTAGATCTACAGTTAAGGTCCTCCTTTATATCAGCTAGATCTACAGGTAAAGTCCTCCTTTATATCAGCTAGATCTACAGTTAAAGTCCTCCTTTGTATCAGCTAGATCTACAGTTAAAGTCCTCCTTCATATCAGCTAGATCTACAGTTGAAGTCCTCCTTTATATCAGCTAGATCTACAGTTAAGGTCCTCCTTTGTATCAGCTAGATCTACAGTTAAAGTCCTCCTTCATATCAGCTAGATCTACAGTTAAAGTCCTCCTTTATATCAGATAGATCTACAGTTAAGGTCCTCCTTTATATCAGCTAGATCTACAGTTAAGGTCCTCCTTTATATCAGCTAGATCTACAGTTAAAGTACTTTATATCAACTAGATCTACAGTTAAGGTCCTCCTTTATATCAGATAGATCTACAGTTAAAGTCCTCCTTTATATCAGCTAGATATACAGTTAAAGTCCTTTATATCAGCTAGATCTACAGTTAAGGTCCTCCTTTATATCAGCTAGATCTACAGGTAAAGTCCTCCTTTATATCAGCTAGATCTACAGTTAAAGTCCTCCTTTATATCAGCTAGATCTACAGTTAAAGTCCTCCTTCATATCAGCTAGATCTACAGTTGAAGTCCTCCTTTATATCAGCTAGATCTACAGTTAAGGTCCTCCTTTGTATCAGCTAGATCTACAGTTAAAGTCCTCCTTCATATCAGCTAGATCTACAGTTAAAGTCCTCCTTTATATCAGATAGATCTACAGTTAAGGTCCTCCTTTATATCAGCTAGATCTACAGTTAAAGTCCTCCTTTATATCAGCTAGATCTACAGTTAAAGTCCTCCTTTATATCTGCTAGATCTACAGTTAAAGTCCTCCTTTATATCAGCTAGATCTACAGTTAAAGTCCTCCTTTATATCAGGTAGATCTACAGTTAAGGTCCTCCTTTATATCAGCTTGATCTACAGTTAAAGTCCTCCTTTATATCAGCTAGATCTACAGTTAAGGTCCTCCTTTATATCAGCTATATCTACAGTTAAGGTCCTCCTTTATATCAGCTAGATCTACAGTTAAGGTCCTCCTTTATATCAGCTAGATCTACCGTTAAAGTCCTTTATATCAGCTAGATCTACAGGTAAAGTCCTCCTTTATATCAGCTAGATCTACAGTTAAAGTCCTCCTTTATATCAGCTAGATCTACAGTTAAGGTCCTCCTTTATATCAGCTAGATCTACAGTTAAAGTACTTTATATCAACTAGATCTACAGTTAAGGTCCTCCTTTATATCAGCTTGATCTACAGTTAAGGTCTTCCTTTATATCAGCTAGATCTACAGTTAAAGTCCTCATTTATATCAGCTAGATCTACAGTTAAGGTCCTCCTTTATGTCAGCTAGATCTACAGTTAAGGTCCTCCTTTATATCAGCTAGATCTACAGTTAAAGTCCTCCTTTATATCAGCTAGATCTACAGTTAAGGTCCTCCTTTATATCAGCTAGATCTACAGTTAAGGTCCTCCTTTATATCAGCTAGATCTACAGTTAAAGTCCTCCTTTATATCAGCTAGATCTACAGTTAAGGTCCTCCTTTATATCAGCTAGATCTACAGTTAAAGTACTTTATATCAACTAGATCTACAGTTAAGGTCCTCCTTTATATCAGATAGATCTACAGTTAAAGTCCTCCTTTATATCAGCTAGATATACAGTTAAAGTCCTTTATATCAGCTAGATCTACAGTTAAAGTCCTCCTTCATATCAGCTAGATCTACAGTTGAAGTCCTCCTTTATATCAGCTAGATCTACAGTTAAGGTCCTCCTTTGTATCAGCTAGATCTACAGTTAAAGTCCTCCTTCATATCAGCTAGATCTACAGTTAAAGTCCTCCTTTATATCAGATAGATCTACAGTTAAGGTCCTCCTTTATATCAGCTAGATCTACAGTTAAAGTCCTCCTTTATATCAGCTAGATCTACAGTTAAAGTCCTCCTTCATATCAGCTAGATCTACAGTTAAAGTCCTCCTTTATATCAGCTAGATCTACAGTTAAAGTTCTCCTTTATATCAGCTAGATCTACAGGTAAAGTCCTCCTTTATATCAGCTAGATCTACAGTTAAGGTCCTCCTTTATATCAGCTAGATCTACAGTTAAGGTCCTCCTTTATATCAGCTAGATCTACCGTTTAAGTCCTCCTTTATATCAGCTAGATCTACAGGTAAAGTCCTCCTTTATATCAGCTAGATCTACAGTTAAAGTCCTCCTTTATATCAGCTAGATCTACAGTTAAGGTCCTCCTTTATATCAGCTAGATCTACAGTTAAGGTCCTCCTTTATATCAGCTAGATCTACAGTTAAAGTACTTTATATCAACTAGATCTACAGTTAAGGTCCTCCTTTATATCAGATAGATCTACAGTTAAAGTCCTCCTTTATATCAGCTAGATATACAGTTAAAGTCCTTTATATCAGCTAGATCTACAGTTAAGGTCCTCCTTTATATCAGCTAGATCTACAGGTAAAGTCCTCCTTTATATCAGCTAGATCTACAGTTAAAGTCCTCCTTCATATCAGCTAGATCTACAGTTGAAGTCCTCCTTTATATCAGCTAGATCTACAGTTAAGGTCCTCCTTTGTATCAGCTAGATCTACAGTTAAAGTCCTCCTTCATATCAGCTAGATCTACAGTTAAAGTCCTCCTTTATATCAGATAGATCTACAGTTAAGGTCCTCCTTTATATCAGCTAGATCTACAGTTAAAGTCCTCCTTTATATCAGCTAGATCTACAGTTAAAGTCCTCCTTCATATCAGCTAGATCTACAGTTAAAGTCCTCCTTTATATCAGCTAGATCTACAGTTAAAGTTCTCCTTTATATCAGCTAGATCTACAGGTAAAGTCCTCCTTTATATCAGCTAGATCTACAGTTAAGGTTCTCCTTTATATCAGCTAGATCTACAGTTAAGGTCCACCTTTATATCAGCTAGATCTACAGTTAAAGTCCTCCTTCATATCAGGTAGATCTACAGTTAATGTCCTCCTTTATATCAGCTAGATCTACAGTTAAGGTCCTCCTTTATATCAGCTAGATCTACAGTTAAAGTCCTCCTTTATATCAGCTAGATCTACAGTTAAGGTCCTCCTTTATATCAGCTAGATCTACAGTTAAAGTCCTCCTTTATATCAGCTAGATCTACAGTTAAGGTCCTCCTTTGTATCAGCTAGATCTACAGTTAAAGTCCTCCTTCATATCAGCTAGATCTACAGTTAAAGTCCTCCTTTATATCAGATAGATCTACAGTTAAGGTCCTCCTTTATATCAGCTAGATCTACAGTTAAGGTCCTCCTTTATATCAGCTAGATCTACAGTTAAAGTACTTTATATCAACTAGATCTACAGTTAAGGTCCTCCTTTATATCAGATAGATCTACAGTTAAAGTCCTCCTTTATATCAGCTAGATATACAGTTAAAGTCCTTTATATCAGCTAGATCTACAGTTAAGGTCCTCCTTTATATCAGCTAGATCTACAGGTAAAGTCCTCCTTTATATCAGCTAGATCTACAGTTAAAGTCCTCCTTTATATCAGCTAGATCTACAGTTAAAGTCCTCCTTCATATCAGCTAGATCTACAGTTGAAGTCCTCCTTTATATCAGCTAGATCTACAGTTAAGGTCCTCCTTTGTATCAGCTAGATCTACAGTTAAAGTCCTCCTTCATATCAGCTAGATCTACAGTTAAAGTCCTCCTTTATATCAGATAGATCTACAGTTAAGGTCCTCCTTTATATCAGCTAGATCTACAGTTAAAGTCCTCCTTTATATCAGCTAGATCTACAGTTAAAGTCCTCCTTTATATCAGCTAGATCTACAGTTAAGGTCCTCCTTTATATCAGCTAGATCTACAGTTAAGGTCCTCCTTTATATCAGCTAGATCTACAGTTAAAGTACTTTATATCAACTAGATCTACAGTTAAGGTCCTCCTTTATATCAGATAGATCTACAGTTAAAGTCCTCCTTTATATCAGCTAGATATACAGTTAAAGTCCTTTATATCAGCTAGATCTACAGTTAAGGTCCTCCTTTATTTCAGCTAGATCTACAGGTAAAGTCCTCCTTTATATCAGCTAGATCTACAGTTAAAGTCCTCCTTTATATCAGCTAGATCTACAGTTAAAGTCCTCCTTCATATCAGCTAGATCTACAGTTGAAGTCCTCCTTTATATCAGCTAGATCTACAGTTAAGGTCCTCCTTTGTATCAGCTAGATCTACAGTTAAAGTCCTCCTTCATATCAGCTAGATCTACAGTTAAAGTCCTCCTTTATATCAGATAGATCTACAGTTAAGGTCCTCCTTTATATCAGCTAGATCTACAGTTAAAGTCCTCCTTTATATCAGCTAGATCTACAGTTAAAGTCCTCCTTCATATCAGCTAGATCTACAGTTAAAGTCCTCCTTTATATCAGCTAGATCTACAGTTAAAGTTCTCCTTTATATCAGCTAGATCTACAGGTAAAGTCCTCCTTTATATCAGCTAGATCTACAGTTAAGGTCCTCCTTTATATCAGCTAGATCTACAGTTAAGGTCCTCCTTTATATCAGCTAGATCTACCGTTTAAGTCCTCCTTTATATCAGCTAGATCTACAGGTAAAGTCCTCCTTTATATCAGCTAGATCTACAGTTAAAGTCCTCCTTTATATCAGCTAGATCTACAGTTAAGGTCCTCCTTTATATCAGCTAGATCTACAGTTAAGGTCCTCCTTTATATCAGCTAGATCTACAGTTAAAGTACTTTATATCAACTAGATCTACAGTTAAGGTCCTCCTTTATATCAGATAGATCTACAGTTAAAGTCCTCCTTTATATCAGCTAGATATACAGTTAAAGTCCTTTATATCAGCTAGATCTACAGTTAAGGTCCTCCTTTATATCAGCTAGATCTACAGGTAAAGTCCTCCTTTATATCAGCTAGATCTACAGTTAAAGTCCTCCTTTATATCAGCTAGATCTACAGTTAAAGTCCTCCTTCATATCAGCTAGATCTACAGTTGAAGTCCTCCTTTATATCAGCTAGATCTACAGTTAAGGTCCTCCTTTGTATCAGCTAGATCTACAGTTAAAGTCCTCCTTCATATCAGCTAGATCTACAGTTAAAGTCCTCCTTTATATCAGATAGATCTACAGTTAAGGTCCTCCTTTATATCAGCTAGATCTACAGTTAAAGTCCTCCTTTATATCAGCTAGATCTACAGTTAAAGTCCTCCTTCATATCAGCTAGATCTACAGTTAAAGTCCTCCTTTATATCAGCTAGATCTACAGTTAAAGTTCTCCTTTATATCAGCTAGATCTACAGGTAAAGTCCTCCTTTATATCAGCTAGATCTACAGTTAAGGTTCTCCTTTATATCAGCTAGATCTACAGTTAAGGTCCACATTTATATCAGCTAGATCTACAGTTAAAGTCCTCCTTCATATCAGGTAGATCTACAGTTAATGTCCTCCTTTATATCAGCTAGATCTACAGTTAAGGTCCTCCTTTATATCAGCTAGATCTACAGTTAAAGTCCTCCTTTATATCAGCTAGATCTACAGTTAAGGTCCTCCTTTATATCAGCTAGATCTACAGTTAAAGTCCTCCTTTATATCAGCTAGATCTACAGTTAAGGTCCTCCTTTGTATCAGCTAGATCTACATTTAAAGTCCTCCTTCATATCAGCTAGATCTACAGTTAAAGTCCTCCTTTATATCAGATAGATCTACAGTTAAGGTCCTCCTTTATATCAGCTAGATCTACAGTTAAGGTCCTCCTTTATATCAGCTAGATCTACAGTTAAAGTACTTTATATCAACTAGATCTACAGTTAAGGTCCTCCTTTATATCAGATAGATCTACAGTTAAAGTCCTCCTTTATATCAGCTAGATATACAGTTAAAGTCATTTATATCAGCTAGATCTACAGTTAAGGTCCTCCTTTATATCAGCTAGATCTACAGGTAAAGTCCTCCTTTATATCAGCTAGATCTACAGTTAAAGTCCTCCTTTATATCAGCTAGATCTACAGTTAAAGTCCTCCTTCATATCAGCTAGATCTACAGTTGAAGTCCTCCTTTATATCAGCTAGATCTACAGTTAAGGTCCTCCTTTGTATCAGCTAGATCTACAGTTAAAGTCCTCCTTCATATCAGCTAGATCTACAGTTAAAGTCCTCCTTTATATCAGATAGATCTACAGTTAAGGTCCTCCTTTATATCAGCTAGATCTACAGTTAAAGTCCTCCTTTATATCAGCTAGATCTACAGTTAAAGTCCTCCTTTATATCTGCTAGATCTACAGTTAAAGTCCTCCTTTATATCAGCTAGATCTACAGTTAAAGTCCTCCTTTATATCAGGTAGATCTACAGTTAAGGTCCTCCTTTATATCAGCTTGATCTACAGTTAAAGTCCTCCTTTATATCAGCTAGATCTACAGTTAAGGTCCTCCTTTATATCAGCTATATCTACAGTTAAGGTCCTCCTTTATATCAGCTAGATCTACAGTTAAGGTCCTCCTTTATATCAGCTAGATCTACCGTTAAAGTCCTTTATATCAGCTAGATCTACAGGTAAAGTCCTCCTTTATATCAGCTAGATCTACAGTTAAAGTCCTCCTTTATATCAGCTAGATCTACAGTTAAGGTCCTCCTTTATATCAGCTAGATCTACAGTTAAAGTACTTTATATCAACTAGATCTACAGTTAAGGTCCTCCTTTATATCAGCTTGATCTACAGTTAAGGTCTTCCTTTATATCAGCTAGATCTACAGTTAAAGTCCTCATTTATATCAGCTAGATCTACAGTTAAGGTCCTCCTTTATGTCAGCTAGATCTACAGTTAAGGTCCTCCTTTATATCAGCTAGATCTACAGTTAAAGTCCTCCTTTATATCAGCTAGATCTACAGTTAAGGTCCTCCTTTATATCAGCTAGATCTACAGTTAAGGTCCTCCTTTATATCAGCTAGATCTACAGTTAAAGTCCTCCTTTATATCAGCTAGATCTACAGTTAAGGTCCTCCTTTATATCAGCTAGATCTACAGTTAAGGTCCTCCTTTATATCAGCTAGATCTACCGTTTAAGTCCTCCTTTATATCAGCTAGATCTACAGGTAAAGTCCTCCTTTATATCAGCTAGATCTACAGTTAAAGTCCTCCTTTATATCAGCTAGATCTACAGTTAAGGTCCTCCTTTATATCAGCTAGATCTACAATTAAAGTACTTTATATCAACTAGATCTACAGTTAAGGTCCTCCTTTATATCAGCTTGATCTACAGTTAAGGTCCTCCTTTATATCAGCTAGATCTACAGTTAAAGTCCTCCTTTATATCAGCTAGATCTACAGTTAAGGTCCTCCTTTATGTCAGCTAGATCTACAGTTAAGGTCCTCCTTTATATCAGCTAGATCTACAGTTAAAGTCCTCCTTTATATCAGGTAGATCTACAGTTAAGGTCCTCCTTTATATCAGCTAGATCTACAGTTAAGGTCCTCCTTTATATAAGCTAGATCTACCGTTTAAGTCCTCCTTTATATCAGCTAGATCTACAGGTAAAGTCCTCCTTTATATCAGCTAGATCTACAGTTAAAGTCCTCCTTTATATCAGCTAGATCTACAGTTAAGGTCCTCCTTTATATCAGCTAGATCTACAGTTAAGGTCCTCCTTTATATCAGCTAGATCTACAGTTAAAGTACTTTATATCAACTAGATCTACAGTTAAGGTCCTCCTTTATATCAGATAGATCTACAGTTAAAGTCCTCCTTTATATCAGCTAGATATACAGTTAAAGTCCTTTATATCAGCTAGATCTACAGTTAAGGTCCTCCTTTATTTCAGCTAGATCTACAGGTAAAGTCCTCCTTTATATCAGCTAGATCTACAGTTAAAGTCCTCCTTTATATCAGCTAGATCTACAGTTAAAGTCCTCCTTCATATCAGCTAGATCTACAGTTGAAGTCCTCCTTTATATCAGCTAGATCTACAGTTAAGGTCCTCCTTTGTATCAGCTAGATCTACAGTTAAAGTCCTCCTTCATATCAGCTAGATCTACAGTTAAAGTCCTCCTTTATATCAGATAGATCTACAGTTAAGGTCCTCCTTTATATCAGCTAGATCTACAGTTAAAGTCCTCCTTTATATCAGCTAGATCTACAGTTAAAGTCCTCCTTCATATCAGCTAGATCTACAGTTAAAGTCCTCCTTTATATCAGCTAGATCTACAGTTAAAGTTCTCCTTTATATCAGCTAGATCTACAGGTAAAGTCCTCCTTTATATCAGCTAGATCTACAGTTAAGGTCCTCCTTTATATCAGCTAGATCTACAGTTAAGGTCCTCCTTTATATCAGCTAGATCTACCGTTTAAGTCCTCCTTTATATCAGCTAGATCTACAGGTAAAGTCCTCCTTTATATCAGCTAGATCTACAGTTAAAGTCCTCCTTTATATCAGCTAGATCTACAGTTAAGGTCCTCCTTTATATCAGCTAGATCTACAGTTAAGGTCCTCCTTTATATCAGCTAGATCTACAGTTAAAGTACTTTATATCAACTAGATCTACAGTTAAGGTCCTCCTTTATATCAGATAGATCTACAGTTAAAGTCCTCCTTTATATCAGCTAGATATACAGTTAAAGTCCTTTATATCAGCTAGATCTACAGTTAAGGTCCTCCTTTATATCAGCTAGATCTACAGGTAAAGTCCTCCTTTATATCAGCTAGATCTACAGTTAAAGTCCTCCTTTATATCAGCTAGATCTACAGTTAAAGTCCTCCTTCATATCAGCTAGATCTACAGTTGAAGTCCTCCTTTATATCAGCTAGATCTACAGTTAAGGTCCTCCTTTGTATCAGCTAGATCTACAGTTAAAGTCCTCCTTCATATCAGCTAGATCTACAGTTAAAGTCCTCCTTTATATCAGATAGATATACAGTTAAGGTCCTCCTTTATATCAGCTAGATCTACAGTTAAAGTCCTCCTTTATATCAGCTAGATCTACAGTTAAAGTCCTCCTTCATATCAGCTAGATCTACAGTTAAAGTCCTCCTTTATATCAGCTAGATCTACAGTTAAAGTTCTCCTTTATATCAGCTAGATCTACAGGTAAAGTCCTCCTTTATATCAGCTAGATCTACAGTTAAGGTTCTCCTTTATATCAGCTAGATCTACAGTTAAGGTCCACCTTTATATCAGCTAGATCTACAGTTAAAGTCCTCCTTCATATCAGGTAGATCTACAGTTAATGTCCTCCTTTATATCAGCTAGATCTACAGTTAAGGTCCTCCTTTATATCAGCTAGATCTACAGTTAAAGTCCTCCTTTATATCAGCTAGATCTACAGTTAAGGTCCTCCTTTATATCAGCTAGATCTACAGTTAAAGTCCTCCTTTATATCAGCTAGATCTACAGTTAAAGTCCTCCTTTATATCAGCTAGATCTACAGTTAAAGTCCTCCTTTATATCAGCTAGATCTACAGTTAAGGTCCTCCTTTATATCAGCTAGATCTACAGTTAAAGTCCTCCTTTATATCAGGTAGATCTACAGTCTATTTCTGCAATCATTCTTCACTCAGTATTGAGCTCGGAGTCAGGAGCTACGAGGCTAGTCAAGAGAAGCGCTTGATCAGCTGGCAAGTGTCTTCACTGACCCTCTCCCTGACTGAGTCTCTAATACCAACATGTTTCAAGCAGACCACCATAGTCCCTGTGCCCAAAAACGCCAAGGTGACCTGTCTAAATGACTCTCGCCCCGTAGCACTCACATCTGTAGCCATGAAATACTTTGAAAGGCTGGTCATGGCTCACATCAACACCATCATCCCAGTCACCCTGGACCCACTCCAATTTCCATACCGCCTCAACAGAGCAATCTCTATTGCACTCCACACTGCCCTCTCCCACTTGGACAAGAGGAACATTTATGTGAGAATGCTGTTCATTGACTACAGCTCAGCGTTCAACACCATATTGCCCTCCATGTTCATCACTAAGCTAAGGACCCTGGGACTGAACACCTCCCTCTGCAACTGGATCCTGGACTTCCTGACGGGCCACCCCCAGGTGGTGAGGGTAGGGCAACAACACATCCGCCACGCTGACCCTCACTCCTGTACTCCCTGTTCACCCACGACTGCATGACCTCGCATGACTCCCAACACCACCATTATCTTTGCTGACGACACGACGGTGGTAGGCCTGATCACCGACGACGATTAGGCAGCCTATAGGAGCTGATCGTGGACTACAGGAAACGGAGGGCCGAGCACACCCCCATTCACATCGACAGGGCTGTAGTGGAGCGGGTCGAGAGCTTCAAGTTCCTCTGTGTCCACATCACACCAACACAGTTGTTGAAGAGGGCACAACAACTCCTCTTCCCCCTCAGGAGGCTGAAAAGATTGGGCATGGACCCTCAGATCATCAAAAAGTTCTACAGCTGCACCATTGAGAGCATCCTGACTGGTTGCATCACTGCCTGGTATGGCAACTGCTTGGCATCCGACCGCATGGTGCTACAGAGGGTAGTCCGTACGGCCCAGTACATCACTAGGGCAGAGCTTCCTGCCATCCAGGACCTCTATACCAGGCGGTGTCACAGAAAGGCCCTAAAAATTGTCAAAGACTCCAGCCACTCGGCCTCCCGAGTGGCGCAGCGGTCTAAGGCACTGCATTGCAGTGCTTGAGGCATCAGTACAGACCCAGGTTTGATCCCGGGCTGTGTCGCAGCCGGCCGCGACCGGGATTCCCATGAGGCGGCACACAATTGTCCCAGCGTCGTCCAGGTTAGGGGAGGGTTTGGCCAGCCGGGATGTCCTTGTCCTATCGCGCTCTAGCGACTCCTGTTGCGGGCCGGGCATATGCACACTGACTTCTGTCGGCAGTTGTACAGTGTTTCTTCCGACACATTGATGCGGCTGGCTTCCGGGTTAAGCGAGCAGTGTGTCAAGAAGCAGTGTGGCTTGGCAGGGTCCTGTTTGCCATAAAGGCCTGATTGGTGGAGTGCTGCAGATATGGTTGTCCTTCTGGAAGGTTCTCCCATCTCCACAGTGGAACTCTAGAGCTCTGTCAGAGTGACCATCGAGTTCTTGGTCACCTCTCTGACCAAGGCTCATCTCCCCCGATTCCACAGTTTGGCCGGGCGGCCAGCTCTAGGAAGAGTCTTGGTAGTTCCTAACTTCTTCCATTTAAAAATGATGGAGCCCACTGTGTTCTTGGGGACCTTCAATGCTGAAAAAAAAAATTTGTACCCTTCCCCAGATCTGTGCCTCGACACAATCCTGTCTCGGAGCTCTACGGACAATTCCTTCGGCCTCATTGTTTGGTTTTTGCTCTGACATGCACTGTCAACAGTGGGACCTTATATAGACAGGTGTGTGCCTTTCCAAATCACGTCCAATCAATTGGATTTACCACAGGTGGACTCCAATCAAGTTGTAGAAACATCTCAAGGATGATCAATGGAAACAGGATGCACCTGAGCTCAACTTCGAGTCTCATAGCAAAGGGTCTGAATACTTATGTAAATAAGGTATGTCTGTTTTTTATTTTTAATACATTTTCAAAAATGTCTAAAAACCTGTTTTTGCTTTGTCATTATGGGGTATTGTGTGTAGATTGATGAGGATGTTATTTTATTTAATCCATTTTAGAATATGTCTGTAACGTAACAAAGTGGAAAAAGTCAAGGGGTCTGAATACTTTCTGAAGGCACTGTATATGTACATATCTACCTCCATTACCTCGTACCCCTGCACATCGACTCGGTACTGGTACCCCTTGTACTGTAGTGTATATAGCCAAGTTATCGTTACTCGTTGTGTATTTATTATTACTTTTATTATTACATGTTTTACTTTTCTGTTATTTCTCTATTTTCTTTCTCTCTGTATTGTGGGTAAGGGCCCGTAAGTAAGCATTTCACTGTTAGTCTACACCTGTTGTTTACAAAGCATGTGACAAATAACATTTGATTGGATTTAGCTGACTAGAGTAGACTCTACCCTACATTACTCTACTCTACATTACTCTACAATACTCTACATTACTCTACTCTACATGACACTACTCTACATTACTCTACAATACTATACTATACATTACTCTACTCTACATTACTCTACATTACTCTACATTACTCTACATTACTCTAAATTACTCTACAATACTATACGCTACAATACTATACATTACTCTACTCTACATTACTCTACATTACTCTGCATTACTCTACATTACTATACCCTACATTACTCTACTCTACATTACTCTACTCTATATTACTCTACATTACTCTACTCTACATTACTCTACATTACTCTACTCTACATTACTCTACTCTACATTACTCTACATTACTCTACTCTACATTACTCTACATTACTCTAATCTACAATACTCTACTCTACAATACTATACAATACTCTACATTACTCTACATTACTATACATTACTCTAACCTACATGACTCTACATTACTCTACTCTATATTAGTCTACATTACGCTACTCTACATTACTCTACTATACAATACTCTACTCTACATTACTCTACTCTACATTACTCTACATTACTCTACATTACTCTACATTACTCTAAATTACTCTACAATACAATACTCTACATTACTCTACTCTACATTACTCTACATTACTCTGCATTACTCTACATTACTATACCCTACATTACTCTACTCCACATTACTCTACTCTACATTACTCTACTCTACATTACTCTACATTACTCTACATTACTCTACATTACTCTACATTACTCTACATTACTCTACATTACTCTACTCTACTCGACTCTACAATACTCTAACCTACATGACTCTCCATTACTCTACTCTATATTACTCTGCATTACTCTACTCTACATTACTCTACTCTACATTACTCTACATTACTCTACTCTACATTACTCTGCTCTACAATACTCTACTCTACAATACTCTACATTACTCTACATTACAATACTCTACATTACTCTACATTTCTCTACATTACTCTACATTACTCTAACCTACATGGCTCTACATGACTCTACTCTACATGACTCTACTCTACATTACTCTACTCTACATTACTCTACATGACTCTACTCTACATTACTCTACTCTACAATACTCTACATGACTCTACTCTACATGACTCTACATGACTCTACTCTACAATACTCTAACATACATTACTCTACTCTACATTACTCTACTCTACATTACTCTACTATACGATACTCTACTCTACATTACTCTACTCTACATTACTCTACATTACTCTACTCTACATTACTCTACTCTACATTACTCTACATTACTCTACTCTACATTACTCTACTCTGCATTACTCTTCTATACAATACTCTTCTATACATTACTCTACTCTACATTACTCTACTCTACTCTACTCTACATTACTCTACTCTACATTACTCTACTCTACATTACTCTACTCTACATTACTCTACATTACTCTACTCTACATTACTCTACTATACATTACTCTACTCTACATGACTTTGCTCTACATTACTCTACTCTACATTACTCTACTCTACATTACTCTACATTACTCTAATCTACATGACTCTACTCTACAATACTCTACTCTACATTACTCTACTCTACATTACTCTACATTACTCTACTCTATATTACTCTACTCTACAATACTTTACATTACTCTACATTACAATACTCTACATTACTCTACATTTCTCTACATTACTCTACATTACTCTAACCTACATGGCTCTACATGACTCTACTCTACATTACTCTACTCTACATTACTCTACATGACTCTACTCTACATTACTCTACTCTACAATACTCTACATTACTCTACTCTACATGACTCTACGTGACTCTACTCTACAATACTCTAACCTACAATACTCTAACCTACATTACTCTAACCTACATTACTCTACTATACAATACTCTACTCTACATTACTCTACTCTACATTACTCTACATTACTCTACTCTACATTACTCTACTCTACATTACTCTTCTATACAATACTCTACTCTACATTACTCTACATTACAATACTCTACATTACTCTACATTTCTCTACATTACTTTACATTACTCTAACCTACATGGCTCTACATGACTCTACTCTACATGACTCTACTCTACATTACTCTACTCTACATTACTCTACATGACTCTACTCTACATTACTCTACTCTACAATACTCTACATTACTCTACTCTACATGACTCTACATGACTCTACTCTACAATACTCTAACCTACAATACTCTAACCTACATTACTCTACTCTACAATACTCTACTCTACATTACTCTACTCTACATTACTCTACTCTACTCTACATTACTCTACTCTACATTACTCTACTCTACATTACTCTACATGACTCTACTCTACATTACTCTACTCTACATTACTCCACTATACATTACTCTACTCTACATGACTCTACTCTACATTACTCTACTCTACAATACTCTACATTACTCTACTCTACATGACTCTACATGACTCTACTCTACAATACTCTAACCTACAATACTCTAACCTACATTACTCTACTCTACATTACTCTACTCTACATTACTCTACTCTACATTTCTCCACTATACAATACTCTACTCTACATTACTCTACTCTACATTACTCTACATTACTCTACTCTACATTACTCTACTCTACATGACTCTACTCTACATTACTCTACTCTACAATACTCTACATTACTCTACTCTACATGACTCTACATGACTCTACTCTACAATACTCTAACCTACAATACTCTAACCTACATTACTCTACTCTACATTACTCTACTCTACATTACTCTACTCTACATTTCTCTACTATACAATACTCTACTCTACATTACTCTACTCTACATTACTCTACATTACTCTACTCTACATTACTCTACTCTACAATACTCTACAATACTCTACAATACTCTAACCTACATGACTCTCCATTACTCTACTCTACTCTACTCTACATTACTCTACTATACATTACTCTACTCTACTCTACTCTACATTACTCTACTCCACATTACTTGACTATACATTACTCTACTCTATATTACTCTACATTACGCTACTCTACATTACTCTACATTACTCTACTCTACTCTACTCTACAATACTCTACAATACTCTCAGTTACTCTACATTACTCTACATTACTCTACATTACTCTACATTACTCTACTCTACATGACTCTACTCTACATTACTCTACTCTACATTACTCTACTCTACTCTACATTACTCTACATTACTCTACATTACTCTAATCTACATGACTCTACTCTACAATACTCTACTCTACATTACTCTACTTTACATTACTCTACTCTACATTACTATACTCTATATTACTCTGCATTACTCTACTCTACATTACTCTTCTATACAATACTCTACTCTACTCTACATTACTCTACATTACTCTACTCTACATTACTCTACTCTACATTACTCTACATTACTCTACTCTACATTACTCTACATGACTCTACTCTACATTACTCTACATGACTCTACTCTACATTACTCTACTCTACATGACTCTACTCTACATTACTCTACTCTACATGACTCTACTCTACATTACTCTACTCTACATTACTCTACTCTACATTACTCTACATTACTCTAATCTACATGACTCTACTCTACAATACTCTACTCTACATTACTCTACTTTACATTACTCTTCTCTACATTGCTCTACTCTACATGACTCTACATGACTCTACATTACTCTACTTTACATTTCTCTACATTACGCTACTCTACATTACTCTACATTACTCTACATTACTCTACTCTACAATACTCTACAATACTCTAACCTACATGACTCTCCATTAATCTACTCTATGTTACTCTACATTACTCTACTATACATTACTCTACTCTACTCTACATTACTCTACTATACATTACTCTACTCTACTCTACTCTACATTACTCTACTCCACATTACTTGACTCTACATTATTCTACTCTATATTACTCTACATTACGCTACTCTACATTACTCTACTCTACTCTATAATACTCTACAATACTCTCCGTTACTCTACATTACTCTACACTACTCTACATTACTCTACATTACCCTACATTACTCTACATTACTCTAACCTACATGGTTCTACATTACACTACTCTACATTACTCTACTCTACATTACTCTACTCTACTCTACATTACTCTACATTACTCTAATCTACATGACTCTACTCTACAATACTCTACTCTACATTACTCTACTTCACATTACTCTACTCTATATTACTATACTCTATATTACTCTACTCTACATTTCTCTACTCTACATTACTCTACTCTACATTTCTCTACATTACTCCACTCTACATTACTCTACATTACTCTACATTACAATACTCTACATTACTCTACATTACTCTACATTACTCTATTCTACATTAGTCTACATTAGTCTACATTACTCTAACCTACATGACTCTACATGACTCTACTCTACATTACTCTACTCTACATTACTCTACATGACTCTACTCTACATTACTCTACTCTACAATACTCTACATTACTCTACTCTACATGACTCTACTCTACGTGTCTCTACTCTACATTTACATTTACATTTTAGTCATTTAGCAGACGCTCTTATCCAGAGCGACTTACAGTTAGTGAATACATATTTTTTATTTTATTTTATACTGGCCCCCCGTGGGAATCGAACCCACAACCCTGGCGTTGCACACGCCATGCTCTATCAACTGAGCTACATCCCTGCCGGCCATTCCCTCCCCTACCCTGGACGACACTGGGCCAATTGTGCGCCGCCCATGAGTCTCCCGGTCGCGGCCGGCAGCGACAGAGCCTGGATTCGAACCAGGATCTCTAGTGGCACAGTTAGCACTGCGATGCAGTGCCTTAGACCACTGCGCCACTCTACATTACTCTACTCTACAATACTCTACTCTACATTACTCTACTCTACATTACTCTAGCCTACATGACTATACAATACTCTACTCTACATTACTCTACTCTACATTACTCTACATGACTCTACTCTACATTACTCTACTCTACAATACTCTAACCTACATTACTCTACTCTACATCACTATACTCTACATTACTCTACTCTACATTACTCTACTCTACATTACTCTACATTACTCTACTCTACATGACTCTACATTACTCTACTCTACATTACTCTACTCTACATGACTCTACATTACTCTACTCTACATTACTCTACTCTACATGACTCTACATTACTCTACTCTACATTACTCTACTCTACATTACTCTACTATACAATACTCTACTCTACATTACTCTACTCTACATTACTCTACTCTACTCTACATTACTCTACTCTACATTACTCTACTCTACATTACTCTACATTACTCTACTCTACATTACTCTACTCTGCTCTACTGTACATGACTCTACTCTACATTACTCTACTCTACATTACTCTACATGACTCTACTCTACATTACTCTACTCTACAATACTCTACATTACTCTACTCTACATGACTCTACTCTACATGACTCTACTCTACATTACTCTACTCTACAATACTCTACTATACATTACTCTACTCTACATTACTCTACATGACTCTACTCTACATTACTCTACTCTACAATACTCTAACCTACATTACTCTACTCTACATTACTCTACTCTACAATACTCTACTCTACATTACTCTACATTACTCTACTCTACATTACTCTAATCTACTCTACTCTACATTACTCTACTCTACATTACTCTACTCTCCTTCTTGAACCACCGTTTTGAGCCATGTACAGTGGGGAGAACAAGTATTTGATACACTGCCGATTTTGCAGGTTTTCCCACTTACAAAGCATGTAGAGGTCTGTAATTTTTATCATAGGTACACTTCAACTGTGAGAGACGGAAAAGGATTTTTAAGTAATTAATTTGCATTTTATTGCATGACATAAGTATTTGATCACCTACCAACCAGTAAGAATTCCGGCTCTCACAGACCTGTTCGTTTTTCTTTAAGAAGCCCTCCTGTTCTCCACTCATTACCTGTATTAACTGCACCTGTTTGAACTTGTTACCTGTATAAAAGACACCTGTCCACACACTCAATCAAACAGACTCCAACCTCTCCACAATGGCCAAGACCAGAGAACTGTGTAAGGACATCAGGGATAAAATTGTAGACCTGCACAAGGCTGGGATGGGCTACAGGACAATAGGCAAGCAGCTTGGTGAGAAGGCAACAACTGTTGGCGCAATTATTAGAAAATGGAAGAAGTTCAAGATGACGGTCAATCACCCTCGGTCTGGGGCTCCATGCAAGATCTCACCTCGTGGGGCATCAATGATCATGAGGAAGGTGAGGGATCAGCCCAGAACTACACGGCAGGACCTGGTCAATGACCTGAAGAGAGCTGGGACCACAGTCTCAAAGAAAACCATTAGTAACACACTACGCCGTCATGGATTAAAATCCTGCAGCGCACGCAAGATCCCCCTGCTCAAGCCAGCGCATGTCCAAGCCCGTCTGAAGTTTGCCAATGACCATCTGGATGATCCAGAGGAGGAATGGGAGACCCATACAATCATACAAAGTGATTTTCTGGATTTTTGTTTTAGATTCCGTCTCTCACAGTTGAAGTGTACCTATGATAAAAAATTACAGACCTCTACATGCTTTGTAAGTAGGAAAACCTGCAAAATCGGCAGTGGATCAAATACTTGTTCTCCCCACTGTACATTAATAGCGATTAATTAGGACAATTTGAAATTAGCAGTGGTCCTTTTTATTCTTGCTCTAATTGTAGAAATCTAAATTAATTCAATCCTGCTTTGACCTATATTGTTTGTCACCTGAATATTAATTTCTAAAGAATCACAAATTAAGATGATCATTTAATTAATTGTGGAACACCAAGACACTGAACCAGCTGCTTTCGGGATCTGTCAACTGTGATGATGTTAATTTTATGTTCACTTGTCACGAACACGCACGCTGTCTAATCTGCCATTAGGCCCTGTTGTAGAATAGCTCTAATCTGCCATTAGGCCCTATTGTAGAATAGCTCTAATCTGCCATTAGGCCCTATTGTAGAATAGCTCTAATCTGCCATTAGGCCCTATTGTAGATTAGCTCTAATCTGCCATTAGGCCCTGTTGTAGAATAGCTCTAATCTGCCATTAGGCCCTATTGTAGAATAGCTCTAATCTGCCATTAGGCCCTATTGTAGAATAGCGCGTCCATTTTTAAATGTTGAGCTAGGGTGTGTAGTTTCTATGTTAAGTTGTTCTGTGTTTAGGTTCTAGATTGTGTATATCTATGTTGGCCAGGGTGGTCCCCAATCAGAGGCAGCTGTAGCTCGTTGTCTCTGATTGGGAACCATACTTAAGCAGCCGTTTTGGCACCAGTCTGTGTGGGATCTTGTTCCGTAAAGTTTTGTTTTGTGTAACCTAGGACTTCACGTATCGTTTATTTGTTGTTTTGTCGTGTGTTAAGTACTTTTTAAAAAAAATGTACGCTTATCACGCTGCGCCTTGGTCCGTCTCGTACCTAAACGATCGTGACAACTGCACAATACTATATTATTCTATAGCACCTGTGTTAGCAGTAAGCTACTGTTTATAGATCATGCCCAGTTCGGTATGATTTTTTAATTTTTTTTATGTAAAGTTATTTTCTCTAGTCTTCCAGAATGAAACGTTGTTCCGGTGCACAGAATCATCGTAACACTCACGAGATAGAAACTGTTCATTTCGTTTTTTGTTAATGCTTTCCTTTCTTCATACTTTAAACATTGTGTCGGAGCTCCGCGTGTCCTGTCTTGTCTGTGTCGGTTTGGGTTGCGCGTCAGGAGCATGAGCGCACCGCTATGTTACTGGGTTGCCGCCATTCGCTGGTTCCATTCATGTAACAAAGGTGTACATGGAAGTTGGTCACGTCTGTTTTAGACGGAATGTATGCAATTGGGTAATTATGAGGAAAACGGTCACATTTGTATACCAGTTATGTGATTACTTGTCATTGGACATGGGTATGGGAGGGGCTTAGAGGATATAAGCGGCTGTTTTGGGGGGTTTCTGGGTAGATTGGGTTTGGTGATAGACGGGGGGGGGGGGGGGCTGCTGAGCCAGGTACACCCCCAACCTGTAAAAGCTATGGAAGCTACAGGGTAAACCTGTTTTAGGCTTAGTTTGGTTCGTTATTTTGTGTGAGAAGTCTTTTGTCTACCCATTTGTCTTGTAAATATGAATTGCCCAGCTATCACTATTGAACACTGTGAATAAATATGGACACCTTTGCACCAGAACCTTCTGCCTCCTGAATGTCTGCCCTCAAGACCGCATCTCTATGTAACCTATTTCACATTACAACAGTCACTATTATCCTGCGAGAGGAATGCATACTTACCCTGCGCCTCAATTTGCAATGCCAAGTAAACAGCCTTGTGTTCCCTTCACAAACAGTGGTACGCTAAACGTCAGGTAAATAGCCTTGTGTTCCCTTCACAAACAGTGGTACGCTAAACGTCAGGTAAACAGCCTTGTGTTCCCTTCACAAACAGTGGTACACTAAACGTGAAGTATATAGCCTTGTGTTCCCTTCACAAACAGTGGTAAATTAAACGTCAGGTAAACAGCCTTGTGTTCCCTTCACAAACAGTCTTTCCCTTTCCAAACCTTTTATAATAGAACATAACATTCCTCAGATGCCTTAAGACTGGGTTTAATTGGGCCTGCATGACTGCCAGGTTTGTTTTCTCCTCCACCCATGGTTAACTCACTGACAGGTCATGTGGGGCCTCTAGGTGTATAGCATTAGCCAGCCGGTTTATATAATATGTCCTTTAGTGCTTGGACAGTGATGTCACACCGTTGACAAGGATTTGTGTGTGTGTGTGTGTGTGTGTGTGTGTGCGTCGTATACCCACGGTTACCGGTGGTGAGCCACAAAACAATCAGCTGGCGGGTGGAATGAAAACGTTATTTCAACCCGCGGGTCGGCTCGCAGTTCAGAACAATTACATTGCGGGTCAGAAACATTTTTTAAAATCAAGATAATACGCTTTTTAAAAACCCAGGAGCTTTAATGTGTTGCATTGTGTTGCGAATTCCATTGTGTGAGCAGCGAGGCAGACATGAGGCTACCAGCCATGAGTTGAGAGTGTGGAGCCGGGAACTGTCCCTTGTTTGTTTGGTGCTAAAATGTTCTAATTTGTCCACGCGCAGAGTTTATGTTCCCTCTCCCAATGCAAGAATACGACACGTTGGCAAGTTTACTTTCCCTGGAGAGCCTAGCTCACGCTAAATGTCTTAACGTAGGCCTGACCAGAGAAACAAACAGAAAGGTTATGATAAGGGTATAGACTACAACATCACCATGGAAACAGGTGATGCGCGAGTGAAATCCCCAGTTTGGAAGGACAACAACTGGGTAGGCCTATTTGTTTTGGATAATTCAGTTCATTATCAGTTCATAAGACCCATACGTAGTCCATATAAAGTGTAAACCAGTGCGACTGGTAAAAGTTTGAGAAGCCTACAAAATAAATGGAGCCTATATTCGATTCTGGGAATGGTTTATTTAAGTTTGAATTAGACCTAAACTATTTGATTATCTAAACAACATTGAACGTAAAGGTATTGTTTTGTTATGTTTACATTTCAGTCATTTAGCAGACGCTCTTATCCAGAGCGACTTACAGGAGCAATTAGGGTTAAGTGCCTTGCTCAAGGGCACATTGACAGATTTTTCACCTAGTCGGCTCAGGGATTAGAACCAGCGACCTTTCGGTTACTGGCACAACGCTCTTAACCACTAAGCCACCTGCCGGCACCATGTTGGCTACAGGCTTTCATTAGGTAAGTAGAAGGTTAATTAGAAGGCTCTTTCTCAAAACGGTTTGAGTGACTCATCGCATTTTGAAAATTAAAAATATAATCTTAAATCATGGCATGGTTTCCTTTTATACAAATGTTGAATAGACAATTAAATAAATGTATCTCATTTGGCGGGTAAAGGATCGGCTCTCGGGACAATTCTATGCGGGTGGGTTGGTTTGCGGAGAAAGATCTGTCCTGATATCGGGTGGGGCTCGGGAATTGATGTAGCCAGCGTGGGGCAGGTGGGCTCCAAAAAACGGACCTGTGTGTGTGCCAATGTTTCTTTTATCCATTACACAAGCATCAGGTTTATGGATATTAACTGTCTAGACCAACCTCTGGTGTGATGAGCAACCCCCAACCAACCTCTGGTTTTTATTATACAAACACCATTAATTGTTAAGCATTTTACAGCCATTGGGAATTGAATGAAATAGATTTACATTGGGGTAGGCTATCTACTTATCATGTCAGCTGATTGTCTTTCCCACCACCACCACCACCCCTACCACCGTTACCCTACCACCGTTACCCTACCACCTCTACCCTACCACCGTTACCCTACCACCTTTACCCTACCACCGTTACCCTACCACCTTTACCCTACTTGTACCTATTATTTCCCCCCTGGAAATCTTCTCTGTCTGTCAGTGGTGTTCTGCTGTTATAACAATAATAATATGCCATTTAGCAGACGCTTTCATCCAAAGCGACTTACAGTCATGTGCGCATACATTTTTACGTATGGGTGGCCCGGGGATCGAACCCACTATCTTGGCGTTACAAGCGCCGTGCTCTACCAGCTGAGCTACAGAGGACCACGGTCTGGATTCATACAAATGTTGTCTGTCTGTGGTGTTCTGCTGTTGGTCTGGATTCATAAAGCACATAGATTCTGCTCAGGGGTTGTAATCTCTCTGGATGTCTCAGGAGTTCTGGGCTGCAGCTCTGTGGCGTTTTACGTTCTTCTCAACCAGAGAGAAGTCACTACCATGGGTGTGATGTAATAATAATATAATATGCCATTTAGCAGACGCTTTTATCCAAAGCGACTTACAGTCATGTGTGCATACATTTTTGTGTATGGGTGGTCCCGGGGATCGAACCCACTACCTTGGCGTTACAAGCGCCGTGCTCTACCAGCTGAGCTACAGAGGACCAGTAGTGAGCTTAGACTTCTCAACCAGAGACAGTGTGTTGAGTTGTGATGTTATATACACTGGAGAGGGGCTGTAAGCTACCCAACCTATAACTCAAATCAAATCAAAGTTTATTGGTCATGTACACAGTTAAGCAGCTGTTATAGTGGGTGCAGCGAAATGCTGCTGTTACTAGCTCCTAACAGTGCAGTATAATGCTTGTGTTACTAGCTCCTAACAGTGCAGTATAATGCTTGTGTTACTAGCTCCTAACAGTGCAGTATAATACTTGTGTTACTAGCTCATAACAGTGCAGTATAATACTTGTGTTACTAGCTCTTAACAGTGCAGTATAATACTTGTGTTACTAGCTCTTAACAGTGCAGTATAATGCTTGTGTTACTAGCTCCTAACAGTGCAGTAAAATGTCAAGTGCACAAATAATCATAAACTAGAAACAAGAAATCACGAATGTCAGAACAAATCCAATTAACAACCCAAATAACACTGTATTAGTAATCCAAATGCAATCTATGCGTATATTCACTGAGTGTACAAAACATTAAAGGGGAACTTCACCCTGGGGGAATCTGGGCTTGTTTTCATCATGTCTGAGACATTTCTAGGGCAGTGAGATGTGTTTCACACATAATTGCCCAGGAGGAAGGCAGGTCAGGGCTTCGCGTGCTGAATGATACACTCTATGAAGGCTTCCGGTTTATTGATAGGGGGCGAGATCTAACAATAAATGTAGTCCTGCTTTGTGGCATTTCGCGAAGGCTCTATGTTGTACTGCGGGGCGGCAGGTAGCTTAGTGGTTAAGAGCGTTGTGCCAGTAACTGAAAGGTCGCTGGTTCTAATCCCTGAGCCGACTAGGTGAAAAATCTGTCAATGTGCTCTTGAGCAAGGTACTTAACCTTAATTGCTCCTGTAAGTCGCTCTGGATAAGAGCGTCTGCTAAATGACTAAAATGTGAAAAAATACTGATCGCACTATACGTTTTTGTGGGTGTAGATATGGTTGTCCTTGTTTGATATAGCCTTTGGATGTCTTTCAGCGACGTTCCTATCGGCAGATTCATTGCTAAATATACAAGCAGACACATTTTCTCCAGTCTCTGAGAGACTACAACTTGTGTTGGGCGGTGCTTAATGCTCTGGCCCCGCCCCTCCCCCAAGGCGGGCTTTTTTGAAAAGGAGGCGGACACTAACAACAATCTTTTGGGCAAATCTGAAAGAACTGACCAGGTGCAATGGCTTCAAGTGATTCCTCTCGTCGACACTCATTCGACGATGGAGCATCTATTAGCTACATGGTGACATTCAACCATACATGTTTTAACCGGAATATAGCGAAGAGGATTTGAAACAAAGCGTTGGATTTAGCTAGAAGCTCAACTACAGCCGATGCCAGCACCAAGACGGCAGATGACAAATACGGTGCCTAGCTAAGTAGGTTATTTTTCCTGCAAGCCACCTAGCTAACTTTAGTTTATCTACTGAAACCCACAATGTCGCTGGCTAACATGCTATTGTGTTACAATGGGGGGGAAATCAAATCATTTTTCTGTTTGCTAAGTTCGCTAGCTACTAAACAGCAAGCTACAATGTTACAACCATCCACCTATTGTTAGGTTTACCAGAAAACGTTAGCACATGACTGGAGTTGGCTAGCTGGTTAGCCTGGCGCCTACTAACTTGTTATGCGCCGCGCCTCGCGTTTGTAACTTGTCGTAAACACGTGTAACATCAGCAACTGTAGCTAGCTATGTAATATATAATTGAGGAGCGTTGACATTGGTTATGATTATGACCATGGGATGCATTTCAATCTCATCAAATTATAGACTTGACGCAAGATAGGATTCCAAACAGATGTAAATAACAAGTATTGTATATCCAGCAAGCTAGCTAGCTAAGTTTACTAGCAAACAGTGAGGAGAAACAATAATACAACAATTTACTGTTGTAAATCTCTAAAACTGAAGCTGGTTTTACTATATAAATATTTGCCTAAGCATGCTTGATAGGCACGGCTGTAGGAGGATACTATCTGCCTACCTACCTAGGTACATTTGCACGGTCTGGTCACTGTGCAAAGGTTGAGGGTTATGACATATTTCTTTCTATTAGGCTAGATATTGTTGTAAATGTAATCTCTGTGCCTGTGCACATGTATGCATGTTCAACTAGTCTACCCTAATGTTGATGTTATGCTGGCACGGTTAAACTGTCGTTCAAACTGTACAATAGTTTTTGTTTTTGGTCTTACAGACAATACTGTGTGGTGCCTGGGCTTCTTCCCGGAGGGGATTCTAGTTACAGAAACAGAATTCCTTTGCCTGCGTGTGTCATTGGAGCAGAACTGTATCCAGTGAACTGTATCCCTCTTGAGGGATTAGACTGATTACTCATGAGGAGCTGAATGGCAGTTTGTTCTGTATGTTTCTTTGGAATAATAATAATAATATGCCATTTAGCAGACGCTTTTATCCAAAGCGACTTACAGTCATGTGCGCATACATTTTTACGTATGGGTGGTCCCGGGGATTGAACCCACTACCCTGGCGTTACAAGCGCCATGCTCTACCAATTGAGCTACAGAGGACCACAGGATTGGCAGTTACGTTATGACCACCTCTCCCATCATCTGTTGATCACCAGTTCTCTTAGCTACAGATTGTCATACCAGATAATGTGACTTAACCAAAGATGTTTGGTATCCAGGATGGTACTGTTTGGTGTAGCACAGATAATATTCTAACAACGTTAGCGATGCCGTCTTTGGCCTCGATTCAGGGAAACAGGAGTCTCGTAAAATGTCTGTGTCCAGTTGCAAGGGGTCAGTTTGAATTTAGAAAATGCTCCGTTATTAAAATAAATAATAGTTTTGCTCCATAAAGTAATCCAACAATATGTGCTCCGCCATCATGTCTATTTCAAGTCTTCTCTCATTGATGGTGTCACGAAGAAGTCAGGCGCAGGACGCAGAAACTCTAAGAAACGTACTTTACTAAACAAAGTAAAGAACACAACACAGAATACCTCCACACAGGGAGGGACTAACCCGCTCACCAACGACACACGTAACAATGAACAATCACACACAAATTCCAAATGAGAGACAGGGGTAAATATAGGGAATACAATCAAACATAATGGGGAACAGGTGTAAACAATAAAGACTAAACTAGACAAACACCGAAACATCGATCGGCAGCAGCTAGTACTCCGGGGACGACGAACGCCGAAGCCTGCCCGAGCAAGGAGGAGGAGCAGCCTCGGCTGAATCCGTGACAGATGGAGCCAGGTCTCTGTCATCATGACATGCAGCACTTTGTGGTGGACTCTTGAAATAGACAAGATGTCAGCAAAAATCTTTGGGTAAATCACATTATCTGGTGTAAATCTGTAGCTACAGTTCTCTGCACTTGAGTATCTCTACACCTGAGACACACTCGGACACACTGAACTGTACTACGCTGTTCATACAATTATTTGTGTATGTTACTTTTACCATATAACATTCTTGTTGAATACCCAGTTCTCTTAAGTTAGCATTCAATAGTGTACACTCCCCTGTATTTTTGAATTGGACAAATAAACAAACATTCTTTGGATATCTGAATGTCTAGCATCTGTTTGATGCTATAGCTTATATAAATATATTCTGTAAATCCATAAGGGCATACACATTTCAAAGATTGATAGAAAATATTCATATTTATTTTATGGTGGTTCTAAATCAGGGCTCTCCAACCCTGTTCCTGGAGAGGTACCGTCCTGTAGGTTTTCCCTCCAACCCTAATCTAGCACCATGATTCGAATAACTACCTGGTTGATAAGCTGAATGAGGTTAGTTATAACTGGGGTTGGAGTGAAAACCTATAGGGGGGTAGCTCTCCAGGAACAGGGTTGGAGACCCCTGTTCTACATGGTCTTATGCTGAGCCACAATGGCTGCGTTTACACAGGCAGTCCAATTCTGATCTTTTTTCCACTAATTGGTCTTAATCACATCAGATCTTTTTTTCAGAACTGATCTGATTGGCCAAAAGACCAATTAGTGAAAAAAAGATCAGAATTGGGATGCCTGTGTAAACGCAACCATTATCCTTGCTTCGGTACACTGGCAATTGTGTTCGGCATGGTGGGCTGGGGAAGCTGAGACTCTTTGTGCTCATGGCAATGGGCTTGTTCTGTCTTCGGTGAACGGCCAGCTGGATAAGACTCTGCCAAAAGTGGTGTAGGGGTTCTTAACCACCAACTATTTGGTCCTCTTGCGGAAGATTTCCTGGTGCTGCACGTCTCCTGGAAAGACACGGTTGTGGTGTTAGCATTTTACACTTTTTGTGGAAGAGACGTAGGGCAACACACCTTTGTTGGTAACGGTATCAACCGAATGGGACCGGCTAGTGTATTGTTTAGGGACAATGAGGGGACATTGGGAGCTGCTTTTGAGAGGAAAGATCAGTCAACAAAGTGAATTGTCTGGGGGTCTAAAGAAGGTGTGAGAAGTCTTTGGAAGGCAGTTCTTACACAGTATGAATTGTTGTGTATGGGAGGTTGAGGAGAAATGGAACCTTAATCGCTCTCATACACAACAATACATTTACTGTCTAAACACAACCCTGCACAACCAAAAACCCCTTCCTCATCTCAAAGTACTGTCTGTAAACTTCCCCCCAAGCCCATTGACTTTGACAGATCATTCTTGTCAATAGTAGCCCATTGCATGGCATTTTTGTAGACATGTCTTTGTATTGTGTTTAAGAGAATCTACAGAGAGGAGAATGAGGTGGTTGTGTCATTACTGTTGTAGTCTTGATTTTATACCTTTCAGTGTCCCTTACGGGTTTCTGTCCATCAGTCTTGTTGTGCTCCATAACCGCAAGGCGTGTCTCCTCCCTCATGCTTGTGTACCCAAAATGACCCCCCCGCTTTGGGGTATTTATCAGCAGGGCACTGTGGAATGACTCCAGATAACCTGAGTTTTACTAAAAGTAAAGATTAAAAGAGAAGGGGTAGACTAAATTGATTACATGGTCTGGAAGGTTCTCTGTAGTCCTCAGGCTACATCTAACCACCTGTAACCCCATAACACAAATCATACAAACTCTACCCAATTCATGATTATACCATGCTTAATGTAAATTGAGCTATACTACATGACCAAAAGTATGTGGACACCTGCTCGTGTGAACATCTCATTCCAAAATCATGGGCATTAATATGGAGTTGGTCCCCCCCTTTGCTGCTATAACAGCCTCCACTCTTCTGGGAAGGCTTTCCACTAGATGTTGGAACATTGCTGCGGGGACTTGCTTCCATTCAGTCACGAGCATTAGTGAGGTCGGGCACTGATGTTGGGCGATAAGGCCTGGCTCGCAGTCGGTGTTCCAATTCATCCCAAAGGTGTTTGATGGGGTTGAGGTCAGGGCTCTGTGCAGGCCAGTCAAGTTCTTCCACACTGATCTAAAAAAAAACATTTCTGTATGGACCTCACTTTGTGCACGGGGGCATTGTCATGCTGAAACAGAAAAGGGCCTTCCCCAAACTGTTGTCACAAAGTTGGAAGCACAGAATCATCTAGAATGTCATTGTATGTTGTGGTCCTCTGTAGCTCAATTGGTAGAGCATGGCGCTTGTAACGCCAGGGTAGTGGGTTCGATCCCCGGGACCATCCATACGTAAAAATGTATGCACACATGACTGTAAGTCGCTTTGGATAAAAGCGTCTGCTAAATGGCATATTATTATTATTATGTTGTAGCGTTAAGATTTCCCTTCACTGGAACTAAGGGGCCTTGCCTGAACCATGAAAAACAGCCCCAGACCATTATTCCTCCTCCACCAAACTTTACAGTTGGCACTATGCATTCGGGCAGGTAGCGTTCTCCTGGCATCCGCCAAACCCAGATTCGTCCGTCGGACTGCCAGATGATGAAGCGTGATTCATCACTCCAGAGAACGCGTTTCCACTGCTCCAGAGTCCAATGGCGGCGAGCTTTACACCACTCCAGCCGACGCTTGTTATTGGGCATGGTGATTTTAGGCTTGTGTGAGGCTGCTCTGCCATGGAAACCCATTTCATGAAGCTCCCGACGAACAGTTCTTGTGCTGACGTTGCTTCCAGAGGCAGTTTGGAACTCAGTAGTGAGTATTGCAACCGATGACAGGCGATTTTTACTCGCTACGCATAAATTGCAAACAATTCTAAAAACATGTTTGGCTTTAATTATGGGGTATTGTGTGTAGATGGTTGAGAAAAATAATCAATTTAATCAATTTTGAGTTCAGGCTGTAACACAACAAAATGTGGAATAATTCAAGGGATATGAAGACACTGTAGGTGTTCCCAGGTGGGATAGGGCACGATCAGCTTCTTTTGTTTTGTTGACGTTGAGGCAGAAGTAATTTTCCTGGCACCACTCCGCCAGGGCCCTCACCTCTTCCCTGTAGGATCAGCATGGCAGAGGTTGCCTACCCTCGCCACCTGGGATTCGGCCCATCAGGAAGTCTAGGACCCAGTTGCACAGGGAGGGGTTCAGACCGAGGGCCCTGAGCTTAGTGACAAGCTTGGAGGGCACTATGGTGTTGAAAGCACAGCTGTAGTTGATGAACAACATTTTCAGGTATTCCTCTTGTCCAGGTGGGATAGGGCGGTGTGCAGTGCAATGGTGATTGTGTCATCCATGGATCTTTTGGGGCAAATTGTAGTTGTTCTAGGGCAGTGGTTCCCAAACTTTTTATAGTCCCGTACCCTTTCAAACATTTAACCTCCAGCTGCGTACCCCCTCTAGCACCAGGGGCAGCGCACTCTCAAATGTTCTTTTTTTGCCATCATTGTAAAGCCTGCCACACACACACTATACGATACATTTATTAAACATAAGAATGAGTGTGAGTTTTTGTCACAACCCGGCTCGTGGGAAGTTACATAGAGCTCTTATAGGACCTGGGCACAAATAATAATATAATAATAATAATCAATACTTTTGCTCTTTTGTTATCCATCTTCCATATAAAACCTTATTTGTTCATCAAAAATTGTGAATAACTCACCACAGGATGCACATAACTTTGCAATGTTGGGTTGTATTGGAGAGTCTCAGTCTTAAATCATTTTCCACACACAGTCTGTGCCTGTATTTAGTTTTCATGCTAGTGAGGGCCGAGAATCCACTCTCACATAGGTACGTGGTTGCAAAGGGCATCAGTGTCTTAACACCACGATTTACCAAGGCAGGTTACTCTTGAGAGCAGCCCTATCCAGAAATCTGGCAGTGGCTTCTGGTTACATTCAATTTTCACAGATCCGCTTGTTGCAATTTCGATGAGGCTCTCTTGTTCCGATATCGGTAAGTGGACTGGAGGCAGGGCATGAAAGGGATAACGAATCCAGTGGTTTGTGTCGTCCGTTTCGGGGAAAGTACCTGCGTAATTGCGCACCCAGCTCACTCAGGTGCTTCTCTATATCACATTTGACATTGTCCGTAAGCTTGAGTTCATTTGCACACAAAATATCATACAATGACGGAAAGACCTGTGTGTTGTCCCTGTTAATGCAGACAGAGAAGAGCTCCAACTTCTTAATCATAGCCTCAATTCTGTCCCGCACGTTGAATATAGTTGCGGAGAGTCCCTGTAATCCTAGATTCAGATCATTTAGGTGAGAAAAAAACATCACTCAGATAGGCCAGTTGTGTGAGAAACTCGTCATCATGCAAGCGGTCAGACAAGTGAAAATTATGGTCAGTAAAGAAAACTTTAAGCTCGTCTCTCAATTCAAAACAACGTGTCAATACTTTGCCCCTTGATAACCAGCTCACTTCTGCATGTTGTAAAAGCGTTACTTGGCCGCTGCCCATATCATTGCATAATGCAGAAAATACACGAGAGTTCAGGGGCCTTGCTTTAACAAAGTTAACCATTTTCACTGTAGTGTCCAAAACGTCTTTCAAGCTGCCAGGCACAAGAGCCTCTCGGTGGATGCTGCAGTGTACCCAAGTGGCTTCGGGAGCAACTGCTTGAATGCGCGTTAGCACTCCACTATGTCTCCCTGTCATGGCTTTTGCGCCATCAGTACAGATACCAACACATCTTGACCACCAAAATCCATTTATAATATAATATAATAATAATATAATATGCCATTTAGCAGGTAGCATGAGACGGAGTCTACAACCCACACAAGTGGCTCAGGTAGTGCAGCTCATCCAGGATGGCACATCAATGCGAGCTGTGGCAAGAAGGTTTGCTGTGTCTGTCAGCGTAGTGTCCAGAGCACGGAGGCGCTACCAGGAGACAGGCCAGTACATCAGGAGACATGGAGGAGGCCGTAGGAGGGCAACAACCCAGCAGCAGGACTGCTACCTCCGCCTTTGTGCAAGGAGGAGCAGGAGGAGCACTGCCAGAGCCCTGCAAAATGACCTCCAGCAGGCCACAAATGTGCATGTGTCTGCTCAAACGGTCAGAAACAGACTCCATGAGGGTGGTATGAGGGCCCAACGTCCACAGGTGGGGGTTGTGCTTACAGCCCAACACCGTGCAGGACGTTTGGCATTTGCCAGAGAACACCAAGATTGGCAAATTCGCCACTGGCGCCCTGTGCTCTTCACAGATGAAAGCAGGTTCACACTGAGCACATGTGACAGACGTGACAGAGTCTGGAGATGCCGTGGAGAACGTTCTGCTGCCTGCAACATCCTCCAGCATGACCGGTTTGGCGGTGGGTCAGTCATGGTGTGGGGTGGCATTTCTTTGGGGGGCCGCACAGCCCTCCATGTGCTCGCAAGAGGTAGCCTGACTGCCATTAGGTACCGAGATGAGATCCTCAGACCCCTTGTGAGACCATATGCTGGTGCGGTTGACCCTGGGTTCCTCCTAATGCAAGACAATGCTAGACCTCATGTGGCTGGAGTGTGTCAGCAGTTCCTGCAAGAGGAAGGCATTGATGCTATGGACTGGCCCGCCCGTTCCCCAGACCTGAATCCAATTGAGCACATCTGGGACATCATGTCTCGCTCCATCCACCAACGCCACGTTGCACCACAGACTGTCCAGGAGTTGGCGGATGCTTTAGTCCAGGTCTGGGAGGAGATCCCTCAGGAGACCATCCGCCACCTCATCAGGAGCATGCCCAGGCGTTGTAGGGAGGTCATACAGGCACGTGGAGGCCACACACACTACTGAGCCTCATTTTGACTTGTTTTAAGGACATTACATCAAAGTTGGATCAGCCTGTAGTGTGGTTTTCCACTTTAATTTTGAGTGTGACTCCAAATCCAGACCTCCATGGGTTGATAAATTTGATTTCCATTAATAATTTTTGTGTGATTTTGTTGTCAGCACATTCAACTATGTAAAGCGAAAAGTATTTAATAAGATTATTTCATTCATTCAGATCTAGGGTGTGTTATTTTAGTGTTCCCTTTATTTTTTTGAGCAGTGTAGAATGACTGATGCTAGCGTTGGATGTGCCGGTGGAAGCAGAACAACTTGTGTCGTCGACAGGTGCAGTACTACCAGTAGAGTTGGTATGTGTCTCTATGGACGTGGGCCGTACTTTTTTAAACCATTTATCCATTTTCTAGCAAACGGAATGAGCAGCAGCTACGTTAGTGGAATTCCCACGAGAGAGTAACGGTTAATGTGATTGGATGTTAATTATTTGACCAGGCTACCTGTATTTGACGTTGTGTTGTTATTTCGCTGAACACTAGATGGTTAAATTTTATTTTTGGCAGTGAAACGAGGCTACTACTAACATCACCCAAATGTATAGCCCCGTTGGAAAATCTAAATGGACTGTTTGAAAATGTGAATCACATTTTCATTTGGCGTACCCCGCCGACGGCATACCCCAGTTTGGGAATAGCCGGTCCAGGGTGTCGGGCAAGGTGGAGGTGATATGGTCCTTGTATAGACTCTCATTTAGTTCAGTTACCTAAGCTTGCTTGGATATACGTGGTGGACATCTTGAAGCAAGTGTGGACAACAGACTGGGATAGGGAGAGGCTGAATATGTCCATAAACACTCCAGATCTGGAGCCCTCAGTCCTCGTGAGCGGCGGGATCCCACGACGTCCACGCTGTGTTGTTTTCCTCGAAGCGTGGTCAAAGAATGTGTTAAGTTTGTCTGGCAGTGAGGCGTTGTCTCGTTTCAGAGAGAAAAGCTTTAAATAACTGGAAGATAATTAGCATCTAAGCTACTTACAGAATGGAGGGTAGTTATAGGAGTTGAAAAGGTTTGATACAGAGAAAGGATATGTCCAAAATGGCACCCTATTCCCTGTATAGTTCACTACTTTTGACCAGGGTGGCTGTAAAAGGGCATAGAATGGTGGCTTGGGTAGTGGTGGGAAATTAGGTCCGTCCTGTTAAACGGTCCAGCAAACACGGTTGCAGAAGACAAAAGGTTCCACGTGGAGAGGGCACTGAGGGAAGCAGAGGACCAGTTACTGTAGATGTAATTTATTGGTTGCGTAAACAACGTTTTGCAAGTGTTACAGCAGGTGCAGTGAAATGCTTATGTTTCTAGCTCCAACACTGCAAGTAGTCACGGTTACTAGCCGGCTACCACCCGGTACTCAACCCTGCACCATAGAGTCATTGAATACTGGTCACGTTAATAATGTTTACATACTGTTTTACCCACTTCATATGTATGTATATATACTGTATTCTAGTCATGGTTCATCCTATATAACTACTGCTGAACACACTTTTTCTATTCATATACTGTCCATACTATCAATACACACCATTTTATATATACATATATATATATATTCCGGACTCTGACATTGCCTGCGCTGATATTTATTAATTTCTTTTTTTTTTACTTTTTGGATTATGTATGTATTGTTTTGTATTGTTAGTTATTATTACTGCACTGTTGGAGCTGGAAACACAAGCATTTCACTGCACCTGAGAGAACATCTGCAAATATGTGTACGCCACCAATAAACTTTTATTTGATTAGAATGTCTCGCAAATACACAAATAATAAAAAAAAATGACAGAACGGGTCCAATTAACGATAGAGTAGATATATTAATAATAATATATACCATTTAGCAGATGTTTTTTTCCAAAGCGACTTACAGGCATGCGTTTTATACGTAAGGGTGGTCCCAGGAATTGAACTCATTTTGACTCGTGTTCCGTGGGCCTACATGTGAATTTGCGGGGCACAACAAACAATAAACCAAGGCGAGCGTCACACCGATCTTCTCCTGAAATTCACTTTCCCCTCCGTGTCTCATTCACTAAATTGCATTGAAAAAGAAATGTGATCTCTGGTTAAAGATTGAGTTTTGATGTCCGTTCGAGTACTCATGCCCATCACTGTGTCTCAAACTCAGGTCAGTAATAACCACTACATCACTGTATCTCGAACTCAGGTCAGGCTATCTAGCTGACAGCCCTGTGTCCCAAACTCAGGTCAGGCTATCTAGCTGACAGCCCTGTCTCAAACTCAGGTGGCCTGTCAGCCCCACCCTCTGGCCTGTCAGCCCCACCCCCTGGCCTGTCAGCCCCACCCCCTGTCTTGTCAGTCCCACCCCTGGCCTGTCAGCCCCACCCCCTGGCCTGTCAGCCCCACCCCCTGGCCTGTCAGCCCCACCCCCTGGCCTGTCAGTCCCACCCCCTGGCCTGTCAGTCCCACCCCCTGGCCTGTCAGCCCCACCCCCTGGCCTGTCAGTCCCACCCCCTGGCCTGTCAGCCCCACCCCCTGGCCTGTCAGCCCCACCCCCTGGCCTGTCAGCCCCACCCCCTGGCCTGTCAGCCCCACCCCCTGGCCTGTCAGTCCCTCCCCCTGGCCTGTCAGCCCCACCCCCTGGCCTGTCAGCCCCACCCCCTGGCCTGTCAGTTCCACCCCCTGGCCTGTCAGCCCCACCCCCTGGCCTGTCAGCCCCACCCCTTCCTTACACACACAGAAACAGAGAGCGAGAAAAAGAGAATCTGCACAGATTCTGTCAGACCTGGGCCCTGACAGTAAATCTCAGAAAGACAAAAATAATGGGGTTCCAAAAAAGGTCCAGTTGCCAGGACCGCGAATACAAGTTCCATCTAGACCCCGTTGCCATAGAGCTCACCAAAAACTATACATACATCGGCCTAAACATCAGACCCCGTTGCCATAGAGCTCACCAAAAACTATACATACCTCGGCCTAAACATCAGACCCCGTTGCCATAGAGCTCACCAAAAACTATACATACATCGGCCTAAACATCAGACCCCGTTGCCATAGAGCTCACCAAAAACTATACATACATCGGCCTAAACATCAGACCCCGTTGCCATAGAGCTCACCAAAAACTATACATACCTCGGCCTAAACATCAGACCCCGTTGCCCTAGAGCTCACCAAAAACTATACATACCTCGGCCTAAACATCAGACCCCGTTGCCCTAGAGCTCACCAAAAACTATACATACCTCGGCCTAAACATCAGACCCCGTTGCCCTAGAGCACTCCAAAAACGATACATACCTCGGCCTAAACATCAGCGCCACAGGTAACTTCCACAAAGCTGTGAACGATCTGAGAGACAAGGCAAGAAGGGCCTTCTATGCCATCAAAAGGAATATAAAATTCGACATACCAATTAGGATCTGGCAAAAAATACTTGAATTAGATGGAAACTGAGCTGCACTTCCTAACCTAATGCCAAATGTATGACCATATTAGAGACACATATTTCCCTCAGATTACAGAGATCCACAAAGAATTTGAAAAAACTAAACAAATCCAATTAGGATAAACTCCCTTATCTACTGGGTGAAAAACCACAGTGTGCCATCACAGCTGCAATATTTGTGACCTGTTGCCACAAGAAAAGGGCAACCAGTGAAGAACAAACACCATTGTAAATACAACCCATATTTATGTTGATTTATTTTCCCATTTGTACATTAACTATTTGCACATTGTTACAACACTGTATATAGACATAATATGACATTTGAAATATCTTTATTCTTTTGGAACTTCTGAGTGTAATGTTTACTGTTAATATTTATTGTTTATTTCACTTTTGTTTACTATCTACTTCACTTGCTTTGGCAATGTTAACACACGTTTCCCATGCCAATAAAGCCCTTAAAATTAAAATTGAATTGAGAGAGAGAGAGAGAGAGAAAACATCAATCTGCAGCATGACCATAGTGGGCTTAGCCTGCAGCCAGGGGTGTGGCCTGCAGCCAGGGGTGTGGCCTGCAGCCAGGGGTGTGGCCTACAGCCAGGGGTGTGGTCTACAGCGCTGGTGCTACAGTTTAGTCGGCTGGCTCACCGTACAGGGCTGGTGGTTTGGAAGATAAGGAGCTACTGCTGCTGCTACTGGGGTTAAGGGCTGGTTTCAGTGAAAGGCACAGAGCTAAAACGGTAAGGAGGATCCTGTTTTACTCTCTCTGGCTGGAAGGACCTCGTCAGGGGAGAGAGAGGGAAGGCAGTAGAGGTTGAACACTTCAGACCTACCATAGAAGGTTTAAGTCGAGAGGACAGTTTTAGTGTGTGAAGTATATGGGTTTGGGAGGAGAGGTTTAGAGTTTTAGTGTGTGAGAGTTGGGCTGTGGTTTGGGAGGAGAGGTTCAGAGTTTTAGTGTGTGAGAGTTGGGCTGTGGTTTGGGAGGAGAGGTTCAGAGTTTAGTGTGTGAGAGTTGGGCTGTGGTTTGGGAGGAGAGGTTCAGAGTTGAAAAGCAGAAATACCTTATTTACATAAGTATTCAGACCCTTTGCAAAGAGACTCAAAATTGAGCTTGTGCATCCTGTTTCCATTGATCATCCTTGAGATGTTTCTACAACTTGATTGGAGTCCACCTGTGGTAAATTCAATTGATTGGACATGATTTGGAAAGGCACACACCTGTCTATATAAGGTCCCACAGTTGACAGTGCATGTCAGAGCAAAAACCAAGCCATGAGGTCGAAGGAATTGTCCGTAGATTGTGTTGAGGCACAGATCTGGGGAAGGGCACCAAAAAATGTCTGCAGCATTGAAGGTCCCCAAGAACACAGTGGCCTTCATCAATGTTAAATGGAAGAAGTTTGGAACCACCAAGACTCTTCCTAGAGCTGGCCGCCCGGCCAAATTGAGCAATCGGGGGAGAAGGGCCTTGGTCAGGGAGGTGACCAAGAACCCGATGGTCACTCTGACAGAGCTCCAGAGTTCCTCTGTGGAGATGGGAGAACCTTCCAGAAGGACAACCATCTCTGCAGCACTCCACCAATCAGGCCTTTATGGTAGAGTGGCCAGACAGAAGCCACTCCTCAGTAAAAGGCACATGACAGCCCGCTTGGAGTTTGCCAAAAGGCACCTAAAGGACTCTCAGACCATGAGAAACAAGATTCTCTGGTCTGATGAAACCAAGATTGAACTCTTTGGCCGGAATGCCAAGTGTCACATGTGGAGGAAACCTGGCACCATCCCTACGGTGAAGCATGGTAGTGGCAACATCATGCTGTAGAGATGTTTTTCAGCGGTAGGGACTGGGAGACTAGTCAGGATCGAGGCAAAGATTAACGGAGCAAAGTACAGAGAGATTCTTGATGAAAACCTGCTCCAGAGCGCTCAGGACCTCAGACTGGGGCGAAGGTTCACCTTCCAACAGGACAACGACCCTAAGCACAGAGCCAAGACAACGCAGGAGTGGCTTCGGGACAAGTCTCTGAATGTCCTTGAGTGGCCCAGCCAGAGCCCGGACTTGAACCTGATCGAACATCTCTGGAGAGACCTGAAAATAGCTGTGCAGTGACGCTCCCCATCCAACCTGACAGAGCTTGAGAGGATCTGCAGAGAAGAATGGGAGAAACTCCCCAAATACAGGTGTGCCAAGCTTGTAGCGTCATACCCAAGAAGACTCAGTGCTGTAATCACTGCCAAAGGTGCTTCAACAAAGTACTGAGTAAAGGGTCTGAATACTTATGTAAATGTGATAATTCCATTGTTTTTTTATACATTTGCAGAAATGTCAAAAAAACTGTTTTTGCTTTGTCATTATGGGGTACTGTGTGTAGATTGATGAGGGAAAACAAAAATGTTATACATTTTAGAATAAGGCTGTAACGTTACAAAATGTGGAAAAACTTTAAGGGGTCTGAATACTTTCCGAATGCACTGCATGCTACAGTGTGTCCTAATAGTGTTGTCAGCACCGCTGTCTGAACATGTCCTAATACGGAATGAATGGAGTTTAATGAACTGTTTGAATATAAATAGGTGACAAACACGTGTCATTACGTCAGGGTTCTCTGCTCTTACACTCACTAATGCCCTCCTCTCTCTCTCTCTCTCTCTCTCTCTCTCTCTCTCTCTCTCTCTCTCTCTCTCTCTCTCTCTCTCTCTCTCTCTCTCTCTCTCTCTCTCTCTCTCTCTCTCTCTCTCTCTCTCTCTCAGGGAAACGTTTGCATTTCCAAAGTAAAAAAAACAAAAGTGAGATGACAAAAAACAATTACAAATGAACAGTAAACATTGCGCTCACAAAGGTTTTCAAAATGATACACATTGCAAGTGATACAGTATATTATCAGATTCTCTCTCTCTAACTGATAAGGCAAGGCAGCATGTGACATTGCAACATATTGAATGACTGCTTGTGGCTCATCTCTCAGAGAAGAGGACACAGAGAACAACTTGTCTTTAACTGCTGATACATCCTCTGTTTCCCAAATGGCTTTTGACCATGGTCCATAGGGCTCTGGTCAAAAGTAGTGCACTAAAGAGGGTGCCATTTGGGATGTGGGTTTAGCTAGGCTAAACACAACCCCGACCCCATGACATGACATTTACATGATGTTACAGACCTACAGACGGTTTACTTTATGTACGTCCCAAACGGCACCCTATTCCCTATATAGTGCACTACTTTTGACCAGCGGTTCTGGTTAAAAGTAGTGCACTATATAGGGAATAGGGTACCATTTGGGACTCGGAATTTTCACCTTATTTGTCTGAAAGGGCAGTTTGTTGTAATTCATTTAAATGGTATTGACATGCAAATTATCTCATTGTTTCTAAACCTAATAATACGCCTAAAGTTGTTTCGCTGCTTGGGTTCCTCCGCTGTTTGACAAACACACCCCAAACACCCTGCAGTGTTGCTGCATGTTGTTTTAACAAGTTAATTATGGGTGATTCAAGTTATTTTGTTATCAACCCTTTCAGCACCTTGTATTGCAGTAACATGACTATATCTGAAATAATGAACCAGATAAAAAAATATATACAGTACCAGATAAAAGTTTGGACACACCTACTCATTCCAGGGTTTTTTTTAATTTTTACTATTTTCTACATTGTATAATAATAGTGAAGACATCAAAACTATGAAATAACACATATGGAATCATGTAGTAACCAAAAAAGTGTTAAACAAATCAAAATATATTTTATATTTGAGATTCTTCAAAGTAGCCACCCTTTGCCTTGATGACAGCTTTGCACACTCTTGGCATTCTCTCAACCAGCTTCACCTGGAATGCTTTTCCAACAGTCTTGAAGAAGTTCCCACATATGCTTAGCACTTGTTTGCTGCTTTTCCTTCAATCTGCGGTCCAACTCATCCCAAACCATCTCAATTGGGTTGAGGTCGGGTGATTGTGGAGGCTAGGTCATCTGATACAGCACTCCATCACACTCCTTCTTGGTCAAATAGCCCTTACACAGCCTGGAGGTGTGTTTTGTATTCGGCCATTGTTCTTTTACTCAGTGGGGGTCTCAACTTAATGTTGAGAGTTAGAATAGTAGAATACACAAGGTGCAATTTTGATATTTGGTCGCATCAGCAGTTTTTCTCTTATGTCAGTCACTGACAGTCACTCAATTAGTCCATGTCAGCAAAACAAATTTAGATTGGTAAATTAGTTTAGCTAGCTATCTAAACTTGTAATCATGGTTGAGGGGGGGGGGGGGCAACAACATTTCACTTAGGTCCCCCAAAAGGCCGGCTCTGACTCCATGTGTGGTTATGGATGTGGGTACGCAGACCCGCGAGCCACTAAAGCCCCTCATGATGAGGTCCGAATTTTTGTGGCCCCCACTCCCATCAAAGTTACCCATCCCTGATTTAAATCAATGAAACGGACAGACACATTTTTTTTTTTTTACAGGGAATATGAATAAATATGTATTGGTATTGAGCGTGTGGGCAAGACATTTCTGTTTGTTTCAGTATCAAGGGCCAGATACACAGATAGCAGTATTGACCGACATGGTGGTGCACTCAGAAACAGACGTGAAACTCACACACACACACACTCTCTCAGACACACACACACGCACGCACATACACACACACACACACACACACACACACACACTCTCTCAGACACACACGCACGCACATACACACACACACACACTCTCATAGACACACACACACGCACGCACATACACACACACACACACACACACTCTCTCAGACACACACACACGCACGCACATACACACACACACACACACACTCTCTCAGACACACACACACGCACGCACGCACATACACACACACACACACACACACGCACACATCGACCCCAGACCTGTTCTTCCGGAGCCAGCCACCTTTGATAGTGATCAATAGCTTCTCGAGCAACAGCCAGCATGTGTCACCGCAGAAAACCACATCACCTAGAATAGAAAGTCGGGATGCTCTTGATGATGCAGCTGTAAAGGTTCCTGAGGAAGAAGAGGCTTTGTTCTGGTGTGAGAGGACCATGTGATGTGGACACCGAGGAACTTGAAGCTCTCGACCCTCTCCACTGTGGCTCTGTCGATGTGGATGGGGGGGGTGTGCACCCCCTGTTTTTCCCGTACTCCACGATCAGCTCATTGGTCTTGCTGACGTTGAGGGAGAGGTTGTTGTCCTGGCACCACACTGGTGCCAGGTCTCTGACCTCCTCCCTGTAGGCTCTCTCGCGCCGTTGGTGATCAGGCCCACCACCGTCGTGTCGTCAGCAAACTTGATGATGATGGAGTTGGAGTCATGCGTGGTAGACGGGGAGGGGTAGCCTACTCTCACCTACCCTTTTTCCACATTTTGTTACGTTACAGCCTTATTCTAAAATTGATTAAATAAATAGAAATCCTCAGCAATCTACACGCAATACCCCATAATGACAAAGCGAAAAAGAAAAAAAATTGTTGTTGAAATTTAGCTAATTTATAAAAAATTATAAAAAATAACCAAAACTGAAATACCTTATTGACATAAGTATTCCAACCCTTTGCTATGATACTCAAAATTTTGCTCAGGTGCATCCTGTTTCCATTGATCATCCTTGAGATGTTTCTACAACTTGATTGGAGTCCACCTGTGGTAAATCCAATTGATTGGACATGATTTGGAAAGGCACACACCTGTCTATATAAGGTCCCACTGTTGACAGTGTATGTCAGAGCAAAAACCAAGCCATGAGATCGAAGGAATCGTCCGTAGAGCTCCGAGACAGGATTGTGTCGAGGCACAGATCTGGGGAAGGGTACCAAAAAATGTCTGCAGCTTTGAAGGTCCCCAAGAACACAGTGGCCTCCATCATTCTTAAATGGAAGAAGTTTAGAACCACCAAGACTCTTCCTAGAGCTGGCCCACCGGCAAAACTGAGCAATCTGGGGAGAAGGGCCTTGGTCAGAGAGGTGACCAAGAACCCGATGGTCACTCTGACAGAGCTCTAGAGTTCCTCTGTGGAGATGGGAGAACCGTCCAGAAGGACAACCATCTCTGCAGCACTCCACCAATAAGGCCTTAATGGTAGAGTGGCCAGGCGGAAGCCACTTCTCAGACCATGAGAAACAAGATTCTCTGGTCTGATGAAACCAAGATTTAACTCTTTGGCCTGATTGCCAAGTGTCACATCTGGAGGAAACCTGGCACCATCCCTACGGTGAAGCAAGGTGGTGGCAGCATCATGCTGTGGGGATGTTTTTCAGCGGCAGGGACTGGGAGACTAGTCAGGATCGAGGCAAAGATGAATGGAGCAAAGTACAGAGAGATCCTTGATGAAAACCTGCTCCAGAGCGCTCAGGACCTCAGACTGGGGCGAAGGTTCACCTTCCAACAGGACAACGACCCTAAGCACAGAGCCAAGACAACGCAGGAGTGGCTTCGGGACAAGTCTCTGAATGTCCTTGAGTGGCCCAGCCAGGACCCGGACATGAACCCAATCTAACATCTCTGGAGAGACCTGAAAATAGCTGTGTACATTTACAAAATATTCTAAAAACCAGTTTTTGGTTTGTCATCATGGGGTGTTGTCTGTAGATTGGGGGAAAAAACAATTTAATCCATTTTAGAATAAGGCTGTAACATAACAAAATGTGGAAAAAGTCAAGGGGTCTGAATACTTTCCGAATGCACTGTATACAGAAACTACTCCACAATAGAATCTATACAGAAACTAGTCCAGGATAGAATCTATACAGAAACCACTCCAGAAAATAATCTATACTGAAACTACTCCAGAATAGAAAACGGTATCACTTCATTTGGATAGCTGCAAATAGAGTGTTTGTAGATGTTCAGTAGATGTTCAATTGACCTTAAACCTAACCCTAATCAAAACCCTAGTAAGCGGTTGGTGAAAAAAATGGGGTGGCAGGTAGCATAGCGGTCAGAGCGTTGGGAGTGTTGGGCAAAGGTTGCTAGTTTGAATCCCTGAGCCGACTAGGTGAAGAAAATCTGTCAATCTGCCCTTGAGCAAGGGACTTAACCCCAGGGTTGCCGTCAATCATGGCTGATCCCTGTCTGTGACCCTACTCTCTGGGGGTGTTTAAGGGGGAGTTGGGATGTGCAAAAAACACATTTCCATTTAACACCTCACACTTGTACGTGCATGCAGTGAAGCATTGTAATCACGCAGACTCATTGGGTTATTTTGGTGTACACAAAGTGAGAAAATAGATGTGTTTGTAAAGGAGGAAGCCTCAGTGACTGCACTCACCTGAACTTTACTACTGCTGACAACAGATGGATCCCCTGAGGGACAGTGAGGTCCACTGATCAGCCACTAATCACATCCTGAGTCCTCACTGGCCATGCTCTGACAATGGATCAATGAGTTGGGCGGCCTCCTCCTTTCCCTCTCTCCCTCCAGGGCTGGTTAACAACATCAATTAAAGAGCTGCTAGGAAACTGGGTCTCTGTTCCAGCATACTTCTTGGAATTAAGCAATGTGTAGGGAATGCATTCTAAATGGAATGCTAGGATGGACAATCTAGATGTTCTGTAGACCTTGTGTTCTGTTGACCTTGTGTTCTGTTGACCTTGTGTTCTGTTGACCTTGTGTTCTGTAGACCTTGTGTTCTGTTGACCTTGTGTTCTGTAGATATTGTGTTCTGTTGACCTTGTGTTCTGTTGACCTTGTGTTCTGTTGACCTTGTGTAGCAACTAGGGTAGGAGGTACTGGAACAGGGCAGAACAGGCAGAGTGTATAGTCAGGACCAGTGTCTCTGCTTTCCCATCCAGCCAGAGGAGCGCCTGATGCCTCATGGGGATGAGACGATGTGAGGAAGAGATCATGTGCCACATCTTCTGAGTGAGATCACATTGGATAGCATTGCACAATGTACACACGCACACTGTATACTGTCTCCCCATGATGCACCCTCTCTACGGGCTCCCAGGCCCTTTCCCAGAGGGCCACAGTCTAACCTCTGACCCTTGCCATAAAAATGGTGTTTTGTCATTTTTTCTTCCTTCAGCATCAGAATTCCGATCTCCTTTATTATTCAAATCAAATCAAATTGTATTGGTCACATACACTTATTTAGCAGATGTTATTGCGGGTGTAGCGAAATGCTTGTGACTTTGAAAGAACAGTGTGGAAAGGAGAGAGAGATAATTAGTAGAGTGATAGAACCTCACGGTTATGTGACTACCCAGAGACAGGGCTTGAACCTCAGGATATGTGACTACCCACAGACAGGGTGTCACGCCCTGGCTCTGGGGACTCTTAATTGTTGAGCCAGGGTGTGGATTTTTCTATGTTATAGTTTTCTATGTTGTGTTCTAGATCGTTTAGTTTCTATGTTGGCCAGGGTGGTTCCCAATCAGAGACAGCTGTAGCTCGTTGTCTCTGATTGGGGACAATACTTAGGCAGCCTGTTGGCACCAGTTTATTGTGGGATCTTGTTCCGTTAAGGTTTGTGTTATTAACCTAGGACTTCACGTTTCGTTTGTTGTTTTGTTCGTGTCAGTACTGAATAAAGTATGTACGCTTATCACGCTGCGCCTTGGTCCGCATCATCTATCGACGATCGTGACACAGGGCTTGAACCTCAGGATATGTTACTACCCAGAGACAGGGCATGAACCTCACGGTTATGTGACTACCCAGAGACAGGGCTTGAACCTCAGGATATGTGACTACCCAGAGACAGGGCTTGAACCTCAGGATATGTGACTACCCAGAGACAGGGCATGAACCTCACGGTTATGTGACTACCCAGAGACAGGGCTTGAACCTCAGGATATGTGACTACCCAGAGACAGGGCTTGAACCTCAGGATATGTGACTACCCAGAGACAGGGCTTGAACCTCACGGTTATGTGACTACCCAGAGACAGGGCTTGAACCTCACGGTTATGTGACTACCCAGAGACAGGGCTTGAACCTCAGGATATGTGACTACCCAGAGACAGGGCTTGAACCTTACGGTTATGTGACTACCCAGAGACAGGGCTTGAACCTCACGGTTATGTGACTACCCAGAGACAGGGCTTGAACCTCACGGTCATGTGACTACCCAGAGACAGGGCTTGAACCTCACGGTCATGTGACTACCCAGAGAGCTACCACTAGACCAGAGATCCCGGCACATAATTTAAAGACCCAGTGCAGTCAAAAACATGAATTTCCTGTGTTTTATATATATTTCCACACTATAAGGTTGGAACAATACTGTGAAATTGTGAAAATTATGATAATGCCCATTTGGTGTAAGAGCTGTTTGAAAAGACAGCCAGAAGTTTCAGCCGGTTTTAGTGGCATGGGAGTTTTTACCTGCCTGATGACATCACCAGGCGGTAAATTAGTTAATAGACCAATAAGAAAGAGAGTTCCAACCCTCTCTGCCAATAACAGCTAGTTTTACGTTTTCCCCTCCCCACTCCCACGGCCCTAGAAAAATTATTCCTTGAGAAATTCTTTGCTAACAAGCTATTTTTGTTTATTTTTGTTCATTTTTATTGAACATAATCACAGTAAGGTACTTAACTGTTACCCAGAAATGATTTGATATTGAGATAAAAATCGGCAGCACTGGACCTTTTAAAGTGTTGAAGACTGAAGGAATGTCTAGTCTGACATGCCATCAAACAACTCTTTCCTTTCATATCGCTGGCTCCTTAAGTTTCCTCACGTAGCCTACAACAAAATCAGTGTTCACACCAATAACAGGAACGCTAATTGTCTCCTAAAAAATAACCCATCACGTGGTGGCAGGCGTGCGGGCGTGTGTGCGTGCGCTGTAAAGAGCCAAATGCGATTTAGTCTCGACTTACTCAAACTGAGAATGCTGCCTCTCGTAGACGTGGTAATGGTGGATGTTTTTTATGTTCCACGTGAGCAGTGAAACTAGACCCGAGGTCAAACTGTTAGCGGGAGATGCGATGACTACATTACGTTAGTGAGCTACTGTTCTTTTCTGACTGGAACACGTTTTGTCTGGTTTGATCTTCTCATCTGTTAGATTTCATTGGATCAAATAAAGTTCTGTTGGTTATTAGGAGGCATGGCTTAATAGGTCAGGCTGTTTTGCTTTGGGCTGTTTCGATACCATTTATGTTTCACTTCAGTCTGTTTGACAAACCTTTACTTGCACCAGGCCAATTCCCTTTGTTTTTCCCCCCAACCTGTAAGTGTATGTTTGTCTTTTAGAAGGGTTGGAATGAAGCGGCAGTCTGATTTCACGCACCCGCTCAGTGGCCTTGTGGTTAAAGTGTCTGTCCTGAGATTGGAAGGTTTGTGGGTTCAATTCCCAGTCGCGTCATACCAAACGCTCTAAAAAATGACTAATTCATGTTTGTTTGTTTGTTTACTCCAGGTTCAGCGCGGTCAGCACGATGACTGATGGGGACTATGATTACCTCATCAAGCTCCTGGCTCTGGGGGACTCTGGAGTAGGGAAGACTACGTTTCTCTACAGGTAAACACACAACTAGTTATATTAGATATGTATTACACTGTCTTCAGAAAGTATTCACACCCCTTGACTTTTTCCACATTTTTTGTTGTGTTACAGCCTGAATTTAAAATTGAGTAAATTGAGATTTTGTGTCACTGGCCTACACACAATACCCTATAATGTCAAAGTGGAATGATGTTTTTATAGAAATTGACAAATTAATTAAAAATGAAAAGCTGAAATGTCTTGAGTCAATAAGTATTCAACCCCTTTGATATGGCAAGCCTAAATACATTCAGGAGTAAAAATGTGCTTAACAAGTCACATAAGTTGCATAGACTCACTCTGTGTGCAATAACAGTGTTTAACATGATTTTTTGAATGACTACCTCATCTCTGTACCCCATACATACAATTTCAAACACAGATTCAACCACAAAGACCAGGGAGGTTTTCCAATGCCTTGCAAAGAAGGGCACCTATTGGTAGATGGGTAAAATTAAAAAAAAGCAGACATTGAATATCCCTTTGAGCATAATAATAATATAATAATATGCCATTTAGCAGACGCTTTTATCCAAAGCGACTTACAGTCTTGCGTGCATACATTTTTTTTTGTGTATGGGTGGTCCTGGGGATCGAACCCACTACCTTGGCGTTACAAGCGCCGTGCTCTACCAGCTGAGCTACAGAGTATACACGTGAAGTTGGTGAAGTTGTTAATTACACTTTGGATGGTGTATCAATATACCCAGTCACAACAAAGATACAGGTGTCCTTCTAACTCAGTTGCCGGAGAGGAAGGAAACCGCTCAGGGATTTCATCATGAGGCCAATGGTGACTTTAAAACAGTTACAGAGTTTAATGGCTGTGATAGGAGAAAACAACATTGTAGTTACTCCACAATACTAAACTAAATGACAGAGTGAAAAGAAGGAAGCCTGTACAGAATAAAAACATGCATCCTGTTTGCAATAAGACACTAAAGTAAAACTGCAAAAAATGTGCCAAAGAAATTAACTTTATGTCCTGAATACAAAGCGTTATGTTTGGGGCAAATCCAACACAACACTTCACCAGGACAATGACCTAAAACACAAGGCCAAATCAACGCTGGAGTTGCTTACCAAGACGACGTTGAATGTTCCTGGCATAGTTACAGTTTTGACTTAAATTGGCTTCAATATCTATGGCAAGACTTGTAAATGATTGTCTACCAATGATCAACAACCAACTTGACAGAGCTTGAAGAATATATATATTTTATTTTACAATCCAGGTGTGCAAAGCTTTTAGAGACTGACCCAGAAAGACTCACAGCTGTAATCGCTGCTAAAGGTGATTCTAACATCTATTGACTCAGGGGGTTGAATACTTATGTAAGCAAGATGTTACTGTTTTATTTTTCATATTTTTTATTTTCAAATGTTTGAATTTTTCTTCTACTTTGACATTAGTATTTTATAGACCGTTGACAAAAAAAATCAATTAAATCAATTTCATCCCATCAAAATGTGGAAAAAATAAAGGGGTGTGAATACTTTCTGAAGGCACTGTATGCTCTGGAAAAAACTACCTTTCTCCACAGGTACACAGTATATCATATGTTATTAATATACTGTATGTATATATATATATATACTGTGTATATATATACAGCACCAGTCAAAAGTTTGGACACACCTACTCATTCAAAAGTTTTTCTTTATTTTTACTATTTTCTACATTGTAGAATAATAGTGAAGACATCAAAACTATGGAATAACACAGATGGAATCATGTAGTAACCAAAAAAGTGTTAAACAAATCAAAATATATTTTTTATTTTTGATTCTTCAAATTAGCCACCCCTTTACCTTGATGACAGTTTTGAACACTCTTGGCATTCTCTCAACCAGCTTCACCTGGAATGCTTTTCCAACAGTCTTAAAGGAGTTCCCACATATGCTGAGCACTTGTTGGCTGCTTTTCCTTCACTCTGCGGTCCAACTCATCCCAAACCATCTCAATTGGGTTGAGGTCAGGGGATTGTGGAGGCCAGGTCATCTGATGCAGCACTCCATCACTCTCCTTCTTGGTCAAATAGCCCTTACACAGCCTGGAGGTGTGTTGGGTCATTGTCCTGTTGAAAAACCAATGGTAGTCCCACTAAGGCCAAACCAGATGGGATGGCGTATCGCTGCAGAATGCTGTGGTAGCCATGCTGGTTAAGTGTGCCTTGAATTCTAAATAAATCACAGACAGTGTCACCAGCAAAGCACCCCACACCATAACACCTCCTCCTACATGCTTCACGGTGGGAACCACACATGCGGAGATCATCCATTCACCTACTCTGCGTCTCACAAAGACACGGCGGGTGGAACCAAAAATCTAAAATTTTGACTCATCAGACCAAAGGACAGATTTCCACCGGTCTAATGTCCATTGCTCGTGTTTCTTGGCCCAAGCAAGTCTCTTCTTATTATTACATTTTACATTAAATTTTTGTCATTTAGCAGACGCTCTTATCCAGAGCGACTTACAGTTAGTGAGTGCATACATTTTTTATTTTTTTATTTTTCATACTGGCACCCCGTGGGAATCGAACCCACAACCCTGGCGTTACAAACGCCACGCTGTACCAACTGAGCTACATCCCTGCCGGGGGTAGGGGTTTCTTTGCAGCAATTCGACCATGAAGGCCTGATTAACGCAGTCTCCTCTGAACAGTTGATGTTGATGTGTCTGTTACATGAACTCTGAAGCATTTATTTGGGCTGCAATTTCTTAGGCTGGTAACTCTAATGAATGTATCCTCTGCAGCAGAGGTGACTCTGGGTCTTCCATTCCTGTGGCGGTCCTCATGAGAGGCAGATTCATCATAGCGCTTGATGGTTTTTGCGACTGCTCTTGAAGAAACTTTCAAAGTTCTTGAAATGTTCCGTATTGACTGACCTTCATGTCTTAAAGTAATGATGGACTGTAGTTTCTCTTTGCTTATTTGAGCTGTTCTTGCCATAATATGGACTTTGTCTTTCACCAAATAGGGCTATCTTCTGTATACCCCCCCCCCCCCCTTGTCACAACACAACTAATTGGCTCAAACGCATTAAGAAGGAAAGAAATTCCACAAATTAACTTTTAAGAAGACACCTGTTAAATGAAATGCATTCCAGGTGACTACCTCATGAAGCTGGTTGAGAGAATGCCAAGAGTGTGCAAAGCTGTCATCAAGGCAAAGGGTGGCTACTTTGAAGAATCTCAAATATAAAATATATTCTGATTTGTTTAACACTTTTTTCGCTACTACATGATTCCATATGTGTTATTTCATAGTTTTGATGTCTTCACTATTATTCTACAATGTAGAAAATAGTAAAAATAAAGAATATCCCTTGAATGAGTAGGTGTGTCCAAACTTTTGACCGGGTGTGTATATATATATATATTATTCATATATTAAGACTACCTTTCTATACAAGTACTTCCTTGAGCACTTTGCTTTTAATATGCATTGTTGATGTGCTGCTTTTAGTGTTTATATGTCCTTTGTTTTGTGCTGTGTTTTTTTTGGTAATGTACAGTTGAAGTCAGAAGTTTATATACACCTTAGCCAAATACATTTAAACTCAGTTTTTCACAATTCCTGACATTTAATCCTAGTAATAATTTCCTGTCTTAGGTCAGTTAGGATCACCACTTTATTTTAAGAATTTGAAATGTCAGAATAATAGTAGAGAATGATTTATTTAAGCTTTTATCACATTCCCAGTGGGTCAGAAGTTTACATACACTCAATTAGTATTTGGTAGCATTGCCTTTAAATTGTTTAATTTGGGTCAAACGTTTCGGGTAGCCTTCCACAAGCTTCCCACATTAAGTTGGGTGAATGTTGGCCCATTCCTCCTGACAGAGCTGGTGTAACTGAGTCAAGTTTTTAGGCATCCTTGCTCGCACACACTTTTTTAGTTCTGCCCACAAATGTTCTATAGGATTGAGGTCAGGGCTTTGTGATGGCCACTCCAATACCTTGACTTTGTTGTCCTTAAGCCATTTTGCCACAACTTTGGAAGTATGCTTGGGGTCGTTGTCCATTTGGAAGACCCATTTGCGACCAAGCTTTTTAACTTCCTGACTGATGTCTTGAGATGTTGCTTCAATATATCCACATAATTTTCCTTCCTCATGATGCCAACTATTTTGTATAGTGTACCAGTTCCTCCTGCAGCAAAGCACCCCCACAGCATGATGCTGCCACCCCCGTGTTTCACAGTTGGGATGGTGTTCTTCGGCTTGCAAGGTACCCCCTTTTTCCTCCAAACATAACGATGGTCATTATAGCCAAACAGTTCTATTTTTGTTTCATCAGACCAGAGGACATTTCTCCAAAAAGTACGATCTTTGTCCCCATGTGCAGTTGCAAACCATAGTCTGGCTTTTTTATGGAGGTTTTGGAGCAGTGGCTTCTTCCTTGCTGAGCAGCCTTTCAGGTTATGTCGATATAGGTCTCGTTTTACTGTGGATATAGATACTTTTGTACCTGTTTCCTCCAGCATCTTCACAAGGTTCTTTGCTGTTGTTCTGGGATTGATTTGCACTTTATGCACCAAAGTACGTTCATCTCTAGGAGACAGAACACGTCGCCTTCCTGAACGGTATGACGGCTGCGTGGTCCCATGGTGTTTATACTTGCGAACTATTGTTTGTACAGATGAATGTTTTACCTTCAGGCGTTTGGAAATTGCTCCCAAGGATGAACCAGACTTGTGGAGGTCTACAATTTGTTTTCTGAGGACTTGGCTGATTTCTTTTGATTTTCCCATGATGTCAAGCAAAGAGGCACTGAGTTTGAAGGTAGGCCTTGAAATACAGTGGGGAGAACAAGTATTTGATACACTACCGATTTTGCAGGTTTTCCTACTTACAAAGCATGTAGAGGTCTGTAATTTTTATCATAGGTACACTTCAACTGTGAGAGACGGAATCTAAAACAAAAATCCAGAAAATCACATTGTATGATTTTTAAGTAATTCATTTGCATTTTATTGCATGACATAAGTATTTGATCACCTACCAACCAGTAAGAATTCCGGCTCTCACAGACCTGTTAGATTTTCTTTAAGAAGCCCTCCTGTTCTCCACTCATTACCTGTATTAACTGCACCTGTTTGAACTCGTTACCTGTATAAAAGACACCTGTCCACACACTCAATCAAACAGACTCCAACCTCTCCACAATGGCCAACACCAGAGAGCTGTGTAAGGACATCAGGGATACAGTTGTAGACCTGCACAAGGCTGGGATGGGCTACAGGACAATAGGCAAGCAGCTTGGTGAGAAGGCAACAACTGTTGGCACAATTATTAGAAAATGGAAGAAGTTCAAGATGACGGTCAATCACCCTCGGTCTGCGGCTCCATGCAAGATCTCACCTTGTGGGGCATCAATGATCATGAGGAAGGTGAGGGATCAGCCCAGAACAACACAGCAGGACCTGGTCAATGACCTGAAGAGAGCTGGGACCACAGTCTCAAAGAAAACCATTAGTAACACACTACGCCGTCATGGATTAAAATCCTGCAGCGCACGCAAGGTCCCCCTGCTCAAGCCAGCGCATGTCCAGGCCCGTCTGAAGTTTGCCAATGACCATCTGGATGAACCAGAGGAGGAATGGGAGAAGGTCATGTGGTCTGATGAGACAAAAATAGAGCTTTTTGGTCTAAACTCCACTCGCCTTGTTTGGAGGAAGAAGAAGGATGAGTACAACCCCAAGAACACCATCCCAACCGTGAAGCATGGATATGGAAACATCATTCTTTGGGGATGCTTTTCTGCAAAGGGGACAGGACGACTGCATTGTATTGAGGGGAGGATGGATGGGGCCATGTATCGCGAGATCTTGGCCAACAACCTCCTTCCCTCAGTAAGAGCATTGAAGATGGGTCGTGGCTGGGTCTTCCAGCATGACAACGACCCAAAACACACAGCCAGGGCAACTAAGGAGTGGCTCCGTAAGAGGCATCTCAAGGTCCTGGAGTGGCCTAGCCAGTCTCCAGACCTGAACCCAATAGAAAATCTTTGGAGGGAGCTGAAAGTCCGTATTGCCCAGCGACAGCCCCGAAACCTGAAGGATCTGGAGAAGGTCTGTATGGAGGAGTGGGCCAAAATCCCTGCTGCAGTGTGTGCAACCCTGGTCAAGACCTACAGGAAACGTATGATCTCTGTAATTGCAAACAAAGGTTTCTGTACCAAATATTAAGTTCTGCTTTTCTGATGTATCAAATACTTATGTCATGCAATAAAATGCAAATGAATTACTTAAAAATCATACAATGTGATTTTCTGGATTTTTGTTTTAGATTCCGTCTCTCACAGTTGAAGTGTACCTATGATAAAAATTACAGACCTCTACATGCTTTGTAAGTAGGAAAACCTGCAAAATCGGCAGTGTATCAAATACTTGTTCTCCCCACTGTACATCCACAGGTACACCTCCAATTGACTCAAATTATGCCAATTAGCCTATCAGAAGCTATCAGAATTTTCCAAGCTGTTTATAGGCACAGTCAACTTAGTGTATGTAAACTTCTGACCCACTGGAATTGTGTGATACAGTGAATTATAAGTGAAATAACCTGTCTGTAAACAATTGTTAGAAAAATTACTTGTGTCATGCACAAAGTAGATGTCCTAACCGACTTGCCAAAACTATAGTTTGTAAACAAGAAATTGGTGGAGTGGTTGAAAAACTAGTTTTAATGACTCCAACCTAAGTGTATGTAAACTTCCGACTTCTACTGTAGCTATTAATGGTAATGTATGGATCAGCTGGTGAAAACAAATCCTTCAGGGGATTAATCAAGTATTATCTTACAGGTACACTGACAACAAGTTCAACCCCAAGTTCATCACCACAGTGGGAATAGACTTCAGGGAAAAGAGAGTGGTAAGCACACACACACACACACACACACACACACACACACACATACACACACACACACACACACACAAAATAGTGGTGAGTATCTTCCTTCCTTCCTTCCTT
>NC_139997.1:3363189-3425100 GCF_964263955.1 Coregonus lavaretus
AACATAGATCTGTAGATTTAGTCACTTAGCTAACATATCTGTAGATTTAGTAACTTAGCTAACGTAGATCTGTAGATTTAGTGACTTAGCTAATGTACTATACATCTGTAGATTTAGTGACTTAGCTAACGTAGATCTGTAGATTTAGTGACTTAGCTAATGTACTATAAATCTGTAGATTTAGTGACTTAGCTAACATAGATCTGTACATTTAGCTAACGTGATGCAGAAAAACAGAATGGGAATTTTCTTTTACATTTCAAATCTCTGACATGCACTCGACAGCGACATGGTTTCCCCTGAGAGAAATAACATCTGTCAGACAGTAGCTGATAAGAGCGTCTGCTAAATGACGTAAATGTAAATGTAAATGTAGCGGTGCCTCTGCCAGGTGAGTGTATCAGATAGTAGCGGTGCCTCTGCCAGGTGAGTGTATCAGATAGTAGCGGTGCCTCTGCCAGGTGAGTGTATCAGATAGTAGCGGTGCCTCTGCCAGGTGAGTGTATCAGATAGTAGTGGTGCCTCTGCCAGGTGAGTGTATCAGATAGTAGCGGTGCCTCTGCCAGGTGAGTGTATCAGATAGTAGCGGTGCCTCTGCCAGGTGAGTGTATCAGATAGTAGCGGTGCCTCTGCCAGGTGAGTGTATCAGATAGTAGCGGTGCCTCTGCCAGGTGAGTGTATCAGATAGTAGCGGTGCCTCTGCCAGGTGAGTGTATCAGATAGTAGCGGTGCCTCTGCCAGGTGAGTGTATCAGATAGTAGCGGTGCCTCTGCCAGGTGAGTGTATGCGTTTCTCACCCTGTACGTGTCCATGTGTTTTCGGGTGTGTTTCAGGTGTACACAGCGTCGGGCCCCAATGGAACCACAGGGAAAACCTTTAAAGTTCACCTCCAGCTCTGGGATACAGCTGGACAGGAGAGGTACTGGAACTGCATTGGAAAGCATTGCATATAGCTCACAAAGTGTTACAAATGTGCTTTATAATGCATTATAAAGAGAGAGGGTAGTCATGGGAATAGCTATTTTACCTAAGCTTTGCTTAGCATGAAATCATAGACAAACCACTGCTGCCATTCAGTTTGTAGCTTGATGTTTTGTTTAACTACACTATCTCAAGCTCTCACGACGTGAGATTCTCTCAAGGTATCACTCCCCCTCCCCCTACCTTGTGAGAATGATGCTTGATGTAGTTCTACAAGGCCTTAACAAGCCATAACGATCAGGCGTCTCCACAGCGTCTTCACAGAATCTGGCTGTGATGCTGGAGGGTCTGACACCTCCGTACGTACGAGAGAGAAACTGACGTGTCTTGTTCATCTAAAAAAAAAAGCCTCAACGAGAGACAGACTGAGGCTGTGTCCCTAACGGGACCATATTCCCTATGTTGTCCAGAGCCTGGATAAAAGTTGTGCACTACATAGGGAATAGAGTGAAAGCTTCTTGAGAGTCAACCGCTCTACGTTCAAACCAGTTTTCATTTTGGCACTCTTTAAAAAAAAAAATAGTTTAGTGTAGTCTTAGTCATTTTTACTGAAATAAAGTCACATTTTTGTCATTTGAATAATGATTGTCTAGTTATTGTCAAAATGATTAAAACAACGGGCCATTATTATTTGAAAATTATTACTATTTTTAAAACAAGCCATATAAAGTTGGTTGCAATTTCAGTTTAATCCACCAGAAAAGACAGAACAAATAATACAACAAATATTGTGGTTAAACTGAAATATACTAATTGATTAAAAAAACATAATTTTTCCATAACATTTTAATAAAAGGTATAATCTTTGTAAATGATATCATAAATAGGACTGGTGGAGTAATGTCATACATGCAGCGAACAAAAACATATGGATATGTCTGCTCTACCCAAAATTACAACCAAATAATTGCAGCATTACCGCGAAAATGCAAGAGGAAAGTGGAAGGAGGAGAAAGTAAGGAACTTGTCTGTCGGCCCTGCATTAAAGAACATAATTGGTTAAAGAAAATTGTGATAAATAAAAAATAATACCAGTCAAAAGTTTTGACACACCTACTCATTCAAGGGTTTTTCTTTATTTTTACTATTTTCTACATTGTAGAATAATAGTGAAGACATCAAAACTATGAAATAACACATATGGAATCATGTAGTAACCAAAAAAGTGTTAAACAAATCAAAATATATTTTATATTTGTGATTCTTAAAATAGCCACCCTTTGCCTTGATGACAGCTTTGCACACTCTTGGCATTCTCTGAACCAGCTTCACCTGGAATGCTTTTCCAACAGTCTTGAAGGAGTTCCCACATATGCTGAGCACTTGTTGGCTGCTTTTCCTTCACTCTGCCGTCCGACTCATCCCAAACCATCTCAGTTGGGTTGAGGTCGGGGGATTGTGGAGGCCAGGTCATCTGATGCAGCACTCCATTACCCTCCTTCTTGGTAAAATAGCCCTTACACAGCCTGGAGGTGTGTTGGGTCATTGTCCTGTTGAAAAACAAATGATAGTCACACTAAGCCCAAACCAGATGTGATGGCGTATCGCTGGAGAATGCTGTGGTAGCCATGCTGGTTAAGCGTGCCTTGAATTCTAAATAAATCACAGACAGTGTCACCAGCAAAGCACCCCCACACCATATCACCACCTCCTCCATGCTTTATGGTGGGAACTACACATGCAGAGATTATCCGTTCACCCACACCGTGTCTCACAAAGACATGGCCGTTTGAACCAAAAATCTCAAATTTGTATTCCAGACCAAAGGACACATTTCCACCGGTCTAATGTCCATTGCTCGTGTTTCTTGGCCCAAGCAGGTCTCTTCTTCTTATTGGTGTCCTTTAGTAGTGGTTTCTTTGCAGCAATTCGACCACGAAGGCCTGATTCACACAGTCCCCTCTGAACAGTTGATGTTGAGATGTGTCTGTTACTTGAACACTGTGAAGCATTTATTTGGGCTGCAATTTCTGAGGCTGTTAACTCTAATGAACTTATCGTCTGCAGCAGAGGTAACTCTGGGTCTTCCATTCCTGTGGCGGTCCTCATGAGAGCCAGTTTCACCATAGCGCTTGATGGTTTTTGCGACTGCACTTGAAGGAACTTTAAAAGTTCTTGAAATGTTCCGTATTGACTGACCTTCATGTCTTAAAGTAATGATGGACTGAGTTTCTCTTTGCTTATTTGAGCTGTTCTTGCCATAATATGGACTTACTCTTTTACCAAATAGGGCTATCTTCTGTATACCCTCCCTACCTTGTCACAACACAACTGATTGGCTCAAAGGCATGAAGAAGGAAATAAATTCCACAAAATAACTTTTAAGAAGGCACACCTGTTAATTGAAATGCTGTCACGACTTCCGCCGAGGCTGCCTCCCCTCATTGTTCGGGCAGGTTTCGGCGTTCGTCGTCACCGGCTTACTAGCTGCTGCCGATCCATTTATCATCACTCCACTAGTCTTGTCTAATTAATCACACACACCTGGTCCTTATCCCCAATTAGTCATTGTATAAGTGTTCCCTCTGCTTCCTTGTCTGTGTGGGTGATTGTTTGTAGTGAGCTGTGTGTGGCTCGGTTGAGCTGCCCTTACCTTATTGTTGCCAGGGTAGATATTTCCCCTGTGCCTGAGTTTTGTTGTCTCAATTGTGCTTTCACTGTTTATCGACGGAATAAACTTTTTGGATGCATATTACTCTCCTGCGCCTGAATGCATTACAAATGCATTCCAGGTGACTACCTCATGAAGCTGGTTGAGAGAATGCCAAGAGTGTGCAAAGCTGTCATCAATGCAAAGGGTGGCTACTTTGAAGAATCTCAAATATAAAATATATTTTGATTTGTTTAACACTTTTTTGGTTACTAAATGATTCCATATGTGTTATTTCATAGCTTTGATGTCTTCACTATTATTCTACAATGTAGAAAATAGTAAAAATAAAGAAAACCCTTGAATGAGTAGGTGTGCCCAAACGTTTGACTGGTACTGTATATATATATTTACCCAAAAATATATGTGGGATTGGAAATTATGCAGACAATTACATTGATGGAAGCTACAAACTATCTGCAATATTAAAGTTGATCTACCCCCCAAAACAACAAAAATATATAGGAAAATGCATATGCATCGGCTCTAATATGTGTAAGAGTGTTCTACATGCAACGTATTAAATGTTTTGAATAAATCGTCACCTTAGAAAGCGTTCATTTCGTTGTTTTGGCTTTGACACAACATCCACAACGACCATGTTTCCCACTCAGTTTCAACCTGTTGTTGAACTTCTTTCTCCAAATTGATGTAAAAAATGTTTTGCCTAATGGTGAGTTTTAAAAAGCATTATGTTTTGATGATTAGTGTTTCGTGTGATTTTCGATTGCATTTGCATTGACGTCAGAGTGGTTAGAGGGACAGTAGAGCCCTGAGTACCAGGCCATTAGGACCTGATGGTTAGAGGGACAGTAGAGCCCTGAGTACCAGGCCATTAGGACCTGATGGTTAGAGGGACAGTAGAGCCCTGAGTACCAGGCCATTAGGACCTGATGGTTAGAGGGACAGTAGAGCCCTGAGTACCAGGCCATTAGGACCTGATGGTTAGAGGGACAGTAGAGCCCTGAGTACCAGGCCATTAGGACCTGATGGTCAGAGGGACAATAGAGCCCTGAGTAGCAGGCCATTAGGACCTGATGGTTAGAGGGACAATAGAGCCCTGAGTACCAGGCCATTAGGACCTGATGGTTAGAGGGACAGTAGAGCCCTGAGTACCAGGCCATTAGGACCTGATGGTTAGAGGGACAGTAGAGCCCTGAGTAGCAGGCCATTAGGACCTGATGGTTAGAGGGACAGTAGAGCCCTGAGTACCAGGCCATTAGGACCTGATGGTTAGAGGGACAGTAGAGCCCTGAGTACCAGGCCATTAGGACCTGATGGTTAGAGGGACAGTAGAGCCCTGAGTAGCAGGCCATTAGGACCTGATGGTTAGAGGGACAGTAGAGCCCTGAGTACCAGGCCATTAGGACCTGATGGTTAGAGGGACAGTAGAGCCCTGAGTACCAGGCCATTAGGACCTGATGGTTAGAGGGACAGTAGAGCCCTGAGTACCAGGCCATTAGGACCTGATGGTTAGAGGGACAGTAGAGCCCTGAGTAGCAGGCCATTAGCGACCTGATGAGCGTTAGCGAGTTGGGTGCTACCAACGCATGTCCAGAGTGCATAAAAGGAGATTACCGTGACTCAACGGTCATGTGGAATTTTGACTGCGGTCACGACTCATGACGGGTGGTGTGGCGGTAATATGGTCACCGCAATGGTCCTCTGTGCTCCAGTCCAAGTCCGAGTCACCAATTGTCGAGTCACGAGTCCCTATGGCTGAAGTCCGAGTCCCAGTGCTCCAGTCCGAGTCACTGAGTCCAAATAAAGTTATTAACCAGTCAGATATAGTGTAGTGGTAAGAGGAGTTATTAACCAGTCAGATATAGTGGTAAGAGGAGTTATTAATCAGTCAGATATAGTGTAGTGGTGAGAGGAGTTATTAACCAGTCAGATATAGTGGTAAGAGGAGTTATTAATCAGTCAGATATAGTGTAGTGGTAAGAGGAGTTATTAACCCAGTCAGATATAGTGTAGTGGTAAGAGGAGTTATTAACCCAGTCAGATATAGTGTAGTGGTAAGGGGAGTTATTAACCCAGTCAGATATAGTGTAGTGGTAAGAGGAGTTATTAACCCAGTCAGATATAGTGTAGTGGTAAGAGGAGTTATTAACCAGTCAGATATAGTGTAATGGTAAGAGGAGTTATTAACCAGTCAGATATAGTGTAGTGGTAAGAGGAGTTATTAACCCAGTCAGATATAGTGTAATGGTAAGAGGAGTTATTAACCAGTCAGATATAGTGTAGTGGTAAGAGGAGTTATTAACCAGTCAGATATAGTGTAGTGGTAAGAGGAGTTATTAAACCAGTCAGATATAGTGTAGTGGTAAGAGGAGTTATTAACCCAGTCAGATATAGTGTAGTGGTAAGAGGAGTTATTAACCAGTCAGATATAGTGTAGTGGTAAGAGGAGTTATTAACCCAGTCAGATATAGTGTAGTGGTAAGAGGAGTTATTAACCAGTCAGATATAGTGTAGTGGTAAGAGGAGTTATTAACCCAGTCAGATATAGTGTAGCGGTAAGAGGAGTTATTAACCCAGTCAGATATAGTGTAGTGGTAAGAGGAGTTATTAACCCAGTCAGATATAGTGTAGTGGTAAGAGGAGTTATTAACCAGTCAGATATAGTGTAGTGGTAAGAGGAGTTATTAACCAGTCAGATATAGTGTAGTGGTAAGAGGAGTTATTAACCCAGTCAGATATAGTGTAGTGGTAAGAGGAGTTATTAACCCAGTCAGATATAGTGTAGTGGTAAGAGGAGTTATTAACCCAGTCAGATATAGTGTAGTGGTAAGAGGAGTTATTAACCCAGTCAGATATAGTGTAGTGGTAAGAGGAGTTATTAACCCAGTCAGATATAGTGTAGTGGTAAGAGGAGTTATTAACCAGTCAGATATAGTGGTAAGAGGAGTTATTAACCCAGTCAGATATAGTGTAGTGGTAAGAGGAGTTATTAACCCAGTCAGATATAGTGGTAAGAGGAGTTATTAACCCAGTCAGATATAGTGTAGTGGTAAGAGGAGTTATTAACCCAGTCAGATATAGTGGTAAGAGGAGTTATTAACCCAGTCATATATAGTGTAGTGGTAAGAGGAGTTATTAACCAGTCAGATATAGTGTAGTGGTAAGAGGAGTTATTAACCAGTCAGATATAGTGTAGTGGTAAGAGGAGTTATTAACCCAGTCAGATATAGTGTAGTGGTAAGAGGAGTTATTAACCAGTCAGATATAGTGTAGTGGTAAGAGGAGTTATTAACCCAGTCAGATATAGTGTAGTGGTAAGGGGAGTTATTAACCAGTCAGATATAGTGTAGTGGTAAGAGGAGTTATTAACCAGTCAGATATAGTGTAGTGGTAAGAGGAGTTATTAACCCAGTCAGATATAGTGTAGTGGTAAGAGGAGTTATTAACCCAGTCAGATATAGTGTAGTGGTAAGAGGAGTTATTAACCCAGTCAGATATAGTGTAGTGGTAAGAGGAGTTATTAACCCAGTCAGATATAGTGTAGTGGTAAGAGGAGTTATTAACCCAGTCAGATATAGTGTAGTGGTAAGAGGAGTTATTAACCAGTCAGATATAGTGGTAAGAGGAGTTATTAACCCAGTCAGATATAGTGTAGTGGTAAGAGGAGTTATTAACCCAGTCAGATATAGTGGTAAGAGGAGTTATTAACCCAGTCAGATATAGTGTAGTGGTAAGAGGAGTTATTAACCCAGTCAGATATAGTGGTAAGAGGAGTTATTAACCCAGTCATATATAGTGTAGTGGTAAGAGGAGTTATTAACCAGTCAGATATAGTGTAGTGGTAAGAGGAGTTATTAACCAGTCAGATATAGTGTAGTGGTAAGAGGAGTTATTAACCCAGTCAGATATAGTGTAGTGGTAAGAGGAGTTATTAACCAGTCAGATATAGTGTAGTGGTAAGAGGAGTTATTAACCCAGTCAGATATAGTGTAGTGGTAAGGGGAGTTATTAACCCAGTCAGATATAGTGTAGTGGTAAGAGGGGTTATTAACCCAGTCAGATATAGTGTAGTGGTAAGAGGAGTTATTAACCAGTCAGATATAGTGTAGTGGTGAGAGGAGTTATTAACCCAGTCAGATATAGTGTAGTGGTAAGAGGAGTTATTAACCCAGTCAGATATAGTGTAGTGGTAAGAGGAGTTATTAACCCAGTCAGATATAGTGTAGTGGTAAGAGGAGTTATTAACCCAGTCAGATATAGTGTAGTGGTAAGAGGAGTTATTAACCAGTCAGATATAGTGTAGTGGTAAGAGGAGTTATTAACCAGTCAGATATAGTGTAGTGGTAAGAGGAGTTATTAACCCAGTCAGATATAGTGTAGTGGTAAGAGGAGTTATTAACCCAGTCAGATATAGTGTAGTGGTAAGAGGAGTTATTAACCCAGTCAGATATAGTGTAGTGGTAAGAGGAGTTATTAACCCAGTCAGATATAGTGTAGTGGTAAGAGGAGTTATTAACCCAGTCAGATATAGTGTAGTGGTAAGAGGAGTTATTAACCAGTCAGATATAGTGTAGTGGTAAGAGGAGTTATTAACCCAGTCAGATATAGTGTAGTGGTAAGAGGAGTTATTAACCCAGTCAGATATAGTGTAGTGGTAAGAGGAGTTATTAACCAGTCAGATATAGTGTAGTGGTAAGAGGAGTTATTAACCAGTCAGATATAGTGTAGTGGTAAGAGGAGTTATTAACCCAGTCAGATATAGTGTAGTGGTAAGAGGAGTTATTAACCCAGTCAGATATAGTGTAGTGGTAAGAGGAGTTATTAACCAGTCAGATATAGTGTAGTGGTATGAGGAGTTATTAACCCAGTCAGATATAGTGTAGTGGTAAGAGGAGTTATTAACCAGTCAGATATAGTGTAGTGGTAAGAGGAGTTATTAACCAGTCAGATATAGTGTAGTGGTAAGAGGAGTTATTAACCCAGTCAGATATAGTGTAGTGGTAAGAGGAGTTATTAACCCAGTCAGATATAGTGTAGTGGTAAGAGGAGTTATTAACCAGTCAGATATAGTGTAGTGGTAAGAGGAGTTATTAGCCCAGTCAGATATAGTGTAGTGGTAAGAGGAGTTATTAACCCAGTCAGATATAGTGTAGTGGTAAGAGGAGTTATTAACCCAGTCAGATATAGTGTAGTGGTAAGAGGAGTTATTAACCCAGTCAGATATAGTGTAGTGGTAAGAGGAGTTATTAACCAGTCAGATATAGTGTAGTGGTAAGAGGAGTTATTAACCCAGTCAGATATAGTGTAGTGGTAAGAGGAGTTATTAACCCAGTCAGATATAGTGTAGTGGTAAGAGGAGTTATTAACCCAGTCAGATATAGTGTAGTGGTATGAGGAGTTATTAACCAGTCAGATATAGTGTAGTGGTAAGAGGAGTTATTAACCCAGTCAGATATAGTGTAATGGTAAGAGGAGTTATTAACCAGTCAGATATAGTGTAGTGGTAAGAGGAGTTATTAACCCAGTCAGATATAGTGTAGTGGTAAGAGGAGTTATTAACCCAGTCAGATATAGTGTAGTGGTAAGAGGAGTTATTAACCCAGTCAGATATAGTGTAGTGGTAAGAGGAGTTATTAACCAGTCAGATATAGTGTAGTGGTAAGAGGAGTTATTAACCCAGTCAGATATAGTGTAGTGGTAAGAGGAGTTATTAACCCAGTCAGATATAGTGTAGTGGTAAGAGGAGTTATTAACCAGTCAGATATAGTGTAGTGGTAAGGGGAGTTATTAACCCAGTCAGATATAGTGTAGTGGTAAGAGGAGTTATTAACCCAGTCAGATATAGTGTAGTGGTAAGAGGAGTTATTAACCCAGTGTCACGGTCGTTGAAGGACGGGTCAGGCCAAGGAGCAGCGTGAATTGCATACATGTTTATTCACCGATAAACACACGAACAAAAACAACAAACCAACGAAACGTGAAGTCCTCAGGCTAAACTCTAACACGGAACAAGATCCCACAACTAATGACAGGCTGCCTAAGTATGAGCCCCAATCAGAGACAACGAACGACAGCTGCCTCTGATTGGGAATCACACCTGGCCAAACATAGACATACACAACCTAGAATGCAACATAGAAATACTAACATAGAATATCCACACCCTGACTCAACATACAAGTGTCCCATGAGTCAGGGTGTGACAACCAGTCAGATATAGTGTAGATCCTGGATATGAAATGCAGTCAGGAAAGTGGGAGGGTTGAACAAGATTACAAATTCAAAAGACAGACTACTTTTCTATACTCAAGTGGGAGAAAAACATAGCTAGACTGTTGTTTTACTATTAAACTCAATGCTGCTATTGTTTTTAATTTCGTAAAGCAGCTTGTGTTTCTTAACCAGGCAAAGGGTAGCTAACCAGAAGGCTGGTGGTCACTGGTTAGCTACGGGGAAGCAAGAGAGTCGCCAGCGCGATGTGTATAATCGTAGGCGGAGCCGGAGCGGAGCCTGTCTGCCTGTCTGCCCACACTCATCGCTTGCTCCCCCGCAGCTCACCAGCTGATGTAGGCTGTGTGTGCAGGGTGTGGCGTCCACTGCTGAACAGAACGGCGCATCTGTGCTGCTAATATTAATTGTGCTTGTCACTGAAAAGCTCTCAATCTCTCCAAAAACTCTTGTCCAGTAAACTTGTAGTCAGATTTTAGTCAGAGATAATTTTGTCTCGTCTCGTTTTAGTCAACTGAAATGAAAAATAATTTTCGATTAGTTCCAGTTTTGTTTAGTCAGTTGTAGTCTCATCAATTGCCACTGAAAAATAGGTGTTTGACAAATATTTTAGTCAGTATTTTTGACGCAATGAACAATGGCTCAAACTCCTTGAGCCTCTTCTCAGACAACTGATGGTTGAAGAGTAGATTAGCCTACATCCTTATTCCCTATATAGTCCACTACTTTTGACCAGGGCCCACATTGACAGAGATATATTCAGTATATGTGACCCATGCGGGAATCGAACCCAAAACTGATGTTGCCATCACCATTCTCAAACCTTCTCTGAGCCAGTCCTCGGCTGATTGGTGTCAGACGTTTCCCCGGCCCTAGCTAACAAACCTTGTTAAAATAATAGGATTGTAAACTGGAGACCTGGGGCAGAATTGTGTCACCATCCCGGTTCTAAATTGGAACGCCATTTGTAAAGGTCTGTTGTTGACCCCCCAGGTCCAGGAGTCTAACCACAGCATTCTATTTGTAAAGGTCTGTTGTTGTCCCCCCCCAGGTCCAGGAGTCTAACCACAGCATTCTATTTGTAAAGGTCTGTTGTTGACCCCCCCAGGTCCAGGAGTCTAACCACAGCCTTCTATTTGTAAAGGTCTGTTGTTGACCCCCCAGGTCCAGGAGTCTAACCACAGCATTCTATTTGTAAAGGTCTGTTGTTGCCCCCCCCCAGGTCCAGGAGTCTAACCACAGCATTCTATTTGTAAAGGTCTGTTGTTGACCCCCCCAGGTCCAGGAGTCTAACCACAGCATTCTATTTGTAAAGGTCTGTTGTTGACCCCCCCCAGGTCCAGGAGTCTAACCACAGCATTCTATTTGTAAACGTCTGTTGTTGACCCCCCAGGTCCAGGAGTCTAACCACAGCATTCTATTTGTAAACGTCTGTTGTTGACCCCCCCCAGGTCCAGGAGTCTAACCACAGCCTTCTATTTGTAAAGGTCTGTTGTTGACCCCCCAGGTCCAGGAGTCTAACCACAGCATTCTATTTGTAAAGGTCTGTTGTTGACCCCCCCCAGGTCCAGGAGTCTAACCACAGCATTCTATTTGTAAAGGTCTGTTGTTGACCCCCCAGGTCCAGGAGTCTAACCACAGCCTTCTATTTGTATACGTCTGTTGTTGACCCCCCCAGGTCCAGGAGTCTAACCACAGCCTTCTATTTGTAAAGGTCTGTTGTTGTCCCCCCCCAGGTTCAGGAGTCTAACCACAGCATTCTATTTGTAAAGGTCTGTTGTTGACCCCCCCCAGGTCCAGGAGTCTAACCACAGCATTGTATTTGTAAAGGTCTGTTGTTGACCCCCCAGGTCCAGGAGTCTAACCACAGCATTCTATTTGTAAAGGTCTGTTGTTGACCCCCCCCAGGTCCAGGAGTCTAACCACAGCATTCTATTTGTAAAGGTCTGTTGTTGACCCCCCCAGGTCCAGGAGTCTAACCACAGCCTTCTATTTGTAAAGGTCTGTTGTTGACCCCCCAGGTCCAGGAGTCTAACCACAGCATTCTATTTGTAAAGGTCTGTTGTTGCCCCCCCCCAGGTCCAGGAGTCTAACCACAGCATTCTATTTGTAAAGGCCTGTTGTTGACCCCCCCAGGTCCAGGAGTCTAACCACAGCATTCTATTTGTAAAGGTCTGTTGTTGACCCCCCCCAGGTCCAGGAGTCTAACCACAGCATTCTATTTGTAAACGTCTGTTGTTGACCCCCCAGGTCCAGGAGTCTAACCACAGCATTCTATTTGTAAAGGTCTGTTGTTGACCCCCCAGGTCCAGGAGTCTAACCACAGCATTCTATTTGTAAAGGTCTGTTGTTGACCCCCCAGGTCCAGGAGTCTAACCACAGCATTCTATTTGTAAACGTCTGTTGTTGACCCCCCAGGTCCAGGAGTCTAACCACAGCATTCTATTTGTAAAGGTCTGTTGTTGACCCCCCAGGTCCAGGAGTCTAACCACAGCATTCTATTTGTAAACGTCTGTTGTTGCCCCCCCCAGGTCCAGGAGTCTAACCACAGCATTCTATTTGTAAAGGTCTGTTGTTGACCCCCCCAGGTCCAGGAGTCTAACCACAGCATTCTATTTGTAAACGTCTGTTGTTGACCCCCCAGGTCCAGGAGTCTAACCACAGCATTCTATTTGTAAAGGTCTGTTGTTGACCCCCCAGGTCCAGGAGTCTAACCACAGCCTTCTATTTGTAAAGGTCTGTTGTTGACCCCCCAGGTCCAGGAGTCTAACCACAGCATTCTATCTGTAAACGTCTGTTGTTGACCCCCCAGGTCCAGGAGTCTAACCACAGCATTCTATTTGTAAACGTCTGTTGTTGACCCCCCAGGTCCAGGAGTCTAACCACAGCCTTCTATTTGTAAAGGTCTGTTGTTGACCCCCCAGGTCCAGGAGTCTAACCACAGCATTCTATCTGTAAACGTCTGTTGTTGTCCCCTCCCAGGTTCAGGAGTCTAACCACAGCCTTCTTCAGAGATGCTATGGGCTTCCTTCTCATGTTTGACCTCACCAGCCAACAGAGCTTTCTCAACGTCCGCAACTGGATGAGTAAGTTGTGGTCTAGGTACACACACACACACACACACACACTCACTCTTGAGATAATATATGCCATTTAGCAGACACTTTTTTCCAAAGCAACTCATGTGTGCATACATTGTTCTCATGGGTGTCCCCAACGGGAATCAAACCCATTACCATTGGCGATGCAAGCGCCATGCTCTACCAACTGAGCTACACAGGACCACTTTACAAGAAACTTATCTTCTAAACACCAGCATGCTTCAACCTGAATGGTACAGAACATGGCCAGGCCAAGGTTGGGGATTCAGTCAATTCACTTATTCAATTGAATAGAAATACAAAGTTTCCCCCCTTACCTTTACTTAACCAGTCAGTTAATAACACATTCTTATTGACAGTGACATCCTGGCATTTGAAAGGAAGACAGTTTCATTAAGGAGGTATTGGAAGAGCAGACAGCTCCTCAGTGATCAATATGAATCAATCCTCTAATCATCCTCAGATCTAGGCCTGGATTGAGGGCACAGGAAGTAGGCGAAGGTTAGTAGTAAACTGTTTTCTGGAGAAGGGAAAACGCAGACCTGAGTTAGCGAGGCCCAGTCCAGCGTTGGCGAGGCCCAGTCCAGCGTTGGCGAGACCCAGTCCAGAGTTAGCAAGGCCCAGTCCAGAGTTGGCGAGGCCCAGTCCAGAGTTAGCGAGGCCCAGTCCAGAGTTAGCGAGGCCCAGTCCAGCGTTGGCGAGGCCCAGTCCAGCGTTGGCGAGGCCCAGTCCAGCGTTGGCGAGACCCAGTCCAGAGTTAGCAAGGCCCAGTCCAGAGTTGGCGAGGCCCAGTCCAGCGTTGGCGAGGCCCAGTCCAGCGTTGGCGAGACCCAGTCCAGAGTTAGCGAGGCCCAGTCCAGAGTTGGCGAGGCCCAGTCCAGCATTGGCGAGGCCCAGTCCATCGTTGGCGAGACCCAGTCCAGAGTTAGCGAGGCCCAGTCCAGCGTTGGCGAGGCCCAGTCCAGCGTTGGCGAGACCCAGTCCAGAGTTAGCAAGGCCCAGTCCAGAGTTGGCGAGGCCCAGTCCAGCGTTGGCGAGGCCCAGTCCAGCGTTGGCGAGACCCAGTCCAGAGTTAGCGAGGCCCAGTCCAGAGTTGGCGAGGCCCAGTCCAGCATTGGCGAGGCCCAGTCCATCGTTGGCGAGACCCAGTCCAGAGTTAGCGAGGCCCAGTCCAGAGTTGCCGAGGCCCAGTCCAGCGTCCAGTCCAGCGTTGGCGAGGCCCAGTCCAGCGTTGGCGAGGCCCAGTCCAGCGTTGGCGAGGCCCAGTCCAGCATTGGCGAGGCCCAGTCCAGAGTTGGCGAGGCCCAGTCCAGCGTTGGCGAGACCCAGTCCAGCGTTGGCGAGGCCAGGTCCAGTGGTTCAAAACATAAAAAAAAAAAAAGTTATCCTCACCCTGTATTACTCTTGATACAATACTTGTATTAATTAGCCAATGTTTTGACAGCAAGCTGCCTTCATCAGGATTTCAGAGTATTAGTATTCAGCTGTGGCATTCTGTACTCTAATCACCCTGATTTAATGTAAACCAATCAGGGTTTAGGCCTGGGCATAGCACTATTACAGAAACCACTTTAGTTGTTAATTATCTTGTCAACGCTTTAGACACTAAAAGGAAATGTGCTGTTTTGTTTGTGGACCTGTCAAAAGCTTTTCATTCTGTTGATCGTGCTATTTTATTGAATAAGTTGTCCTCGACAGGCCTAGACACATAGTTGACAGGCTACAGAAAACGGCTACAATAATGCAAAGGAGATCGGAATGAAATTAACTAAACATCTGGGAAAGTGAGAGAGTGGGGCCTTCCTCACGTTTCACTGACACACTCAAATATAACTCTCCCAACTTCCACTTTAGAAATTATAATTGTTGTAAACTACAGCGGTTCAATGTTTTCTAGGAATAGACTCTAACTTAGTTTATTCAGCTAGCTAACTTGGTACAGTATTCTTCCGCGAAAACCGTCCAGGGCATCGAATCCTATGACGCCATAGCCAACTAGCATGCCAGCCTCCAATAACACGGTTTAGCACCAATACTCAGTTACAACAAACCACCAGTGTGTTAACACGCCAAGCAGATCATTCGTGTCCGTGTCTAACGTTGTGTAAAGTTTTGGGTTAGTTTTGACAGTTTGAGTGAGTCCGTCGTCAACATATTCAGCCAGTTAGTTAGCTAGAATAGTTAGCATACTAGCTAGCCATTGCTCTCTGCCAACGAAAAAAACCCTCCTCCCACGGCACGAACACACAGAGAGAGCCAAGCTAACGTTAACTAGTCACCCATGTCCCGAATTCCCTTGAACGACTCTGGTTACCAGTATGTAAAAACAAAACACAAATGTAGGTTATAACTTACCCTTAGTTAGCCAGTTACTGTTAGCCAGTGAAGTGCAAAGCTAGCCACTGAATCGATTCAGCCAGTTCGCGACTGTTCGCTAGGTCGTTCCAGCCATTGTTTAGTAGCTATCCAGGTAGCAACAAGCTAGCTACATTTCGAGTACAGTAGCTACTAACTACCTAACGTTAACGCTTCAGATAATGAGGTTAGAAAAACAGCTGAACGGTAGGCAGCTAGCAGGCACAATTACAGGTACACAATTCTCCCTCTCGTGTCATATTCACCCTGAGCAGTGGGCCTGTTCTGCCACTGGGTCAGAGTCTCTCCTCCTCTCCTCTCCCCCCATACATCTCTACATTACTCCCTTTTTGTTTACAAGAACCTACTTCATAAACTTCCATCTTATCCAACATTGCTGTTGAAGTATAGACACCTGAGTTGCCTAAGCCGTTCACAGGATTGGTTCACTCTTGAGGTTCCTAGGGTCTCCACCTAGCTAGGTAAATCTGCTTTTAGTTGTGATGCACCGTATTTCTGGAACAAAATTCTTTATACATTTCATCTTGATGTTCTGGTGCCGTTCGGGCAATTTAAAGTATTGACTGGGTACTTATTTGTGGAGGAATGTAACTGTTTTTCTGGGTGATTTGTGATGTTTTATTTGTGCTTCCCATGACTGTGTTTTTCTATTCTAATGTGTGTGTACATACAGTGTATATGTATATATATATACTGTATATATATATATATACACACAGTACCAGTCAAAAGTTTGGACACACCTACTCATTCAAGGGTTTTTCTTTATTTTTACTATTTTCTACATTGTATAATAATAGTGAAGACATCAAAACTATGAAATAACACATATGGAATCATGTAGTAACCAAAGAAGTGTTAAACATATCAAAATATATTTGAGATTCTTCAAATAGTCACCCTTTGCCTTGATAACAGCTTTGCACACTCTTGGCATTCTCTCAACCAGCTTCACCTGGAATGCTTTTCCAACCGTCTTGAAGGAGTTCCCACATATACTGAGCACTTGTTGGCTGCTTTTCCTTCACTCTGCCGTCCGACTCATCCCAAACCATCTCAATTGGGTTGAGGTCGGGGGATTGTGGAGGCCAGGTCATCTGATGCAGCACTCCATCACTCTCCTTCTTGGTCAAATAGCCCTTACTCAGCCTGGAGGTGTGTTTGGTCATTATCCTGTTGAAAAACAAATGACAGTCCCACTAAGCCCAAACCAGATGGGATGGCATATCACTGCAGAATGCTGTGGTGGACATGCTGGTTAAGTGTGCCTTGAATTCTAAATAAATCACAGACAGTGTCACCAGCAAAGCACCCCCAAACCATAACACCTCCTCCTCCATGCTTTACGGTGGGAACTACACATGCGGAGATCATCCGTTCACCCACACCGCGTCTCACAAAGACATGGCGGTTGGAACCAAAAATCTTGTGTTTCTTGGCCCAAGCAGGTCACTTCTTCTTATTGGTGTCCTTTAGTAGTGGTTTCTTTGCAGCAAATCGACCATGAATGCCTGATTCACACAGTCCCCTCTGAACAGTTGATGTTGAGATGTGTCTGTGACTTGAACTCTGTGAAGCATTTATTTGGGCTGCAATTTCTGAGGCTGGTAACTCTAATGAATGTATCCTCTGCAGCAGAGGTGACTCTGGGTCTTCCATTCCTGTGGCGGTCCTCATGAGAGCCAGTTTCATCATACGCTTGATGGTTTTTGCGACTGCACTTGAAGAAACTTTCAAAGTTGTTGATATTTTCCGTATTGACTGACCTTCATGTCTTAAAGTAATGATGGACTGTAGTTTCTCTTTGCTTATTTTAGCTGTTCTTGCCATAATATGGACTTTGTCTTTCACATACAGTACATTCGGAAAGTATTTAGACCCCTTGACTTTTTCCACATTTTGTTACGCTACAGCCTTATTCTAAAATGGTTTAAATAGTTTTTTCCCCCTCATCAATCTACACACAATACCCCTTAGTGACAAAGCAAAAACTGAAATGTCACATTTACATAAGTATTCAGACCCTTTACTCAGTACTTTGTTGAAGCACCTTTGGCAGCGATTACAGACTCAAGTCTTCTTGGGTATGACGCTACAAGCTTGGCACACCTTTTTTGGGGGAGTTTCTCCCATTCTTCTCTGCAGATCCTCCCAAGCTCTGTCAGGTTGGATGGGGAGCGTTGCTGCACAGCTATTTTCAGGTCTCTCCAGAGATGTTTGATCGGGTTCAAGTCCGGGCTCTGGCTGGGCCACTCAAGGACATTCAGAGACTTGTCCCGAAGCCACTCCTGCGTTGTCTTGGCTGTGTGCTTTGGGTCGTTGTCCTGTTGGAAGGTGAACCTTCGCCCTGAGCGCTCTGGAGCAGGTTTTCATCAAGGATCTCTCTGTACTTTGCTCCGTTCATCTTTCCCTCGATCCTGACTAGTCTCCCAGTCCCTGCTGCTGAAAAACTTTCCCACAGCAGGATGCTGCCACCACCATGCTTCACCGTAGGGATGGTGCCAGGTTTCCTCCACATGTGACACTTGGCATTCAGGCCAAAGAGTTCAATCTTGGTTTCATCAGACCAGATAAACTTTTTTCTCATGTTCTAAGAGTCATTTAGGTGCCTTTTGGCAAACTCCAAGCGGGCTGTCATGTGCCTTTTACTGAGGATTCTGTCTGGCCACTCTACCATAAAGGTCTGATTGGTGGAGTGCTGCAGAGATGGTTGTCCTTCTGGAAGGTTCTCCCATCTCCACAGATGAACTATGGAGATCTATCAGAGTGATCTTCGGGTTCTTGGTCACCTCCCTGACCAAGGCCCTTCTCCACCGATTGCTCAGTTTGGCCGGGCGGCCAGCTCTAGGAAGAGTCTTGGTGGTTCCAAACTTCTTCCATTTAAGAACGATGGAGGCCACTGTGTTCTTGAGGACTTAGAATGCTGCAGAAATTTTTTGGTACCCTTCCTCAGATCTGTGCCTCAGCACAATCCTCTGACCTCTACGAACAATTCCTTCGACCTCATGGCTTTTGTTCTGACATGCACTGTCAACTGTGGGACCTTAAATAGACAGGTGTGAGCCTTTCCAAATCATGTCCAGTCAATTGTATTTACCACAGGTGGACTCCAATCAAGTTGTAGAAACATCTCAAGGATGATCAATGGAAACAGGAGGCACCTGAGCTAAATTTCGAGTCTCATAGCAAAGGGTCTGAATACTTATGTAAATAAGGTATTTCTGTTTTTTATTTGTAATAAATTGGCAGAAAATTCTAAAAACTTGTTTTAGCTTTGTCATTATGAGGTATTTTGGGTAGATTGATGAGGTACATTTTTTATTTAATCCATTTCAGAATAAGGCTGTAACGTAACAAAATGTGGAAAAAGTCAAGGGGTCTGAGATCTAGGTCTCAGTATGCCTTCCCTGTGAAAGATACCTAGGTCTCAGTATGCCTCCCCTGTTAAAGATACCTAGGTCTCAGTATGCCTTCCCTGTGAAAGATACCTTGGTCTCAGTATGCCTTCCCTGTGAAAGATACCTAGGTCTCAGTATGTCTTCCCTGTTAAAGATACCTAGGTCTCAGTATGCCTTCCCTGTGAAAGATACCTAGGTCTCAGTATGCCTTCCCTGTGAAAGAAACCTAGGTCTCAGTATGCCTTCCCTGTGAAAGATACCTAGGTCTCAGTATGCCTCCCCTGTTAAAGATACCTAGGTCTCAGTATGCCTTCCCTGTGAAAGAGACCTAGGTCTCAGTATGCCTTCCCCTGTTAAAGATACCTTGGTCTCAGTATGCCTTCCCTGTTAAAGATACCTTGGTCTCAGTATGCCTTCCCTGTGAAAGATACCTTGGTCTCAGTATGCCTTCCCTGTTAAAGATACCTTGGTCTCAGTATGCCTTCCCTGTGAAAGATACCTTGGTCTCAGTATGCCTTCCCTGTGAAAGAGACCTAGGTCTCAGTATGCCTTCCCTGTTAAAGATACCTTGGTCTCAGTATGCCTTCCCTGTTAAAGATACCTAGGTCTCAGTATGCCTTCCCTGTGAAAGATACCTAGGTCTCAGTATGCCTTCCCTGTGAAAGATACCTTGGTCTCAGTATGCCTCCCCTGTGAAAGATACCTTGGTCTCAGTATGCCTTCCCTGTGAAAGATACCTTGGTCTCAGTATGCCTTCCCTGTGAAAGAAACCTAGGTCTCAGTATGCCTTCCCTGTGAAAGATACCTTGGTCTCAGTATGCCTTCCCTGTGAAAGATACCTTGGTCTCAGTATGCCTTCCCTGTGAAATATACCTTGGTCTCAGTATGCCTCCCCTGTGAAAGATACCTAGGTCTCAGTATGCCTTCCCTGTGAAAGATACCTTGGTCTCAGTATGCCTTCCCTGTGAAAGAAACCTAGGTCTCAGTATGCCTTCCCTGTTAAAGATACCTAGGTCTCAGTATGCCTTCCCTGTGAAAGATACCTTGGTCTCAGTATGCCTTCCCTGTTAAAGATACCTTGGTCTCAGTATGCCTTCCCTGTGAAAGATACCTTGGTCTCAGTATGCCTTCCCTGTGAAAGATACCTTGGTCTCAGTATGCCTTCCCTGTGAAAGATACCTAGGTCTCAGTATGCCTTCCCTGTGAAAGGTACCTTGGTCTCAGTATGCCTTCCCTGGTAAAGATACCTTGGTCTCAGTATGCCTTCCCTGGTAAAGATACCTTGGTCTCAGTATGCCTTCCCTGTGAAAGATACCTAGGTCTCAGTATGCCTTCCCTGTTAAAGAAACCTTGGTCTCAGTATGCCTTCCCTGGTAAAGATACCTTGGTCTCAGTATGCCTTCCCTGTGAAAGATACCTAGGTCTCAGTATGCCTTCCCTGTTAAAGAAACCTTGGTCTCAGTATGCCTTCCCTGTTAAAGATACCTTGGTCTCAGTATGCCTTCCCTGTGAAAGATACCTTGGTCTCAGTATGCCTTCCCTGTGAAAGATACCTTGGTCTCAGTATGCCTTCCCTGGTAAAGATACCTTGGTCTCAGTATGCCTTCCCTGGTAAAGATACCTTGGTCTCAGTATGCCTTCCCTGTGAAAGATACCTAGGTCTCAGTATGCCTTCCCTGTTAAAGAAACCTTGGTCTCAGTATGCCTTCCCTGTTAAAGATACCTTGGTCTCAGTATGCCTTCCCTGTGAAAGATACCTTGGTCTCAGTATGCCTTCCCTGTGAAAGATACCTTGGTCTCAGTATGCCTTCCCTGTTAAAGAAACCTAGGTCTCAGTATGCCTTCCCTGTGAAAGATACCTTGGTCTCAGTATGCCTTCCCTGTGAAAATAAAGGTTAAATAAATCATCCTGGCTTTAGATTTAGCGACGGCACAAGATGAAGAAAAGGTGACTAGTAAACTATAGAATGAGTATATGGGCACACAGCGCTTACATTTACATTTTACGCTTCACATGTAATGCTATTTGGGCACACAGCGCTTCACATGTAATGCTATGTGGGCACACAGCGCTTCTCATGGTGTTCCAAAGAAAAATAGTGGTTAGTGTTTTTTATTCCATGTCCACAATGTTAACATGTTAACTGTTTCATGTTGTCCCCAGGCCAGCTGCAGGCCAATGTTAACTGTTTCATGTTGTCCCCAGGCCAGCCGTAGGCCAATGTTAACTGTTTAATGTTGTCCCCAGGCCAGCCGTAGGCCAATGTTAACTGTTTCATGTTGTCCCCAGGCCAGCTGCAGGCCAATGTTAACTGTTTCATGTTGTCCCCAGGCCAGCTACAGGCCAATGTTAACTGTTTCATGTTGTCCCCAGGCCAGCTGCAGGCCAATGTTAACTGTTTCATGTTGTCCCCAGGCCAGCTACAGAGGCCAGCTGCAGGCCAATGTTAACTGTTTCATGTTGTCCCCAGGCCAGCTGCAGGCCAATGTTAACTGTTTCATGTTGTCCCCAGGCCAGCTGCAGGCCAATGTTAACTGTTTCATGTTGTCCCCAAGCCAGCTGCAGGCCAATGTTAACTGTTTCATGTTGTCCCCAGGCCAGCTGCAGGCCAATGTTAACTGTTTCATGTTGTCCCCAGGCCAGCTGCAGGCCAATGTTAACTGTTTCATGTTGTCCCCAGGCCAGCTGCTGGCCAATGTTAACTGTTTCATGTTGTCGCCAGGCCAGCTGCAGGCCAATGTTAACTGTTTCATGTTGTCCCCAGGCCAGCTACAGAGGCCAGCTGCAGGCCAATGTTAACTGTTTCATGTTGTCCCCAGGCCAGCTGCAGGCCAATGTTAACTGTTTCATGTTGTCCCAAGGCCAGATACAGAGGCCAGCTGCAGGCCAATGTTAACTGTTTCATGTTGTCCCCAGGCCAGCTGCAGGCCAATGTTAACTGTTTCATGTTGTCCCCAGGCCAGCTGCAGGCCAATGTTAACTGTTTCATGTTGTCCCCAGGCCAGCTGCAGGCCAATGTTAACTGTTTCATGTTGTCCCCAGGCCAGCTGCAGGCCAATGCTTACTGTGAAAACCCAGACATGGTGTTGGTGGGCAACAAGGCAGACCTGGCGGACCAGAGAGAGGTGCAGGAGGAGCAGGCTAAAGAACTAGCCGACAAGTACGGGTGAGTAGGAGAGAGCTAGCCCCGTCATGCACACATACGGTGAGCTCAAAGTATTGGGACAGTGACAAATGTTTTGTTGTTTTGGCTCTGTACTCCAGCACTTTGGATTTGGAATGATACAATGACTATGAGGTTAAAGTGCAGACTGTCAGCTTTAATTTGAGTGTATTTTCATTCATATCATGTGAACCGTTTAGAAATTACAGCACCTTTTGTACATAGTCCCCCCATTTTAGGGGACCAAAAGTATTGGGACAAATTCCCTTATGTATTAAAGTAGTGAAACGTTTTGGTCCCATATTCCCAGCACGCAATGACTACATCAAGCTTGTGACTCTATAAACTTGTTGGATGCATTTGCTGTTTGTTTTGGTTGTGTTTCAGATTATTTTGTGCCCAATAGAAATGAATGGTAAATAATGTATTGTGTCATTTTGGAGTCACTTTTACTGTAAATAAGAATAGAATGTTTCTTAACACTTCTACATTAATGTGGATACTACCATCATCACCGATAATCCTGAATGAATCACACAAATATCACACCCCCAATACTTCACTTTTCACTACTTTAATACACATATAAGGGAATTTGTCCCAATACTTTTGGTCCCCTAAAATGGGGGGACTATGTACAAAAAGTGCTGTAATTTCTAAACGGTTCACCCAATATGGAGGAAAATACCCTCCAATTAAAGCTGACAGTCTGCACTTTAACCTCATAGTCATTGTATCATTTCAAATTCAAAGTGCTGGAGTACAGAGCCAAAACAACCAAACATTTGTCACTGTCCCAATACTTTTGGAGCTCGCACACACAAACATACAGAAATTTGCACGCACACGCACAAACACAGACACACACTCATCGGTGGGAGAGAACCGGCACCACTGTCACAGGCATAATGAGCATTAGGTTCCTCTTACTCTGAAAGATCAGTAACCGTATTGTGGTCCAAAGTGTAGTATTAGTGTCGTCTGAGAGAGGCTATATTTGCTTTGACTGTTGCTGAGGCTGCAGTCATAGCGCTAGTGATGATGTCATTGTCAAGGGTTTTATTACGGACAACATCTCTCACTCTCCACATAGTCACCGACCAATACACGTACTGTAGATGGGCCCTGGTCAAAAGTAGTGCACTATATAGGGAATAGGGTGCCATTCTCTGGTCTAAAGTAGTGCACTATATAGGGAATAGGGTGCCATTTGGGACGTAATCGATGGGCCCTATATTCAAGGTGCTGTCTGAGTGCTGGGCTTGTCATTCAGAGCTGTACTAGCGGAGTTTGTGGTTCATTAACATCTCATTCCTTACTAAAAGAAGACCTGGTGGATCTCTTCTCAAGTCGTTAAAACTATTTGATTATTACAACAGAATTGATTTATTTTCTCCTCACAATCTATGATTTTCAGTCCCTGTTTTTTTACAACCCTGATGTGCTTGACATGGTCCCTCGATTTAACTTTTAGACATAAGATATGACTAGTAAGACGAGGTAGAATGCTCTGATGTGGGTGTTGGTGGGGTCCTGTCTGATGTTGGTGTGGTCCTGTCTGATGTTGGTGTGGTCCTGTCTTATGTGGGTGTTGGTGTGGTCCTGTCTGATGTGGGTGTGGTCCTGTCTGATGTTGGTGTGGTCCTGTCTGATGTTGGTGTGGTCCTGTCTGATGTGGGTGTGGTCCTGTCTGATGTTGGTGTGGTCCTGTCTGATGTTGGTGTGGTCCTGTCTGATGTTGGTGTGGTCCTGTCTGATGTGGGTGTTGGTGTGGTCCTGTCTGGTGTTGGTGTGGTCCTGTCTGATGTTGGTGTGGTCCTGTCTGATGTTGGTGTGGTCCTGTCTGATGTGGGTGTTGGTGTGGTCCTGTCTGGTGTTGGTGTGGTCCTGTCTGATGTTGGTGTGGTCCTGTCTGATGTTGGTGTGGTCCTGTCTGATGTGGGTGTTGGTGTGGTCCTGTCTGATGTGGGTGTGGTCCTGTCTGATGTTGGTGTGGTCTTGTCTGATGTGGGTGTTGGTGTGGTCCTGTCTGATGTTGGTGTGGTCCTGTCTCATGTTGGTGTGGTCCTGTCTGATGTGGGTGTAAACCAGTCTGATGTGGGTGTTGGTGTGGTCCTGTCTGATGTTGGTGTGGTCCTGTCTGATGTTGGTGTGGTCCTGTCTGATGTGGGTGTTGGTGTGGTCCTGTCTGGTGTTGGTGTGGTCCTGTCTGATGTTGGTGTGGTCCTGTCTGATGTTGGTGTGGTCCTGTCTGATGTGGGTGTTGGTGTGGTCCTGTCTGATGTTGGTGTGGTCCTGTCTGATGTGGGTGTTGGTGTGGTCCTGTCTGATGTGGGTGTTGGTGTGGTCCTGTCTGATGTGGGTTCTGTATGTCCCCTGTCTGATGTGGATTCTGTGTGTCCCCTGTCTGATGTTGGTGTGGTCCTGTCTGATGTGGGTGTTGGTGTGGTCCTGTCTGATGTGGGTGTTGGTGTGGTCCTGTCTGATGTGGGTGTTGGTGTGGTCCTGTCTGATGTGGGTTCTGTATGTCCCCTGTAGGATCCCGTACTTTGAGACGTCGGCAGCGACTGGGTCTGAGGTGGACAAGGCGGTCATCACCCTACTAGACCTGGTCATGAAGAGGATGGAGCAGTGTGTCGACAAACCCACCGCCGAGCCCGCCAACGGGGGAGGAGCCGCCAAGCTGGAGGACGCTGCGCCTGACCAGAAGAAGTGTGCATGCTAGACCTGGCCCCTCCCACGTCCCCTTCTCCCTACTCTGATTGGTGCTCTAGCACCCCCTCTGGTGGCCAGATATAGAAGTGCAGCAGCATTACGATAGCATGACGTGTGATGGGCAGCTCAGTCAGCCACACTGCAATGGGTCTGTGGTTCTGGCCTTGCATGGCCTGAGTGTACTGTGCTGGTCCTGGCTATGTGTCTCTCCTGCCTGTCCTGTCCTGTGTTGTGTCCCAAACGTCACCCTGTTCCCTATAAAGTGCACTACTAGCCCATAGGGCCCTGGTCAAAAGTAGTGCACTAATATAGGGAATAGGGTGCCATTTGGGACGAGAGCCTGGCCTACCGGAGGCCTCTGCTTTATAAGACTTTGTATCCCCATGTTGTTTAGAAGTATCTGTCCAATCTAATCTACTGCCTTGGCTCTTAAGGCCCCATCCATATTGCAGTACCAATATTATATTAATAAAAAATGTGACCAGTTATTTATATATGGTTTAGATTTAGAATTTAGTTTTTGTGTATTTAAATTTAAGTTCTCATTCTAGTTTTTTTAATGTACTTTTTGTTTTAGATTAGATTATGGTTCCACATATTAATTGAATCCCCAAATAACAGGAGTTTTTGACAACAGTGTCTAGCTAAATGTGCATAAAAGACAATTTTATCGTATTGTAATATCACCTCAGTCAGTACTCAAATAATATTACAGTCAGGAAAATACATCGCCAAGCACAAAATCTCATCTGTTGATAACTGCTTTTGATCTGTCTGTCTGTGTGCCAAAAATTACCTTCACATTGCCTGTAGTCCAGGTCAGGATCGTCTGTCCTTCTGTGGTTGTTACCAAGGGCCTTGGACGTTCCTAGCTAATAATCTCGTGTGACGGACTTTTAACGTAAAATCTAGCTAGTTAGCTAAGCGCACTCAAGATGTAGTTCTGTGTTCACGTTCCTACAGAAGTAGCATGCCACATCTACCAGTTTTACAGGACTAACTCCACAACACACCTTTTCTATTACAAAATAATAACATGATCGTATACATAGTGACCAGGACAGACAGGCAGGCAGTGTTAACAGCTATTATTGTTTTTAAGACAAGACATAGTCCACAATGTAGTGACTGTTCTGCATATCACTGGTTTGATAAACCCAATAGTGCCATACTGTAGGTCATGTTTGGCTTTAAACGGATCGAGTTCTGTGGTGCACTGGTGGTTCTATAACTTGGAGAGAAAATTGTATTCCTTACTTACGGCAATGGAGTTTGGCTGAGATTAGAGATTCATCGGGTTATCAGTGGATATTTGTTATCAGAGATAGCTGCGGCAAAACATATTTGCCATCCTTGCACTTTTCTTAAATAATTCTCTATTTCTTGTCAAATAAGGTGAAAATTGAAAAAAAAACGTTTGGTCTCCGCACATTGTTATTATCATTTCAACATTGCAGAACCAATTTTATTTTTGTAAACTTATGTTTTACTATTTTTGTTATAGAAAATAAAGACAAATGGCATGGAGAAAATGGTCGTCACCCCGGAGATAGTACTTGGCTGCATCGCCTTTGACCAAGACAAACTGCCAACAAATGCCTCTTGCAGCCATCAATGAGCTTGCTGCACCTTTCTACTGGCAAGTTGGCCCCACTCTTTAGCAGCAACTGTTCTAATTCTTCAATGTTTGAGGGGCGCTGTTATCTCGCCGTAGGTTATGGATGTGATTCAGATCTGGACTCATCGCTGGCCACTCCAGAACAGTCCAGCGTTTCTTTTTGAACCATTCCAGGGTCCTTTTGATCTTTTCTTTGAACGCTTCATTTGATCGTTGGTAAACAGAGGAAGACCCAGCTGCTGAAGGAGACACAAGAATGCCTGATTGAACTTCTCAAAAACCCACCTAAACAACCCTGAAATGTTCTGTGGACCAACGAAACAACATTTGAGCTCTTTGACAATACAGATCAGTGCTGTGTTTACCGGTGACCAAATGAAGCGTTCAATAAAAAGAACAGCTTCCCTACAATCAAAGATGATTTGATAATGCTGTGGGGTTGCTTTGCTGCTTCTGGTACTGGGGGGGCCTTGGACGTGCGCAAGGCATGAAATCTGCAGATTATCAGGTGTTTTGAAGTCCAATGTTCAATCCAGCGTCCCAAAACTGGGTCTCCATTGAAGGTTGTGGGTCTTGCCAGGAGAAAGGTGCAGTAAGCTCACGTATGGCTACAACAAGCATTTGTTGGCAGTTATCTTGGCCAAAGGCTGTGCAACCAAGTACTATGTAGCTCCGGGGTGCCAATCATTTTGTCCATTTACAAAAAATAAAATTGGTTCTGCAATGTAAAAAAAATCCAATAGCAAGGTGTGGTGACCAAAAGTTATATTTAAATGTAAACTTATTTTAGAAGAAATAGTGCATTTTTTAAGAAAAGTGCAAGGGTGCCAATATTTTTGGCTGCAACTGTGTCTTTATTCAGGTCCTATCATGGATGATTGTTTTATCCATTTGAATACAGGAGATATCATAGGCCACTAGATTAGTTCACTAATCGGGCGGCAGGTAGCATAGTGGTTAAGAGCGTTGTGCCAGGAACCGAAAGGTCGCTGGTTCTAATCCCCGAGCCGACTAGGTGAAACATCTGTCGATGTGCCCTTGAGCAAGGCACTTAACCCTAATTGCTCCTGTAAGTCGCTCTGGATAAGAGCGTCTGCTAAATGACAAAACATTTAAATAAAAAATACTGCGGTGTAACCCTCATCTTCTCTCCTGGATCACTCACATTTATATTTACTACTACCAGTAAGAAGCCTCTTTGGTGATCGATGGCACCAACTTGTTTTTTGATTTTGGCCAGCCCAGGGAATATACTGTATTTATTAAAAAGACCAGCCCAGGGAATATACTGTATTTATAAAAAATACCAATAAGTCTGTTATCTTGTCACATCATGAATTGAGTCAAACTGTGTACAGTAAAGCATGCTGCCTGCCAGTCTTTAGTGTAGTTGCTGGTCTCTACCAGTTACTGTAGCTACTGCTTCATCTGAACCCCAGAGAAATAGACTGACTCAGTAATATATTTCAGTAGTGTCATCTGAACCCCAGAGAAATAGACTGACTCAGTAATATATTTCAGTAGTGTCATCTGAACCCCGGAGAAATAGACTGACTCAGTAATATATTTCAGTAGTGTCATCTGAACCCCAGAGAAATAGACTGACTCAGTAATATATTTCAGTAGTGTCATCTGAACCCCAGAGAAATAGACTGACTCAGTAATATATTTCAGTAGTGTCATCTGAACCCCAGAGAAATAGACTGACTCAGTATTATATTTCAGTAGTGTCATCTGAACCCCAGAGAATTAGACTGACTCAGTTATATATTTCAGTAGTGTCATCTGAACCCCAGAGAAATAGACTGACTCAGTAATATATTTCAGTAGTGTCATCTGAACCCCAGAGAAATAGACTGACTCAGTAATATATTTCAGTAGTGTCATCTGAACCCCAGAGAAATAGACTGACTCAGTAATATATTTCAGTAGTGTCATCTGAACCCCGGAGAAATAGACTGACTCAGTAATATATTTCAGTAGTGTCATCTGAACCCCGGAGAAATAGACTGACTCAGTAATATATTTCAGTAGTGTCATCTGAACCCCGGAGAAATAGACTGACTCAGTAATATATTTCAGTAGTGTCATCTGAACCCCGGAGAAATAGACTGACTCAGTAATATATTTCAGTAGTGTCATCTGAACCCCAGAGAAATAGACTGACTCAGTAATATATTTCAGTAGTGTCATCTGAACCCCAGAGAAATAGACTGACTCAGTAATATATTTCAGTAGTGTCATCTGAACCCCAGAGAATTAGACTGACTCAGTTATACAGTTGAAGTCGGAAGTTTACATACACTTAGGTTGGAATCATTAAAACTCATTTTTCAACCACTCCATAAATGTCTTGTTAACAAACTATAGTTTTGGCAAGTCGGTTAGGACATCTACTTTGTGCATTACAACAATTGTTTACAGACAGACATTATTTCACTTATAATTCAATGTATCACAATTCCAGTGGGTCAGAAGTTTACATACACTAAGTTGACTGTGCCTTTAAACAGCTTGGAAAATTCCAGAAAATGATGTCATGGCTTTAGAAGCTTCTGATGGGCTAATTGACATAATTTGAGTCAATTGGAGGTGTACCTGTGGATGTATTTCAAGGCCTACCTTCAAACTCAGTGCCTCTTTGCTTGACATCATGGGAAAATCAAAAGAAATCAGCCAAGACCTCAGAAAAACTAATGTAGACCTCCACAAGTCTAGTTCATCCTTGGGAGCAATTTCCAAACGCCTGAAGGTACCACGTTCATCTGTACAAACAATAGTACGCAAGTATAAACACCATGGGACCATGCAGCCGTCATACCGCTCAGGAAGGAGATGCGTTCTGTCTCCTAGAGATTAACGTACTTTGGTGCGAAAAGTGCAAATCAATCCCAGAACAACAGCAAAGGACCTTGTGAAGATGCTGGAGGAAACAGGTACAAACATATCTATATCCACAGTAAAACGAGTCATATTTTGACATAACCTGAAAGGCCGCTCAGCAAGGAAGAAGCCACTGCTCCAAAACCGCCATAAAAAAGCCAGACTATGGTTTGCAACTGCACATGGGGACAAAGATCGTACTTTTTGGAGAAATGTCCTCTGGTCTGATGAAACAAAAATATAACTGTTTGGCCATAATGACCATTGTTATGTTTGGAGGAAAAACGGGGTGGCTTGCAAGCCGAAGAACACCATCCCAACCGTGAAGCACGGGGGTGGCAGCATCATGCTGTGGGGGTACTTTGCTGCAGGAGGGACTGGTGCACTTCACAAAATCGATGGCATCATGAGGAAGGAAAATGATGTGGATATATTGAAGCAACATCTCAAGACATCAGTCAGGAAGTTAAACCTTGGTCGCAAATGGGTCTCCCAAATGGACAATGACCCCAAGCATACTTCCAAAGTTGTGGCAAAATGGCTTAAGGACAACAAAGTCAAGGTATTGGAGTGGTCATCACAAAGCCCTGACCTCAATCCTATAGACAATTTGTGGGCAGAACTGAAAAAGCGTGCGCGAGCAATGAGGCCTACAAACCTGACTCAGTTACACCAGCTCTGTCAGGAGGAATGGGCCAAAATTCACCCAACTTATTGTGGGAAGCTTGTGGAAGGCTACCCGAAACGTTTGACCCAAGTTATACAATTTAAAGGCAATGCTACCAAATACTAATTGAGTGTATGTAAACATCTGACCCACTGGGAATGTGATGAAAGAAATACCTGAGAATAAATCATTCTCTCTACTATTATTCTGACATTTAAAATTCTTAAAATAAAGGTGTGATCCTAACTGACCTAAGACAGGGACTTATTACTAGGATTAAATGTCAGGAATTGTGAAAAACTGAGTTTAAATGTATTTGTAAACTTCCGACTTCAACTGTATTTATGTGGAGAACCTCAGTAGTGTGAGGAAGAGCAGCCTGTGGTGACTGTGGTGACTGTGTGACTGTGGTGACTGTGTGACTGTGGTGACTGTGGTGACTGTGTGACTGTGGTGACTGTGTGACTGTGTGACTGTGTGACTGTGTGACTGTGTGACCGTGGTGACTGTGTGACTGTGTGACCGTGATGTTAGTGATGCATGTTTATTTGCATCAGAGGAAAAGCTTGATCAGATTTCTGTAATTCAATCTAGGTTACATTTTAGATTTTGAATCAAAGGCTCTGAGTTATTGTTAGCCAACCTGCCAAACCAAGCCTAGTGCCAAACCAAGACTAGTGCCAAACCAAGCCTAGTGCCAAACCAAGACTAGTGCCAAACCAAGCCTAGTGCCAAACCAAGCCTAGTGCCAAACCCAGACTAGTGCCAAACCAAGCCTAGTGCCAAACCCAGACTAGTGCCAAACCAAGCCTAGTGCCAAACCAAGCCTAGTGCCAAACCCAGACTAGTGCCAAACCAAGCCTAGTGCCAAACCAAGCCTAGCGCCAAACCCAGACTAGTGCCAAACCAAGCCTAGTGCCAAACCCAGACTAGTGCCAAACCCAGACTAGTGCCAAACCCAGACTAGTGCCAAACCAAGCCTAGTGCCAAACCAAGCCTAGTGCCAAACCCAGACTAGTGCCAAACCAAGCCTAGTGCCAAACCCAGACTAGTGCCAAACCAAGCCTAGTGCCAAACCAAGCCTAGTGCCAAACCCAGACTAGTGCCAAACCAAGCCTAGTGCCAAACCAAGCCTAGTGCCAAACCCAGACTAGTGCCAAACCAAGCCTAGTGCCAAACCCAGACTAGTGCCAAACCCAGACTAGTGCCAAACCAGCTGTGGGTGCCATAACATTTCCTCTCTTCTCAGTTAGTCTGAACTCCAGCCTCACTACATAGTTGGTAACACTTTATTGAAGGGTACCTACATAAGGACTTAACCTTTCTTTTGACAGGGAGTCAATGCTAAGACCAAGGGTACCTACATAAGGACTTAACCTTTCTTTTGACAGGGAGTCAATGCTAAGACCAAGATCTCTTTTCCAGGTGAGCCCTGTACAGCACCACAATACAATCAACACATTAAACATTAAAATACACGTTGTTATGCACGACATACATGAAAAGCAAAACACAATCATAAAAAACAGACAATCTTCAGTAAGAAGGTCCCCCTCTATTTTAAAGTGCATTGGAGGTAATTGGAGATCATTCATTGGAGATCATTAATTAATTGGAGATCATTCATTGGAGATCATTCATTCATTGGAGATCATTCATTGGAGATCATTCATTCATTGGAGATCATTCATTCATTGGAGATAATTCATTAATTGGAGATCATTCATTCATTGGAGATCATTCATTGGAGATCATTCCACATGAGTGCATAAATGCTTATGTCAACATCCGCAGGTTGATCTCTGTTAAGTAGTCCTTAGGTGAAGTGTTACTGCATAGTCAGGAACATAATGTATAGCTATCTCTCAGTTCATGATCACTCCCAGCATATACTGTACTGTACATACAACAGCAAGCAGTATTTGTTGAACGTCTCCTTACTTAACCACTATGGTCTAACTGGTCGACTACTGAAATGAAAGGAACTTTACTTCTTAGAATGACCATAAGCTATATATAGAATTTTTTTATTTAAGAAAATGCCTTTAAATGTGACAATCTTCAGGACCAAATTAATTTTGAGATTTTCTCTAACGAGCTAATTAGCTAATTCCTTTCATTTCTCCCATCCCTTGGAATGGAACATGCATCATAACTTAAAGCCCCTGGTACTCTTTGTTGTATTGTAGTGTTATAATTGCAATAGGGCAAACTAATCACATTGTTCAAGAGAAAGGGAACTGCCTGAGGGCTGCGTCCTAAATGGCGGTCTATTCCCTATATCAGAGTTTCCCAAACTCAGTACTGGGACCCCCCCCCCCCCCACCCCCCCCCCCACCCCACCCCCCCATGGTTACACATTTTGGTTTTTTGCCCTAGCACTACACAGCTGATTCAAATAACCAACTCTGCCCAATATAGTGCACTACTATTGACCTGAGCTCTGGTCTAAAGTAGTGCACTATAAAGGGTATAGGGTGCCGTTTGGGACGCAGCCTAAAACTGGTTCAGCCCGTCGTGAAAGTTTACATTGTGTGGAGGTCTCGCTCTCTGTGCCTGTAACAATCTTTATGACCAATGTTATGTTATAGTCTAATTCTTTGTAAAGGTTGTGACTATTAGTGACGTATGTTAATGCATTAAAGTATATTAGGCAAAACAAAAATAATCTTAAGTAATGTGTATGTATGGACCCATATAGCAGGACTACATGATTCAAGTGTGCACTCACTGGATAAGAGTTTCTGCTGAAATGACTAAAATGTAAAATGTAAATACCTCCAAGAGCATTTTATTGTGTGTGGAAGTTACCTTTATGTATTCAGAAGAAAAAAACATAGTTGATTAATATAATTAAAATGCCTGCAGTTTGTTAAGTGTGTGTGTGTGTGTGTGTACTAACACTAGTGTGTGTGTGTGTACTAACACTAGTGTGTGTGTGTGTGTACTAACACTAGTGTGTGTGTGTGTACTAACACTAGTGTGTGTGTGTGTGTACTAACACTAGTGTGTGTGTACTAACACTAGTGTGTGTGTGTGTACTAACACTAGTGTGTGTGTGTGTGTACTAACACTAGTGTGTGTGTGTGTACTAACACTAGTGTGTGTGTGTGTGTGTACTAACACTAGTGTGTGTGTGTGTACTAACACTAGTGTGTGTACTAACACTAGTGTGTGTGTGTGTGTGTGTACTAACACTAGTGTGTGTGTGTGTACTAACACTAGTGTGTGTGTGTGTGTGTACTAACACTAGTGTGTGTGTGTACTAACACTAGTGTGTGTGTGTGTACTAACACTAGTGTGTGTGTGTACTAACACTAGTGTGTGTGTGTGTGTGTGTACTAACACTAGTGTGTGTGTGTACTAACACTAGTGTGTGTGTGTGTGTGTGTACTAACACTAGTGTGTGTGTCGGGTTGTTGCATCTTTCAGTGAGCATGATCAGTCAGTCTGCCTGGGAATGAAGCTTTGTTTGAGCTAGTCAGTGTTACCATGCTACCATGCTACCATGCTACCATGCCGTCTCTCTGTGGGTCCAGTACAGCTAGTGGGTCAGTCTGCCCTGAACTCCCCAGCCTGGTCCCAGACCTATTACTGCTTTATAGGTAACTCCTACAGTGGGGAAAAAAAGTATTTAGTCAGCCACCAATTGTGCAAGTTCTCCCACTTAAAAAGATGAGAGAGGCCTGTCATTTTCATCATAGGTACACGTCAACTATGACAGACAAATTGAGAAAAAAAAATCCTGAAAATCACATTGTAGGATTTTTAATGAATTTATTTGCAAATTATGGTGGAAAATAAGTATTTGGTCACCTACAAACAAGCAAGATTTCTGGCTCTCACAGACCTGTAACTTCTTCTTTAAGAGGCTCCTCTGTCCTCCACTCGTTACCTGTATTAATGGCACCTGTTTGAACTTGTTATCAGTATAAAAGACACCTGTCCACAACCTCAAACAGTCACACTCCAAACTCCACTATGGTCAAGACCAAAGAGCTGTCAAAGGACACCAGAAACAAAATTGTAGACCTGCACCAGGCTGGGAAGACTGAATCTGCAATAGGTAAGCAGCTTGGTTTGAAGAAATCAACTGTGGGAGCAATTATTAGGAAATGGAAGACATACAAGACCACTGATAATCTCCCTCGATCTGGGGCTCCACGCAAGATCTCACCCCGTGGGGTCAAAATGATCACAAGAACGGTGAGCAAAAATCCCAGAACCACACGGGGGGACCTAGTGAATGACCTGCAGAGAGCTGGGACCAACGTAACAAAGCCTACCATCAGTAACACACTACTCCGCCAGGGACTCAAATCCTGCATTGCCAGACGTGTCCCCCTGCTTAAGCCAGTACATGTCCAGGCCCATCTGAAGTTTGCTAGAGTGCATTTGGATGATCCAGAAGAGGATTGGGAGAATGTCATATGGTCAGATGAAACCAAAATATAACTTTTTGGTAAAAACTCAACTCATCGTGTTTGGAGGACAAAGAATGCTGAGTTGCATCCAAAGAACACCATACCTACTGTGAAGCATGGGGGTGGAAACTTCATGCTTTGGGGCTGTTTTTCTGCAAAGGGACCAGGACGACTGATCCGTGTAAAGGAAAGAATGAATGGGGCCATGTATCGTGAGATTTTGAGTGAAAACCTCCTTCCATCAGCAAGGGCATTGAAGATGAAACGTGGCTGGGTCTTTTAGCATGACAATGATCCCAAACACACCTCCCGGGCAACGAAGGAGTGGCTTCGTAAGAAGCATTTCAAGGTCCTGGAGTGGCCTAGCCAGTCTCCAGATCTCAACCCCATAGAAAATCTTTGGAGGGAGTTGAAAGTCCGTGTTGCCCAGCGACAGCCCCAAAACATCACTGCTCTAGAGGAGATCTGCATGGAGGAATGGGCCAAAATACCAGCAACAGTGTGTGAAAACCTTGTGAAGACTTACAGAAAACGTTTGACCTGTGTCATTGCCAACAAAGGGTATATAACAAAGTATTGAGAAACTTTTGTTATTGACCAAATACTTATTTTCCACCATAATTTGCAAATAAATTCATAAAAAATCCTACAATGTGATTTTCTGGATTCTTTTTTCTCAATTTGTCTGTCATAGTTGACGTGTACCTATGATGAAAATTACAGGCCTCTCTCATCTTTTTAAGTGGGAGAACTTGCACAATTGTTGGCTGACTAAATACTTTTTTCCCCCACTGTATGTCTGCTGTATAGGTGACTCCTATGGTCGTTGTTTGTCAAACATGACGGTAAAAAACTGTACAAACAGATCTGGGACCAGGCTAGGTAATGTCCATAGGAGTTGGCAAGACAGCACAAACAGATCTGGGACCAGACCATCACCTCTCTGCAACCAGTTGGTCAGCCAGACTGCTACCAAAAACAACACAACTTGTGAAAACCAGATATGGATTCAAATAGTATTTATTTTTTGTTTAAATACTTCAGCTTGCCCGGCCAAAAAGGCACCAATAGAATAGTCCCAAAAGTGAAAACCCCAGCTCTGCCCATCTAGCACTTCAGGCAAGCTCAATCAAACGTTCCAAAATATTTGAAAGAAAAGGAATACTATTCAAACTCCAGTCTATGCCTAACACAGACAACTTAAAGCCACACAATGTGGAAATGTGCTAATTCCATTCTAATTGATTTATCAATTAATTGATTAATTGATTCTCATTCTTGCTAAATGTGTTCTTTCCTCGTTTCGGTCCGTCTCTGTTTAAGTTAGACCCTCTGTTGTGGTTTTGTACTCTGTTGTTTGAAGGTTTTGCATATTGGGCTAGAATATACTGGATCTGCTGGGGTTTTGGGATAGAATATACTGGATCTGCTGGGGTTTTGGGGTAGAATATACTGGATCTGCTGGGGTTTTGGGGTAGAATATACTGGATCTGCTGAGGTTTTGGGGTAGAATATACTGGATCTGCTGGGGTTTTGGGGTAGAATATACTGGATCTGCTGGGGTTTTGGGGTAGAATATACTGGATCTGCTGGGGTTTTGGAATATAATATACTGGATCTGCTGGGGTTTTGGGATATAATATACTGGATCTGCTGGGGTTTTGGGATAGAATATACTGGATCTGCTGAGGTTTTGGGGTAGAATATACTGGATCTGCTGGGGTTTTGGGGTAGAATATACTGGATCTGCTGAGGTTTTGGGGTAGAATATACTGGATCTGCTGGGGTTTTGGGGTAGAATATACTGGATCTGCTGGGGTTTTGGGGTAGAATATACTGGATCTGCTGGGGTTTTGGAATATAATATACTGGATCTGCTGGGGTTTTGGGATATAATATACTGGATCTGCTGGGGTTTTGGGATAGAATATACTGGATCTGCTGAGGTTTTGGGGTAGAATATACTGGATCTGCTGGGGTTTTGGGGTAGAATATACTGGATCTGCTGGGGTTTTGCTTGTATACAAAATTGTTTATTTTCCTCTCAGTGGAATGTTCTCCTTTCTTTTTTTAATCAAGTTAATAAAGTTGATTGAAACCATTAAGTGGCCACTGATATCATTAATATGAGTATCCTCTATGTGTAAACTATAGGGAGACTAGATGAGACTGGGGATGGTTGTTTAAACTATGGGGAGACTGGGGATGGTTGTTTAAACTATAGGGAGACTGGGGATGGTTGTTTAAACTATAGGGAGACTGGGGATGGTTGTTTAAACTATAGGGAGACTGGGGATGGTTGTTTAAACTATAGGGAGACTGGGGATGGTTGTTTAAACTATAGGGAGACTGGGGATGGTTGTTTAAACTATAGGGAGACTGGGGATGGTTGTTTAAACTATAGGGAGACTGGGGATGGTTGTTTAAACTATAGTGGAGACTGGGGATGGTTGTTTAAACTATAGGGAGACTGGGGATGGTTGTTTAAACTATAGGGAGACTGGGGATGGTTGTTTAAACTATAGGGAGACTGGGGATGGTTGTTTAAACTATAGGGAGACTGGGGATGGTTGTTTAAACTATAGGGAGACTGGGGATGGTTGTTTAAACTATAGGGAGACTGGGGATGGTTGTTTAAACTATAGGGAGACTGGGGATGGTTTTTTAAACTATAGGGAGACTGGGGATGGTTGTTTAAACTATAGGGAGACTGGGGATGGTTGTTTAAACTATAGGGAGACTGGGATGGTTGTTTAAACTATAGGGAGACTGGGGATGGTTGTTTAAACTATAGGGAGACTGGGGATGGTTGTTTAAACTATAGGGAGCCTGGGGATGGTTGTTTAAACTATAGGGAGACTGGGATGGTTGTTTAAACTATAGGGAGACTGGGGATGGTTGTTTAAACTATAGGGAGCCTGGGGATGGTTGTTTAAACTATAGGGAGACTGGGGATGGTTGTTTAAACTATAGGGAGACTGGGGATGGTTGTTTAAACTATAGAGGAGACTGGGGATGGTTGTTTAAACTATAGGGAGACTGGGGATGGTTGTTTAAACTATAGGGAGACTGGGGATGGTTGTTTAAACTATAGGGAGACTGGGGATGGTTGTTTAAACTATAGGGAGACTGGGGATGGTTGTTTAAACTATAGGGAGACTGGGGATGGTTGTTTAAACTATAGGGAGACTGGGGATGGTTGTTTAAACTATAGTGGAGACTGGGGATGGTTGTTTAAACTATAGGGAGACTGGGGATGGTTGTTTAAACTATAGGGAGACTGGGATGGTTGTTTAAACTATAGGGAGACTGGGGATGGTTGTTTAAACTATAGGGAGACTGGGGATGGTTGTTTAAACTATAGGGAGCCTGGGGATGGTTGTTTAAACTATAGGGAGACTGGGATGGTTGTTTAAACTATAGGGAGACTGGGGATGGTTGTTTAAACTATAGGGAGCCTGGGGATGGTTGTTTAAACTATAGGGAGACTGGGGATGGTTGTTTAAACTATAGGGAGACTGGGGATGGTTGTTTAAACTATAGAGGAGACTGGGGATGGTTGTTTAAACTATAGGGAGACTGGGGATGGTTGTTTAAACTATAGGGAGACTGGGGATGGTTGTTTAAACTATAGGGAGACTGGGGATGGTTGTTTAAACTATAGTGGAGACTGGGGATGGTTGTTTAAACTATAGGGAGACTGGGGATGGTTGTTTAAACTATAGGGAGACTGGGGATGGTTGTTTAAACTATAGGGAGACTGGGGATGGTTGTTTAAACTATAGGGAGACTGGGGATGGTTGTTTAAACTATAGGGAGACTGGCGATGGTTGTTTAAACTATAGGGAGACTGGGGATGGTTGTTTAAACTATAGGGAGACTGGGGAAGGTTGTTTAAACTATGGGGAGACTGGGGATGGTTGTTTAAATTATAGGGAGACTGGGGATGGTTGTTTAAACTATAGGGAGACTGGGGATGGTTGTTTAAACTATAGGGAGACTGGGGATGGTTGTTTAAACTATAGGGAGACTGGGGAAGGTTGTTTAAACTATGGGGAGACTGGGGATGGTTGTTTAAACTATAGGGAGACTGGGGATGGTTGTCACATTGCTTATAAGTTGTGTGACAACCCAACCCCATTTTCCCCTACACCAATTCCAAGTTTTAGGAACTTTAACTCTTCATGTCCAAGGAAACGTCTTTTGATCAAAACGTTAATGTACCGAATGACTGTTAGGCCAACATGTGTCCATCTGAGATGGACAGCTCTTCTTAGTGCTCCAGTGTACAGTAACAGATGGAGTCTTACAGATCTCCCATAAAGCACTAGCAGCTATATTCCTAATATCATCAATGACTTCGCATTGCAGTGACATTCATTAATACACAACTCTGAGTGTTTGATGTAAGATTACTTTGAGTGTAATATGCCGAATGTATCATGATACATATAGCATTGTTTTCAAGGCCTAATAATGAAGTATAATTCAACCACTTTAAATTATTCTGCATCTCTTCCTTTCAGAGAGCAAGATACTGAAACTGTAGTTTCTAGTTAGAGAGGATCAATTTAAAATTTTAAACACAAAGAAATCTTAGCGAGAGACTGCATTCAAGGTAAACGCTGCGCATGTCGGCTCAATCTGAAATTACCTTTAAATATTGCGCTGAACTTGCGCGATATGGATTGAATTGAGCCCTTAGCCTGTGGTTTTCTATTGCTAATCGGACCGGAATACAGAGGCACAACCACAACACAGGTCTTAATATTAAATATAATTATTATTACCTGTCACCCGGTTCAGAGGAGCCTTCATACTGTACTGTAATGGCCGTGTTTTCATGAGTGTGTTTTAATGAGTGTGTGTGTGTGTGTGTTAGTGTGTATGTGTTGTTGGTGTGTGTGTGTGTGTGTGTGTGTGTTGTTAGTGTGTGTGTGTGTGTGTTGTTAGTGTGTGTGTGTTGTTAGTGTGTGTGTGTGTGTGTGTGTGTGTATGTATGCTACTGTACTCCTCTCTTCCCATACCTCTCTATGACATCATACCTCTCTATGACATAATACCTCTCTATGATATCATACCTCTATGACATACCTGTCTATGACATCATACCTCTCTATGACATCATACCTCTCTATGACAGATCCCATATGGATTGTGTTAAATTAAATCTTCCTCCCCTGAAATATGATACCACACACACACACACACACACACACACACAATCAAACAGAAGCTGATGCAGAATCTAATCCAACATCTGTCCTGCTTTTATGACCAATTAGAACATGACAGGAAATTGGTTATTCATGTCAGAAATGTGAACAATAGCACATTAAAATAAGGTAGTCAAATCATCAATTACTGAAATCCGAAACGTAACTAGGGGCTAGATTCAATCCGTATCGCAGGAGATGTGCGTTATAGCGTGGTTGACATTTAATTTCAGATTGAGCCGACATATGCAGCGTTTACCGTGAATGCAGTCTCTGCGAACGTGGAACGTTGTCTTTACATTTCAATCACTCTATAGCGACAGGTAGCTTAGTGGTTAAGAGTGTTGTGCCAGTAACCGAAAGGTCGCTGGTTGAAATCCCCGAGCCGACTCTGTGAAAAAAATCTGTTGATGTGCCCTTGAGCAAGGCACTTAACCCTAATTGCTCCTGTAAGTCGCTCTGGATAAGAGCGTCTGCTAAATGACTAAAATGTAAATGTATAGCGTGGATATTCCGTGACGCTGTCATGATCCCTGAGTCTGTTCCTGCCTGTGTTGCCGTTTTTCTGCTCGATATCTCCTGTTTCCCGAAGGTTCCTGAACGCACCCTGTCCGGTTGCCGGGCGACGTTGCTAGGCGGGTGATCTCTCGATTACCCGCACCTGCTTCTCATCAGCCTCGGCACACCTGGTCCTGATCATCACCCCTTCTTAAGCTCTGACCTGACATCCATTCCCTGCCGGATCGTTAGTGTAGTGTATTAGGATTATGTCTTTGTTAATGTTTTTCATGTGGAACTGAACGGATGTTTATTTTAGTTCAAAAGTAGCCATTTGTAGGGTGACGCCCCAGGGGAGACAGGTGATTGGACAGCAGAGGGAGCAACCCATATTTTTGCATTGTTTATAAGTATATGCTGGAGGGAGAGGGGGTTAGAGCAGACATTACAATTCGAGGACACTGCTCTCCGGGTGTCATGACATCCGTCACTTATGCTGGAATCATGTGATATGAATAAACTTATGATCAAAGGTTCAGTATGAGCGGACTCCTTTGTTTGACAGCAATAATTGCCAGCATTTACTCGATACTACAGAATGGCGTCACGAAAAGGGAGGGACTGCATCTCTTTGTTCCATTCATTGCCGCCAAGCTAACTCCTTCTGAAGTCATGGCCAGATAAGGGTGAGTTTTTCCTCACCGCTTTGGGAGTTTGTTAGTTTGGATGCTATTTGAGTGTGTACTGGAGAGATGTACCGTTAGAACCGATGTGCTTTATGTTGCTTTATTGCTGAGAACTGGGGGTCTGGCTAATCATTATAAATTTCTTTGCACTGGTAGACAGTGCAAAAGGGGGGAGAGTAGGCTTGGAATTTTAGAGCAATCTATGGTAGTGAATGAGGCAGATATTGAGGCAGATAATACAAGGCAGATGTACAAGGCAGATATACGTATACAAAATTAGGGCATTGTGAATCTGAAAAGACCTCGAAACGAGGCCATCATAGGATGGGCCATAAAATCCTCTAACGCATTAGGTGTTGGAGGTCAGTCTGGGACTGGGGTTTTTGGAATATATTCAATTGCATGTTACCGCTCAGCGGGTGGTTGACGAAGCATTTTGTTTGATGTAACCTCTCATAGGATATCCATGAACTCACGGCAGCATAAAGTTAGTGGTAAAGGAAAAATAATTTAGGGACAATGCAGGTTCTTGTTGCATGTTGCACGCCACATGATAAATGCTAATGCTAATTGTGTTGCATGCTACATGCTAACGTGTGACCTTAGAGGGCCATTGCGATGGAATAAAGCCTCTTAAATTATGTTTGTGTGTGTAGAATTCAAGTTCTATGCGTTGTGAGCTCTGTTAAGTGTTATTGTTTGACTATAAGGGGTAAAAGAGAGGAGCTGTAGCAGAATGCTAACGTTCTGTTGTCTGGAAGTCGTATCGTTGAATGTATTGCGCATGCGTTTAATTTTACGACACTACACTACAACACGTTGGAGATTACGGCACTAGATTATGACACGTTCGTTTTACGGCACTAGACTACAACACGTTGTTTACTAGAACTACAACACGGGGGATTTTGGGTAAATTGGTCATACTTCTGTTGGACTGTGCTGCAGGGGGAGACAGAGAAACAGACACAGACAAAGAGAAGAGATGTGAACACGAATCGGCTGTTGTTTGAAAATGAAACTATTTGTTGAGATCTATTGAATTTATAAATTAGATATATGTTGACGGGTTACATCCGTTGGTTGAAGTGACTCAGTGACTGCATAGACTGCTAAATTCTTTTTCTGTGTCTCTGTTCGTTTGTCATATGAGAGGAACGATGGGGCGAGAGGAGAGAGAGAGGGAGAAAGAGAGGAGGTGCTGACGTATACATCACGTGACGCGACAGAGGATCGAGTCAGATATCAGGCTGGTTCTGTTTACAAAATCTTCCCCTACAGGATATTTGATGTTATGACAATTTCACAGAGGCTTGGCAACAGACTGATCATTTGAATAAAATTTGCATTTTGGAGTCTCTGTGCATCACTTGGGTTGATTAGGGTTGTGTTGGAAATCGAGTACTGACATTATTCTGTAAAATTAAGATAATTAGGTGCTTATAGAGCAAGGGGGTTTATGGGTATTGTAGTGATTGTAGGGTTAGAGGGCTTTGTTTTTAGGATTGCTGTGAAGTTGACTACTTGCAGTTACTTTCCTGATGGGTTGTGGTAAGATAGCCACTAATTGATAAATTGGTAAGATAGGATATAGAAATAAAAAATTGGTTTTAATTATTCATAATTTTTAATTGATTTTTTAATGGATCTTTTATTTTAATTAAAAATATTTTTTGAATAAAATTTTTAATAGAATTTTTTTAATATTCATATTTTTGTTGATTGATTTAAAAATAATTAAAGGGGGGAAGCCATAGGCTATATAGTCTAAAATAAAATAATTCACAATAAAGGAATATAAAAGGGTTGTTACAATGGGGAAAAACGACATCAAGGCTATGAAGGTAATTACACCTGTTGATATAGACTATGGGGAGACTGGGGATGGTTGTTTAAACTATGGGGAGACTGGGGATAGTTGTTTAAACTATAGGGAGACTGGGGATGGTTGTCACATTGTTTATAAGTTGTGTGACAACCCAACCCCATTTCCCCCTACACCAATTCCAAGTTTTAGGAACTTTAACTCTTCATGTCCAAGGAAACGTCTTTTGATCAAAACGTTAATGTACCGAATGACTGTTAGGCCAACATGTGTCCATCTGAGATGGACAGCTCTTCTTAGTGCTCCAGTGTACAGTAACAGATGGAGTCTTACAGATCTCCCATAAAGCACTAGCAGCTATATTCCTAATATCATCAATGACTTCGCATTGCAGTGACATTCATTAATACACAACTCTGAGTGTTTGATGTAAGATTACTTTGAGTGTAATATGCCGAATGTATCATGATACATATAGCATTGTTTTCAAGGCCTAATAATGAAGTATAATTCAACCACTTTAAATTATTCTGCATCTCTTCCTTTCAGAGAGCAAGATACTGAAACTGTAGTTTCTAGTTAGAGAGGATCAATTTAAAATTTTAAACACAAAGAAATCTTAGCGAGAGACTGCATTCAAGGTAAACGCTGCGCATGTCGGCTCAATCTGAAATTACCTTTAAATATTGCGCTGAACTTGCGCGATATGGATTGAATTGAGCCCTTAGCCTGTGGTTTTCTATTGCTAATCGGACCGGAATACAGAGGCACAACCACAACACAGGTCTTAATATTAAATATAATTATTATTACCTGTCACCCGGTTCAGAGGAGCCTTCATACTGTACTGTAATGGCCGTGTTTTCATGAGTGTGTTTTAATGAGTGTGTGTGTGTGTTAGTGTGTATGTGTTGTTGGTGTGTGTGTGTTGTTAGTGTGTGTGTGTGTGTGTTGTTAGTGTGTGTGTGTTGTTAGTGTGTGTATGTATGCTACTGTACTCCTCTCTTCCCATACCTCTCTATGACATCATACCTCTCTATGACATAATACCTCTCTATGATATCATACCTCTATGACATACCTGTCTATGACATCATACCTCTCTATGACATCATACCTCTCTATGACAGATCCCATATGGATTGTGTTCAATTAAATCTTCCTCCCCTGAAATATGATACCACACACACACACACACACACACACACAATCAAACAGAAGCTGATGCAGAATCTAATCCAACATCTGTCCTGCTTTTATGACCAATTAGAACATGACAGGAAATTGGTTATTCATGTCAGAAATGTGAACAATAGCACATTAAAATAAGGTAGTAAAATCATCAATTACTGAAATCCGAAACGTAACTAGGGGCTAGATTCAATCCGTATCGCAGGAGATGTGCGTTATAGCGTGGTTGACATTTAATTTCAGATTGAGCCGACATATGCAGCGTTTACCGTGAATGCAGTCTCTGCGAACGTGGAACGTTGTCTTTACATTTCAATCACTCTATAGCGACAGGTAGCTTAGTGGTTAAGAGCGTTGTGCCAGTAACCGAAAGGTCGCTGGTTCAAATCCCCGAGCCGACTCGGTGAAAAAAATCTGTTGATGTGCCCTTGAGCAAGGCACTTAACCCTAATTGCTCCTGTAAGTCGCTCTGGATAAGAGCGTCTGCTAAATGACTAAAATGTAAATGTATAGCGTGGATATTCCGTGACGCTGTCATGATCCCTGAGTCTGTTCCTGCCTGTGTTGCCGTTTTTCTGCTCGATATCTCCTGTTTCCCGAAGGTTCCTGAACGCACCCTGTCCGGTTGCCGGGCGACGTTGCTAGGCGGGTGATCTCTCGATTACCCGCACCTGCTTCTCATCAGCCTCGGCACACCTGGTCCTGATCATCACCCCTTCTTAAGCTCTGACCTGACATCCATTCCCTGCCGGATCGTTAGTGTAGTGTATTAGGATTATGTCTTTGTTAATGTTTTTCATGTGGAACTGAACGGATGTTTATTTTAGTTCAAAAGTAGCCATTTGTAGGGTGACGCCCCAGGGGAGACAGGTGATTGGACAGCAGAGGGAGCAACCCATATTTTTGCATTGTTTATAAGTATATGCTGGATGAAGAAGAGGTTAGAGCAGACATTACAATTCGAGGACACTGCTCTCCGGGTGTCATGACATCCGTCACTTATGCTGGAATCTTGTGATATGAATAAACTTATGATCAAAGGTTCAGTATGAGCGGACTCCTTTGTTTGACAGCAATAATTGCCAGCATTTACTCGATACTACAGAATGGCGTCACGAAAAGGGAGGGACTGCATCTCTTTGTTCCATTCATTGCCGCCAAGCTAACTCCTTCTGAAGTCATGGCCAGATAAGGGTGAGTTTTTCCTCACCGCTTTGGGAGTTTGTTAGTTTGGATGCTATTTGAGTGTGTACTGGAGAGATGTACCGTTAGAACCGATGTGCTTTATGTTGCTTTATTGCTGAGAACTGGGGGTCTGGCTAATCATTATAAATTTCTTTGCACTGGTAGACAGTGCAAAAGGGGGGAGAGTAGGCTTGGAATTTTAGAGCAATCTATGGTAGTGAATGAGGCAGATATTGAGGCAGATAATACAAGGCAGATGTACAAGGCAGATATACGTATACAAAATTAGGGCATTGTGAATCTGAAAAGACCTCGAAACGAGGCCATCATAGGATGGGCCATAAAATCCTCTAACGCATTAGGTGTTGGAGGTCAGTCTGGGACTGGGGTTTTTGGAATATATTCAATTGCATGTTACCGCTCAGCGGGTGGTTGACGAAGCATTTTGTTTGATGTAACCTCTCATAGGATATCCATGAACTCACGGCAGCATAAAGTTAGTGGTAAAGGAAAAATAATTTAGGGACAATGCAGGTTCTTGTTGCATGTTGCACGCCACATGATAAATGCTAATGCTAATTGTGTTGCATGCTACATGCTAACGTGTGACCTTAGAGGGCCATTGCGATGGAATAAAGCCTCTTAAATTATGTTTGTGTGTGTAGAATTCAAGTTCTATGCGTTGTGAGCTCTGTTAAGTGTTATTGTTTGACTATAAGGGGTAAAAGAGAGGAGCTGTAGCAGAATGCTAACGTTCTGTTGTCTGGAAGTCGTATCGTTGAATGTATTGCGCATGCGTTTAATTTTACGACACTACACTACAACACGTTGGAGATTACGGCACTAGATTATGACACGTTCGTTTTACGGCACTAGACTACAACACGTTGTTTACTAGAACTACAACACGGGGGATTTTGGGTAAATTGGTCATACTTCTGTTGGACTGTGCTGCAGGGGGAGACAGAGAAACAGACACAGACAAAGAGAAGAGATGTGAACACGAATCGGCTGTTGTTTGAAAATGAAACTATTTGTTGAGATCTATTGAATTTATAAATTAGATATATGTTGATGGGTTATAATAAATTAAATTAAATGACGGATTTAAAATAAATAAAAATGTTATTGAGCTATTTAGTCCTGAGTTGATTCTTAGAGCGAATGGGAGTGGAGGAATATTGAATGGTTGAAGTGACTCAGTGACTGCATAGACTGCTAAATTCTTTTTCTGTGTCTCTGTTCGTTTGTCATATGAGAGGAACGATGGGGCGAGAGGAGAGAGAGAGGGAGAAAGAGAGGAGGTGCTGACGTATACATCACGTGACGCGACAGAGGATCGAGTCAGATATCAGGCTGGTTCTGTTTACAAAATCTTCCCCTACAGGATATTTGATGTTATGACAATTTCACAGAGGCTTGGCAACAGACTGATCATTTGAATAAAATTTGCATTTTGGAGTCTCTGTGCATCACTTGGGTTGATTAGGGTTGTGTTGGAAATCGAGTACTGACATTATTCTGTAAAATTAAGATAATTAGGTGCTTATAGAGCAAGGGGGTTTATGGGTATTGTAGTGATTGTAGGGTTAGAGGGCTTTGTTTTTAGGATTGCTGTGAAGTTGACTACTTGCAGTTACTTTCCTGATGGGTTGTGGTAAGATAGCCACTAATTGATAAATTGGTAAGATAGGATATAGAAATAAAAAATTGGTTTTAATTATTCATAATTTTTAATTGATTTTTTAATGGATCTTTTATTTTAATTAAAAATATTTTTTGAATAAAATTTTTAATTGAATTTTTTTAATATTCATATTTTTGTTGATTGATTTAAAAATAATTAAAGGGGGGAAGCCATAGGCTATATAGTCTAAAATAAAATAATTCACAATAAAGGAATATAAAAGGGTTGTTACAATGGGGAAAAACGACATCAAGGCTATGAAGGTAATTACACCTGTTGATATAGACTATGGGGAGACTGGGGATGGTTGTTTAAACTATGGGGAGACTGGGGATAGTTGTTTAAACTATAGGGAGACTGGGGATGGTTGTCACATTGTTTATAAGTTGTGTGACAACCCAACCCCATTTCCCCCTACACCAATTCCAAGTTTTAGGAACTTTAACTCTTCATGTCCAAGGAAACGTCTTTTGATCAAAACGTTAATGTACCGAATGACTGTTAGGCCAACATGTGTCCATCTGAGATGGACAGCTCTTCTTAGTGCTCCAGTGTACAGTAACAGATGGAGTCTTACAGATCTCCCATAAAGCACTAGCAGCTATATTCCTAATATCATCAATGACTTCGCATTGCAGTGACATTCATTAATACACAACTCTGAGTGTTTGATGTAAGATTACTTTGAGTGTAATATGCCGAATGTATCATGATACATATAGCATTGTTTTCAAGGCCTAATAATGAAGTATAATTCAACCACTTTAAATTATTCTGCATCTCTTCCTTTCAGAGAGCAAGATACTGAAACTGTAGTTTCTAGTTAGAGAGGATCAATTTAAAATTTTAAACACAAAGAAATCTTAGCGAGAGACTGCATTCAAGGTAAACGCTGCGCATGTCGGCTCAATCTGAAATTACCTTTAAATATTGCGCTGAACTTGCGCGATATGGATTGAATTGAGCCCTTAGCCTGTGGTTTTCTATTGCTAATCGGACCGGAATACAGAGGCACAACCACAACACAGGTCTTAATATTAAATATAATTATTATTACCTGTCACCCGGTTCAGAGGAGCCTTCATACTGTACTGTAATGGCCGTGTTTTCATGAGTGTGTTTTAATGAGTGTGTGTGTGTGTTAGTGTGTATGTGTTGTTGGTGTGTGTGTGTGTTGTTAGTGTGTGTGTGTGTGTGTTGTTAGTGTGTGTGTGTTGTTAGTGTGTGTATGTATGCTACTGTACTCCTCTCTTCCCATACCTCTCTATGACATCATACCTCTCTATGACATAATACCTCTCTATGATATCATACCTCTATGACATACCTGTCTATGACATCATACCTCTCTATGACATCATACCTCTCTATGACAGATCCCATATGGATTGTGTTCAATTAAATCTTCCTCCCCTGAAATATGATACCACACACACACACACACACACACAATCAAACAGAAGCTGATGCAGAATCTAATCCAACATCTGTCCTGCTTTTATGACCAATTAGAACATGACAGGAAATTGGTTATTCATGTCAGAAATGTGAACAATAGCACATTAAAATAAGGTAGTAAAATCATCAATTACTGAAATCCGAAACGTAACTAGGGGCTAGATTCAATCCGTATCGCAGGAGATGTGCGTTATAGCGTGGTTGACATTTAATTTCAGATTGAGCCGACATATGCAGCGTTTACCGTGAATGCAGTCTCTGCGAACGTGGAACGTTGTCTTTACATTTCAATCACTCTATAGCGACAGGTAGCTTAGTGGTTAAGAGCGTTGTGCCAGTAACCGAAAGGTCGCTGGTTCAAATCCCCGAGCCGACTCTGTGAAAAAAATCTGTTGATGTGCCCTTGAGCAAGGCACTTAACCCTAATTGCTCCTGTAAGTCGCTCTGGATAAGAGCGTCTGCTAAATGACTAAAATGTAAATGTATAGCGTGGATATTCCGTGACGCTGTCATGATCCCTGAGTCTGTTCCTGCCTGTGTTGCCGTTTTTCTGCTCGATATCTCCTGTTTCCCGAAGGTTCCTGAACGCACCCTGTCCGGTTGCCGGGCGACGTTGCTAGGCGGGTGATCTCTCGATTACCCGCACCTGCTTCTCATCAGCCTCGGCACACCTGGTCCTGATCATCACCCCTTCTTAAGCTCTGACCTGACATCCATTCCCTGCCGGATCGTTAGTGTAGTGTATTAGGATTATGTCTTTGTTAATGTTTTTCATGTGGAACTGAACGGATGTTTATTTTAGTTCAAAAGTAGCCATTTGTAGGGTGACGCCCCAGGGGAGACAGGTGATTGGACAGCAGAGGGAGCAACCCATATTTTTGCATTGTTTATAAGTATATGCTGGATGAAGAAGAGGTTAGAGCAGACATTACAATTCGAGGACACTGCTCTCCGGGTGTCATGACATCCGTCACTTATGCTGGAATCTTGTGATATGAATAAACTTATGATCAAAGGTTCAGTATGAGCGGACTCCTTTGTTTGACAGCAATAATTGCCAGCATTTACTCGATACTACAGAATGGCGTCACGAAAAGGGAGGGACTGCATCTCTTTGTTCCATTCATTGCCGCCAAGCTAACTCCTTCTGAAGTCATGGCCAGATAAGGGTGAGTTTTTCCTCACCGCTTTGGGAGTTTGTTAGTTTGGATGCTATTTGAGTGTGTACTGGAGAGATGTACCGTTAGAACCGATGTGCTTTATGTTGCTTTATTGCTGAGAACTGGGGGTCTGGCTAATCATTATAAATTTCTTTGCACTGGTAGACAGTGCAAAAGGGGGGAGAGTAGGCTTGGAATTTTAGAGCAATCTATGGTAGTGAATGAGGCAGATATTGAGGCAGATAATACAAGGCAGATGTACAAGGCAGATATACGTATACAAAATTAGGGCATTGTGAATCTGAAAAGACCTCGAAACGAGGCCATCATAGGATGGGCCATAAAATCCTCTAACGCATTAGGTGTTGGAGGTCAGTCTGGGACTGGGGTTTTTGGAATATATTCAATTGCATGTTACCGCTCAGCGGGTGGTTGACGAAGCATTTTGTTTGATGTAACCTCTCATAGGATATCCATGAACTCACAGCAGCATAAAGTTAGTGGTAAAGGAAAAATAATTTAGGGACAATGCAGGTTCTTGTTGCATGTTGCACGCCACATGATAAATGCTAATGCTAATTGTGTTGCATGCTACATGCTAACGTGTGACCTTAGAGGGCCATTGCGATGGAATAAAGCCTCTTAAATTATGTTTGTGTGTGTAGAATTCAAGTTCTATGCGTTGTGAGCTCTGTTAAGTGTTATTGTTTGACTATAAGGGGTAAAAGAGAGGAGCTGTAGCAGAATGCTAACGTTCTGTTGTCTGGAAGTCGTATCGTTGAATGTATTGCGCATGCGTTTAATTTTACGACACTACACTACAACACGTTGGAGATTACGGCACTAGATTATGACACGTTCGTTTTACGGCACTAGACTACAACACGTTGTTTACTAGAACTACAACACGGGGGATTTTGGGTAAATTGGTCATACTTCTGTTGGACTGTGCTGCAGGGGGAGACAGAGAAACAGACACAGACAAAGAGAAGAGATGTGAACACGAATCGGCTGTTGTTTGAAAATGAAACTATTTGTTGAGATCTATTGAATTTATAAATTAGATATATGTTGATGGGTTATAATAAATTAAATTAAATGACGGATTTAAAATAAATAAAAATGTTATTGAGCTATTTAGTCCTGAGTTGATTCTTAGAGCGAATGGGAGTGGAGGAATATTGAATGGTTGAAGTGACTCAGTGACTGCATAGACTGCTAAATTCTTTTTCTGTGTCTCTGTTCGTTTGTCATATGAGAGGAACGATGGGGCGAGAGGAGAGAGAGAGGGAGAAAGAGAGGAGGTGCTGACGTATACATCACGTGACGCGACAGAGGATCGAGTCAGATATCAGGCTGGTTCTGTTTACAAAATCTTCCCCTACAGGATATTTGATGTTATGACAATTTCACAGAGGCTTGGCAACAGACTGATCATTTGAATAAAATTTGCATTTTGGAGTCTCTGTGCATCACTTGGGTTGATTAGGGTTGTGTTGGAAATCGAGTACTGACATTATTCTGTAAAATTAAGATAATTAGGTGCTTATAGAGCAAGGGGGTTTATGGGTATTGTAGTGATTGTAGGGTTAGAGGGCTTTGTTTTTAGGATTGCTGTGAAGTTGACTACTTGCAGTTACTTTCCTGATGGGTTGTGGTAAGATAGCCACTAATTGATAAATTGGTAAGATAGGATATAGAAATAAAAAATTGGTTTTAATTATTCATAATTTTTAATTGATTTTTTAATGGATTTTTTATTTTAATTAAAAATATTTTTTGAATAAAATTTTTAATTGAATTTTTTTAATATTCATATTTTTGTTGATTGATTTAAAAATAATTAAAGGGGGGAAGCCATAGGCTATATAGTCTAAAATAAAATAATTCACAATAAAGGAATATAAAAGGGTTGTTACAATGGGGAAAAACGACATCAAGGCTATGAAGGTAATTACACCTGTTGATATAGACTATGGGGAGACTGGGGATGGTTGTTTAAACTATAGGGAGACTGGGGATGGTTGTCACATTGTTTATAAGTTGTGTGACAACCCAACCCCATTTCCCCCTACACCAATTCCAAGTTTTAGGAACTTTAACTCTTCATGTCCAAGGAAACGTCTTTTGATCAAAACGTTAATGTACCGAATGACTGTTAGGCCAACATGTGTCCATCTGAGATGGACAGCTCTTCTTAGTGCTCCAGTGTACAGTAACAGATGGAGTCTTACAGATCTCCCATAAAGCACTAGCAGCTATATTCCTAATATCATCAATGACTTCGCATTGCAGTGACATTCATTAATACACAACTCTGAGTGTTTGATGTAAGATTACTTTGAGTGTAATATGCCGAATGTATCATGATACATATAGCATTGTTTTCAAGGCCTAATAATGAAGTATAATTCAACCACTTTAAATTCTTCTGCATCTCTTCCTTTCAGAGAGCAAGATACTGAAACTGTAGTTTCTAGTTAGAGAGGATCAATTTAAAATTTTAAACACAAAGAAATCTTAGCGAGAGACTGCATTCAAGGTAAACGCTGCGCATGTCGGCTCAATCTGAAATTACCTTTAAATATTGCGCTGAACTTGCGCGATATGGATTGAATTGAGCCCTTAGCCTGTGGTTTTCTATTGCTAATCGGACCGGAATACAGAGGCACAACCACAACACAGGTCTTAATATTAAATATAATTATTATTACCTGTCACCCGGTTCAGAGGAGCCTTCATACTGTACTGTAATGGCCGTGTTTTCATGAGTGTGTTTTAATGAGTGTGTGTGTGTGTTAGTGTGTATGTGTTGTTGGTGTGTGTGTGTTGTTAGTGTGTGTGTGTGTGTGTTGTTAGTGTGTGTGTGTTGTTAGTGTGTGTATGTATGCTACTGTACTCCTCTCTTCCCATACCTCTCTATGACATCATACCTCTCTATGACATAATACCTCTCTATGATATCATACCTGTCTATGACATCATACCTCTCTATGACATCATACCTCTCTATGACATCATACCTCTCTATGACAGATCCCATATGGATTGTGTTCAATTAAATCTTCCTCCCCTGAAATATGATACCACACACACACACACACACACACACACACACAATCAAACAGAAGCTGATGCAGAATCTAATCCAACATCTGTCCTGCTTTTATGACCAATTAGAACATGACAGGAAATTGGTTATTCATGTCAGAAATGTGAACAATAGCACATTAAAATAAGGTAGTAAAATCATCAATTACTGAAATCCGAAACGTAACTAGGGGCTAGATTCAATCCGTATCGCAGGAGATGTGCGTTATAGCGTGGTTGACATTTAATTTCAGATTGAGCCGACATATGCAGCGTTTACCGTGAATGCAGTCTCTGCGAACGTGGAACGTTGTCTTTACATTTCAATCACTCTATAGCGACAGGTAGCTTAGTGGTTAAGAGCGTTGTGCCAGTAACCGAAAGGTCGCTGGTTCAAATCCCCGAGCCGACTCGGTGAAAAAAATCTGTTGATGTGCCCTTGAGCAAGGCACTTAACCCTAATTGCTCCTGTAAGTCGCTCTGGATAAGAGCGTCTGCTAAATGACTAAAATGTAAATGTATAGCGTGGATATTCCGTGACGCTGTCATGATCCCTGAGTCTGTTCCTGCCTGTGTTGCCGTTTTTCTGCTCGATATCTCCTGTTTCCCGAAGGTTCCTGAACGCACCCTGTCCGGTTGCCGGGCGACGTTGCTAGGCGGGTGATCTCTCGATTACCCGCACCTGCTTCTCATCAGCCTCGGCACACCTGGTCCTGATCATCACCCCTTCTTAAGCTCTGACCTGACATCCATTCCCTGCCGGATCGTTAGTGTAGTGTATTAGGATTATGTCTTTGTTAATGTTTTTCATGTGGAACTGAACGGATGTTTATTTTAGTTCAAAAGTAGCCATTTGTAGGGTGACGCCCCAGGGGAGACAGGTGATTGGACAGCAGAGGGAGCAACCCATATTTTTGCATTGTTTATAAGTATATGCTGGAGGCAGAGGGGGTTAGAGCAGACATTACAATTCGAGGACACTGCTCTCCGGGTGTCATGACATCCGTCACTTATGCTGGAATCATGTGATATGAATAAACTTATGATCAAAGGTTCAGTATGAGCGGACTCCTTTGTTTGACAGCAATAATTGCCAGCATTTACTCGATACTACAGAATGGCGTCACGAAAAGGGAGGGACTGCATCTCTTTGTTCCATTCATTGCCGCCAAGCTAACTCCTTCTGAAGTCATGGCCAGATAAGGGTGAGTTTTTCCTCACCGCTTTGGGAGTTTGGATGCTATTTGAGTGTGTACTGGAGAGATGTACCGTTAGAACCGATGTGCTTTATGTTGCTTTATTGCTGAGAACTGGGGGTCTGGCTAATCATTATAAATTTCTTTGCACTGGTAGACAGTGCAAAAGGGGGGAGAGTAGGCTTGGAATTTTAGAGCAATCTATGGTAGTGAATGAGGCAGATATTGAGGCAGATAATACAAGGCAGATGTACAAGGCAGATATACGTATACAAAATTAGGGCATTGTGAATCTGAAAAGACCTCGAAACGAGGCCATCATAGGATGGGCCATAAAATCCTCTAACGCATTAGGTGTTGGAGGTCAGTCTGGGACTGGGGTTTTTGGAATATATTCAATTGCATGTTACCGCTCAGCGGGTGGTTGACGAAGCATTTTGTTTGATGTAACCTCTCATAGGATATCCATGAACTCACGGCAGCATAAAGTTAGTGGTAAAGGAAAAATAATTTAGGGACAATGCAGGTTCTTGTTGCATGTTGCACGCCACATGATAAATGCTAATGCTAATTGTGTTGCATGCTACATGCTAACGTGTGACCTTAGAGGGCCATTGCGATGGAATAAAGCCTCTTAAATTATGTTTGTGTGTGTAGAATTCAAGTTCTATGCGTTGTGAGCTCTGTTAAGTGTTATTGTTTGACTATAAGGGGTAAAAGAGAGGAGCTGTAGCAGAATACTAACGTTCTGTTGTCTGGAAGTCGTATCGTTGAATGTATGGCGCATGCGTTTAATTTTACGACACTACACTACAACACGTTGGAGATTACGGCACTAGATTATGACACGTTCGTTTTACGGCACTAGACTACAACATGTTGTTTACTAGAACTACAACACGGGGGATTTTGGGTAAATTGGTCATACTTCTGTTGGACTGTGCTGCAGGGGGAGACAGAGAAACAGACACAGACAAAGAGAAGAGATGTGAACACGAATCGGCTGTTGTTTGAAAATGAAACTATTTGTTGAGATCTATTGAATTTATAAATTAGATATATGTTGACGGGTTATAATAAATTAAATTAAATGACGGATTTAAAATAAATAAAAATGTTATTGAGCTATTTAGTCCTGAGTTGATTCTTAGAGCGAATGGGAGTGGAGGAATATTGAATGGTTGAAGTGACTCAGTGACTGCATAGACTGCTAAATTCTTTTTCTGTGTCTCTGTTCATTTGTCATATGAGAGGAACGATGGGGCGAGAGGAGAGAGAGAGGGAGAAAGAGAGGAGGTGCTGACGTATACATCACGTGACGCGACAGAGGATCGAGTCAGATATCAGGCTGGTTCTGTTTACAAAATCTTCCCCTACAGGATATTTGATGTTATGACAATTTCACAGAGGCTTGGCAACAGACTGATCATTTGAATACAATTTGCATTTTGGAGTCTCTGTGCATCACTTGGGTTGATTAGGGTTGTGTTGGAAATCGAGTACTGACATTATTCTGTAAAATTAAGATAATTAGGTGCTTATAGAGCAAGGGGGTTTATGGGTATTGTAGTGATTGTAGGGTTAGAGGGCTTTGTTTTTAGGATTGCTGTGAAGTTGACTACTTGCAGTTACTTTCCTGATGGGTTGTGGTAAGATAGCCACTAATTGATAAATTGGTAAGATAGGATATAGAAATAAAAAATTGGTTTTAATTATTCATAATTTTTAATTGATTTTTTAATGGATCTTTTATTTTAATTAAAAATATTTTTTGAATAAAATTTTTAATAGAATTTTTTTAATATTCATATTTTTGTTGATTGATTTAAAAATAATTAAAGGGGGGAAGCCATAGGCTATATAGTCTAAAATAAAATAATTCACAATAAAGGAATATAAAAGGGTTGTTACAATGGGGAAAAACGACATCAAGGCTATGAAGGTAATTACACCTGTTGATATAGACTATGGGGAGACTGGGGATGGTTGTTTAAACTATGGGGAGACTGGGGATAGTTGTTTAAACTATAGGGAGACTGGGGATGGTTGTCACATTGTTTATAAGTTGTGTGACAACCCAACCCCATTTCCCCCTACACCAATTCCAAGTTTTAGGAACTTTAACTCTTCATGTCCAAGGAAACGTCTTTTGATCAAAACGTTAATGTACCGAATGACTGTTAGGCCAACATGTGTCCATCTGAGATGGACAGCTCTTCTTAGTGCTCCAGTGTACAGTAACAGATGGAGTCTTACAGATCTCCCATAAAGCACTAGCAGCTATATTCCTAATATCATCAATGACTTCGCATTGCAGTGACATTCATTAATACACAACTCTGAGTGTTTGATGTAAGATTACTTTGAGTGTAATATGCCGAATGTATCATGATACATATAGCATTGTTTTCAAGGCCTAATAATGAAGTATAATTCAACCACTTTAAATTCTTCTGCATCTCTTCCTTTCAGAGAGCAAGATACTGAAACTGTAGTTTCTAGTTAGAGAGGATCAATTTCAACTTTTAAACACAAAGAAATCTTAGCGAGAGACTGCATTCAAGGTAAACGCTGCGCATGTCGGCTCAATCTGAAATTACCTTTAAATATTGCGCTGAACTTGCGCGATATGGATTGAATTGAGCCCTTAGCCTGTGGTTTTGTATTGCTAATCGGACCGGAATACAGAGGCACAGCCACAACACAGGTCTTAATATTAAATATAATTATTATTACCTGTCACCCGGTTCAGAGGAGCCTTCATACTGTACTGTAATGGGCGTGTTTTCATGAGTGTGTGTGTGTGTTAGTGTGTATGTGTTGTTAGTGTGTGTGTGTGTGTGTGTGTGTGTGTATGTATGCTACTGTACTCCTCTCTTCCCATACCTCTCTATGACATCATACCTCTCTCTATGACATAATACCTCTCTATGATATCATACCTCTGACATACCTGTCTATGACATCATACCTCTCTATGACATCATACCTCTCTATGACAGGTCCCATATGGATTGTGTTAAATTAAATCTTCCTCCCCTGAAATATGATACCACCCACACACACACACACACACACACACACACACACACACACACACACCTAATCCAACATCTGTCCTGCTTTTATGACCAATTAGAACATGACAGGAAATTGGTTATTCATGTCAGAAATTTGAACAATAGCACATTAAAATAAGCTAGTAAAATCATCAATTACTTAAATCCGAAACGTAACTAGGGGCTAGATTCAATCCGTATCGCAGGAGATCTGCGTTATAGCGTGGTTGACATTTAATTTCAGATTGAGCCGACATATGCAGCGTTTACCGTGAATGCAGTCTCCACGAACGTGGAAACGTTGTCTTTACATTTCAATCGCTCTATAGCGACAGGTAGCTTAGTGGTTAAGAGCGTTGTGCCAGTAACCGAAAGGTCGCTGGTTCTAATCCCCGAGCCGACTAGGTGAAAAAAATCTGTTGATGTGCCCTTGAGCAAGGCACTTAACCCTAATTGCTCCTGTAAGTCGCTCTGGATAAGAGCGTCTGCTAAATGACTAAAATGTATAGCGCGGATATTCCGTGACGCGGTTTGAATCTAGGCCTAGGACCTGTCTTGGGAAAATCTCCTATAACTATAATATGAGGTACACTATCCCTTTAAAGTCTGATGTCTTATATATGTCACAATGTCTTTACGCACCTGGTAAAGTGTTTGTACACAAACAATAAGGAAAAAGGAAGACACTATCTTCAAGACAAGATCCTGATAAACACTTGTGGCACCACCTGGTGGCCAACATTTGTATTTACACCATTGATAGATTAATTTGTATTTTAAGAATAATGACTAAAGGATTTCACCCCAAATACAGTATAAATGTGTGAACGGTGTTAGAGTTATAATGTAGTGGCAACCCACTAACAGAGGGGGGCGGGACTAAACATTCCAGGGTGAAGGGGACTGAGAAAACGGGTTAAAAAAAAGCCTCCTAAAGGTGGGCGGAGCAAAGTGCCTTTGTGTGTCAGGGGGTATAAAGCTGTATGTATGTTTTTTGGCGGCAGAGCTCTCCATGATTAAAAATACAGATCATTCTTGCTGGTTGTGGACCTTGAATAAGTTAAGTGTTGCAATGATTTCACTCGCTGTAGTAGCTGACATGTATAGTGTTGAGTCATCCGCATACATAGCCACACTGGCTTTACTCTAGGCCAGTGGCATGTCATTAGTAAAGATTGAAAAAAGTAATGGGCCTAGACAGCTGCCCTGGGGAATGCCTGATTCTACCTGGATTATGTTGCAGAGGCTTCCATTAAAGAACACCCTCTGTGTTCTGTTAGACAGGTAACTCTTCATCCACATTATAGCAGGGGGTGTAAAGCCATTACACATATGTTTTTCCAGCAGCAGACTATGATTGATAATGTCAAAAGCTGCACTGAAGTCTAACAAAACAGCTCCCAGAATATTTTTATCATAAATTTCTCTCAGCCAATCATCAGTCATTTGTGTAAGTGCTGTGCTTGTTGAATGTCCTTCCCTATAAGCGTGCTGAAAGACTGTTGTCAATTTGTTTACAGTACAATAGCATTGTATCTGGTCAAACACCATTTTTTCCAAAAGTCTACTTAGGGTTGGTAACAGGCTGATTGGTCGGATATTTGAGCCAGTAAAGGGGGCTTTACTATTCATGGGTAGCGGAATGACTTTTGCTTCCCTCCAGGCCTGAGGCCACACACTTTCTAGTAGGCTTAGATTGAAGAAATGACAATATCGTCCGCTATTATCCAATTTTCCATCCAAGTTGTCAGACCCCTGTGGCTTGTCATTGTTGATAGACCAACATTTTTTATCACTTCTTCCACACTCACTTTATGGAATTCAATATTACTTGGATGTGTTAGTGGTAGCGTTTGTTGCTGGGATGTCATGCCTAAGTTTGCTAATCTTGACAATTAAAAAATAATTAAAGTAGTGCGACATTGGGCATTAAAGATGCAGTCAGTCATGTCAGAAGCTAGCAGATTCATTACTTACCAACAACAGCTGTAAATTCCAATAAACAACATCACGTTTTGAAGTTCACTTTCCTTGCTTTCTCTAAAAACACTATCATGAATCTAGCAAAGAAGATTGTTAGCACGTTTCTCACACTGGCTTTAGCCATGGGGGGAGAAGGGCTGCCTTGGCAAGTGCAGGTGGGTTGCCTAGCAACACGTGCCTGGGAGTCAACGTATGCATAGCGTGACAAATTCCCGTGATTCGGAACGAACAGCTAGCACAACAGCTAAAATGGCTTTGAAAAATAATAATATGTCAGCTAATAGGGAGAACTATCTAATAAATAACTACATTCTGGCATTCACTAATCATAAACTATTAATAATATACATTTTGGTACATTTGTGGACACAATTCTTACTTACTCAACTTAAGTATTATATTATTAAGTGTTGCAAACCACACGTGCATAGATTTTTTGTATTGCAAAATCACGTCAATTTGTCTTTCCAGAAATAAGTTATTTGAGGTCTCCTTGGGCAGTACTAATCACTTAAAAATTTTCCATGCAAGGAAAACTGTGTCTGGGGTTTCTAAGGGCTATACAGTATATTTCTGGAGTGTTTATTTGATGGCTTGAAAACATAGGAATGAATTTCAAAGAAAAGCTTTAATAGGAAATAAGGCATAATAAGATTTAATATTAATATTCATCATTTTAGGAAGATAAAACACCTGTAAAGTATAATAAATACCCAACGGCACCTTAAGCATATAAAGGCTGTTACAAAAATACATAATACATGGCTTTGTTTTAAGACATACAGAAGTCTATTGCAAAACAGGGTCTCAAGGACCCGGAACCTGGTCTCAAGGACCCTGAACCTGGTCTCAAGGACCCTTAATCCCCTTTTGGTCTTGCCAGCATGTGAAGAAAGGAAAAGGAACATTTAGTGAAATACATTTATCTGATAAAACATCCATAAAACCATAAAATAGGATATCACACTCTCAATTCTCAAAAAACATGAGATCACTGCTGCTTCCTACCTCCTGTTTACGTGGAGCCTGAGTGCATGCTAAGCGCAGTTCCTGTAAGTGATGACATCTTTCATGTGTGCATGAGCATCTTTGACTTACAGTAGAAGATAACATCAACAGCAGAGGGCAGTAGGCCTAGACACTGCCTGGTCTCCAGATATAGTACTAATGGTAGTACACAGGGCATTATGGGTACTGTAGTACATCATGCTACAGTCTCCATGTTCTATACTGTACTACAAAACAGCAGATCAGCTCCATGCTTAGATGAATCTCCAGCAGCTATTCACCATGCACACATTGTATAGAATAGATTCCCTTTAGATTCCCCTGTCCCGAGAATAAAAAAAATCTCCCTCTTGAACAGTTTATCTTGGTCCTCTCTCTCAGAGCTTCTGCTCAGGGTTTGTCTTGGTCCTCTCTCTCTCAGAGCTTCTGCTCAGGGTTTGTCTTGGTCCTCTCTCAGAGCTTCTGCTCAGGGTTTGTCTTGGTCCTCTCTCTCAGAGCTTCTGCTCAGGGTTTGTCTTGGTCCTCTCTCTCAGAGCTTCTGCTCAGGGTTTGTCTTGGTCCTCTCTCTCAGAGCTTCTGCTCAGGGTTTGTCTTGGTCCTCTCTCTCTCAGAGCTTCTGCTCAGGGTTTGTCTTGGTCCTCTCTCAGAGCTTCTGCTCAGGGTTTGTCTTGGTCCTCTCTCTCAGAGCTTCTGCTCAGGGTTTGTCTTGGTCCTCTCTCTCAGAGCTTCTGCTCAGGGTTTGTCTTGGTCCTCTCTCTCAGAGCTTCTGCTCAGGGTTTGTCTTGGTCCTCTCTCTCAGAGCTTCTGCTCAGGGTTTGTCTTGGTCCTCTCTCTCAGAGCTTCTGCTCAGGGTTTGTCTTGGTCCTCTCTCTCAGAGCTTCTGCTCAGGGTTAGTCTTGGTCCTCTCTCTCAGAGCTTCTGCTCAGGGTTAGTTTTGGTCCTCTCTCTCAGAGCTTCTGCTCAGGGTTTGTCTTGGTCCTCTCTCTCAGAGCTTCTGCTCAGGGTTAGTTTTGGTCCTCTCTCTCAGAGCTTCTGCTCAGGGTTTGTCTTGGTCCTCTCTCTCAGAGCTTCTGCTCAGGGTTAGTTTTGGTCCTCTCTCTCAGAGCTTCTGCTCAGGGTTTGTCTTGGTCCTCTCTCTCAGAGCTTCTGCTCAGGGTTTGTCTTGGTCCTCTCTCTCAGAGCTTCTGCTCAGGGTTAGTTTTGGTCCTCTCTCTCTTGTTGCTGCTGTTGTTTTTGTTGGCGTCAAATCAAATCATAACATTTTATTTGTCACATGCTTCGTAAAACAACAGGTGTAGACTAACAGTGAAATGCTTACTTACGGGCCCTTACCCACAATGCAGAGAGAAAGAAAATAGAGAAATAATAATAAAAGTAATAATAAATACACAATGAGTAACGATAACTTGGCCATAAACACAGGGTTGTAAAGTTGTTGTAGATAGGCAGGTAGCCTAGCGGTTAGGGCGTTGGCCCAGTCACCAGCAGGTAGCCTAGCGGTTAGGGCGTTGGCCCAGTCACCAGCAGGTAGCCTAGCGGTTAGGGCGTTGGCCCAGTCACCAGCAGGTAGGCTAGCGGTTAGGGCGTTGGCCCAGTCACCAGCAGGAAGCCTAGCGGTTAGGGCGTTGGCCCAGTCACCAGCAGGTAGCCTAGCGGTTAGGGCGTTGGCCCAGTAACCAGCAGGTAGCCTAGCGGTTAGGGCGTTGGCCCAGTCACCAGCAGGTAGCCTAGCGGTTAGGGCGTTGGCCCAGTAACCAGCAGGTAGCCTAGCGGTTAGGGCGTTGGCCCAGTCACCAGCAGGTAGCCTAGCGGTTAGGGCGTTGGCCCAGTCACCAGCAGGTAGCCTAGCGGTTAGGGCGTTGGCCCAGTCACCAGCAGGTAGCCTAGCGGTTAGGGCGTTGGCCCAGTCACCAGCAGGTAGCCTAGCGGTTAGGGCGTTGGCCCAGTCACCGAAAAGTCCCTTGTTCGAATATCCAAGCCAACAAGGTGAAAAATATGTCGATTTGCCCTTAAGCAAGAAACGTAACCCTAATTTGCTCCAGGGGCACCGTACTACAATGGATGACCCTGTAAAACAACACATTTCACTGCACCTAGTGTATGTGACAATAAAACATATTTTATCTTTTGTAAACAGTCCATTGTGGAACATACTCTTCATGCTCACATAGGCTTGTATTGTAGTCCAATCATTCACAGGCTTGTATTGTAGTCCAATCATTGATAGGCTTGCATTGTAGTCCAATCACTTACATGCTTGTATTGTAGTCCAATCATTCATAGGCTTGTATTGTAGTCCAATCATTCATAGGCTTGTTTTGCAGTCCAATCATTCATAGGCTTGTATTGTAGTCCAATCATTCATGCACAGTATGTCTGTCCTTCAAGCATTGCAAATGGAAGACACTTCCACATTCTGCTCAGTGGGCGTAAAATAAAAGCTTTTTCATATACTGTATATAAAATAAATCTCCCTTTTCCCAAAGTGTAGCACATGATG